>NC_092707.1:315678931-315981961 GCF_047496885.1 Scyliorhinus torazame | reverse complement strand
AGTGTAGATTTATTGAATTTTGTCCTGGTTTGTGTGATGACATGAATCCATCTGAAGTCAGCTATTTGGACTAGAGAATAATTTCATCAAACAAAGCTTTGTGTTTGTTCACTTGCCACTAGATTTGTGTTGGCTGATTATCTAGCACAATGTAAGCAGCTATGTGACCTGTTGCATGTATTTGTTTTCTACATACATGAATCAGACTGAAAACTGTTACGTTAACTGTACATTTTATTCCTCATTCAAAAGATGTTTTCAATTCATTGCAGAATACATCATTTATAGAGAGGTTAAGGCACACAGACATAATGCCTCTTGATTTTAACTGCCCGCTTGGCAGAAATCTGGGTGGTGAGGGGAGGCAGTTAAAATAATGCTTATGTCTTGCCCCTCAGATTAACTTGTGGGTTAGGAATGGCATAATACTATGTTTACCTGTGATTCCATTTTATTATTTTGATTCCAGATGGAGTCAATTCCGTCAACTAGTGGACCAAAAGAAAGATGCACTCAATTCTGCACTCAGTATTCAGAACTACCACCTTGAATGCAATGAAACAAAATCCTGGATTAGGGAAAAGACCAAAGTCATTGAATCCACGCAAGACCTGGGCAATGATCTTGCTGGTGTCATGGCCCTCCAAAGGAAATTAACTGGAATGGAACGTGATTTGACAGCTATTGAAGCTAAATTAGATGACCTGCAGAAAGAAGCTGAAAGACTTGCTGCTGAACATCCTGACCAGGCACATGCTATTATGAACCGTCTTGCAGAAATAAATGATGTCTGGGAAGAAATGAAATGTACTTTAAAAAACCGAGAAGAATCACTTGGTGAAGCAAACAAGCTTCAGCAATTCCTGCGCGATTTGGATGACTTCCAATCCTGGCTATCAAAAACCCAAACTGCTATTGCTTCTGAAGATATGCCCAACACCTTGGCAGAAGGAGAGAAGCTACTTACCCAGCACGAAAACATCAAAAATGAAATTAATAATTATGAAGAAGACTACCAGAAAATGCGTGACATGGGTGAGATGGTAACGCAGGGACAAACAGATGCACAATATATGTTCCTACGTCAGCGTCTGCAGGCTTTGGATACTGGATGGAATGAGCTGCACAAAATGTGGGAGAACCGACAGAATCACCTATCCCAATCTCATTCATACCAACTTTTCTTAAGAGATACAAAGCAAGCAGAAGGGTTCCTTAACAACCAGGTAAGCTAAACACATGGCTTGTATTTAATTCTGACTTTCAGTTCCACCTTATAATCTGGAGCCTTTTATTACCTTAACATTTGTAAGTTTTTTCCTCATTTTTTGTTATTTTACTTAAATCTGATGGAAGCTAAAATTCTATTGGCCCACCGTTTGAAACCTGCTGTTTTTTTGTCCAAATCAACATAAAATGCTCAACTGAGCAGATACAGTGAGATGAGTGAGCCTTTTTATTTTTCATAGAATATGAACGTTGCTGGCAAGGCCACCATCTGTTGCCCATCCCTAATTGCTCTTGAGAGTGGTAAGCTGTCTCTAGGACTGTTGCAGTCCAGCTGAAGAGGGTCTACCGTGCTATTAGGGATGGAACAAAATTTAAGAAGCAAAATGGAGTAATATAAAGCAAAAACATAAGAATTCAGGAAGTATTGGACTGTAATCCAAACCGTCTCTCAAAAATTCTTGTACTGAGCATGAATTAAGTTGAAGGTTTTATGTGCAATCAGTATTTTTATTCCCTGATTACAAATGGCTGTACAAAGCCGATTGGTAATTCATTGATTTGTTGAAATAAAGGAGTATGTGCTGGCACACACTGAAATGCCCACCACACTAGAGGCTGCTGAAGCTGCCATTAAGAAGCAGGAAGACTTCATGACGACCATGGATGCAAATGAAGATAAGATCAATGGAGTGGTAGAGACGGGCAGGAGACTAGTCAGCGATGGCAATATTTATTCTGACAAGATCCAGGAAAAAGTCGACTCAATTGATGAAAGGTAAAACAAAACTTTGAGGTTCTGTCCTTTTTGTAAACCATTAAGTTTAATATCCTATATTTGTGACAATATCCTATATTCTCTGCAAATAGTTATGTTCTACTTTAGTAGAAGTGACTTGTTACATTATGCTTCATTAACTAATGTTGAAGTCTTGGGTTTTTGGCGAACTCACTGTAAGGAATTTTGATTTGAGTGCCCTTCTCCAATACCAAATTGTGGCCTTTATTTAGCAAGGCAACTAGATTCTTTTACTGAAACAATGGAAATATAATTGTATGCATCATTATGAAATGGGTATTCAAATAATACACTATTATACTTTCTATCATCACATGCTGTCCAGTAATTATTTTACTTGCCTTCTGAAAAAATACCTGTTTCTCATAAATTGTTTTCACATTCAAATTATCTGTTCGCATTTTCACTTTGCACTGTGTGGCTACCTTAAGACCAGTTTAATGGTGACTTGAAAACTAATCAGCAATTATAAAATACTGTCAAGTGTTTAAATCACTCTTCCCTGCTGCACCCACCACTTACACTCCCCCAGAAATAAACTGCAGTACCAGCAGAGAGAGTGGTGAATAGTTTTAAATATTCTGAGGATAAAATATTTGTGGCACTTTAAATTCAAAAAGAGAAAAACATACGTTTCTCAGGATCTTTTACCCGGTATGTTCCTGTTTCAAGACAGTTTCTTCTATCCAGGATCTTTACCAAGTAATTATTCTGATGCCCCATGCTTGGCTAATTACTCTAGCATGGGAGGCTTTTTGAGTGTTGGCTTAAAAGGCTGTTCAAAGTTATTCCTGGTCAGTCCAGAGTTTTCCCAAATCGAACTATCCCTAAATACAAAGATCACTGGTCAAGTATCACTTTTAAGGGATATTTTCTGGAAGAAATTCTTAATGCCGTCTTCACTAACACTTTCCTCCAAAATGTCTGAGCAAAGAGATCAGTGGTCTCTGATACTAACTTGCATTCCACTCAATTCTACAAAGCTGACTTAAATTTGATTTCTTGACACCCAAGGAGATTTCACACTGCATTGTCCAGATTATAATTGATAACCAGGTTATTAGCAGCATGAACAAAGTACAGGCTGACAGTAATGAAGGACATTGTCCAAATAACCTACTATCCCAATGGTGTGAAACAGTAGGTGGTATAAAACCCAAAATATTGGTAACATTCACCAATATTCGTTGGTGTCTCAAGGCTTGTGATTTTAATGACACATTAATTATATTGTTAAGGATATAAAAGTGGAGGGCATTGATTACTTCAAGTACATATCAAGAAAGACTTCTGGGACACTTGGTATTGTTTAGGGAGAAGGTAGAGTATTTAAAAATATTTCTGGGAGGCTGGGAATTGTTTAGAGAGAAGACAGACATTTGTAATCTTGAGCTCTGCAAGTAAATTTAATATTAAGTAAAAGATTGACATCTGGTTTCCTACTTTCACCATCCAGTTGTCAAGCTATTTGAGATTGCATTTAACCTAATCTGAAGCATTGTACTGCAATGTAGTTTTCAAGATATCGTTAACTATATTTTCAGTACAAAGTGGATAAATTAATTCCCTTGTCTTTGGCACACTCAAGAATTGAAACAGTTACATCAGAGTGTAATATAGGGTATGAAAAGAAGTAAGCTACATATTGAAAAGCTAGCGCAATGTGACCCTAAAGACTGAGGCTCTGTTTTTAGAAAAAACTTTTTTTGTCATTTAGAAGTTATTCTAAACAACTTCTTAAAAATTTTACTATTAAATTTAACCTATAGACATAAGAAGAACCGTGAGGCTGCCAGTGAACTTCTTATGCGCCTTAAGGACAATAGAGACCTACAGAAGTTTCTCCAAGACTGCCAGGAAGTAAACTTGCTATACAACTTATCTTGAACAAAGTACTTGTGTCATACTTGCATTGTAGATTATAAATGTAATATTTCTTGAACACTCATTTTATGCTTTTGTTTTACAGTTATCCCTTTGGATCAGTGAGAAAATGCTCACTGCTCAGGACATGTCCTATGATGAAGCCAGAAATTTGCACAGCAAATGGCAGAAGCATCAGGCGTTTATGGCAGAGCTTGCATCAAATAAAGAATGGCTGGATAAAATTGATAAGGTATGATAGTGTTATAACCCTGCATGAAGCGGGCCATGAAGGGGGCTGGCGTGATTATTCCCTAGTGCTGATTGGGTTGTGAGTTAACCAGCATTAGTATAACAGGTCAGCTGCTATAGAAGCTGACCGAAAGGAGTGAGGATCTTGAGATGTATAACTGGGACCTGTGTAAATACTGCTGTTTTGCTGAATTAACGTCTTTCTCATGAACACTTCGGACTCCCCTTAGCTGCTTACTTCTGAGTATTCAGAATTCTGTTTCTGTAATAAATATATTGCAGCTTGAGGTGATTCTTTTAAGTTTACAATTTGAGAACTAACCCTTGAACTTCTATTATCACTTTTGTGATGGCCCAAAATAATTGATCCTGGTTTGCCTGACGCATAAAATATTAAAACTTATAGGATTCAAATATTGGTACTTGCTTTTCTGAAAGCAGAGTGGTACCTTGTAAAAATTACCAATTCATACCGTAAAAAACTTGCCTCGTACATCTACTCTAAACCTTGCCCCTCTCACCTTAAACCTATGCCCCCTAGTAATTGACCCCTCTACCCTGGGGAAAAGCCTCTGACTATCCACTCTGTCTATGCCCCTCATAATTTTGTATACCTCTATCAGGTCTCCCCTCAACCTCCTTCGTTCCAGTGAGAACAAACCGAGTTTATTCAACAGCTCCTCATAGCTAATGCCCTCCATACCAGGCAACATTCTGGTAAATCTCTTCTGCACCCTCTCTAAAGCCTCCACATCCTTCTGGTAGTGTGGCGACCAGAATTGAACACTATACTCCAAGTGTGGCCTAACTAAGGTTCTATACAGCTGCAACATGACTTGCCAATTCTTATACTCAATGCCCCGGCCAATGAAGGCAAGCATGCCGTATGCCTTCTTGACTACCTTCTCCACCTGTGTTGCCCCTTTCAGTGACCTGTGGACCTGTACTCCTAGATCTCTTTGACTTTCAATACTCTTGAGGGTTCTACCATTCACCGTATATTCCCTACCTGCATTAGACCTTCCAAAATGCATTACCTCACATTTGTCCGGATTAAACTCCATCTGCCATCTCTCCGCCCAAGTCTCCAAACAATCTAAATCCTGCTGTATCCTCCGACAGTCCTCATCGCTATCCGCAATTCCACCAACCTTTGTGTCGTCTGCAAACTTACTAATCAGACCAGTTACATTTTCCTCCAAATCATTTATATATACTACAAAGAGCAAAGGCCCCAGCACTGATCCCTGTGGAACACCACTGATCACAGCCCTCCAATTAGAAAAGCATCCTTCCATTGTTACTCTCTGCCTTCTATGGCCTAGCCAGTTCTGTATCCACCTTGCCAGCTCAGCCCTGATCCCGTGTGACTTCACCTTTTGTACTAGTCTACCATGAGGGACTTTGTCAAAGGCCTTACTGAAGTCCATATAGACAACATCCACTGCCCTACCTGCATCAATCATCTTAGTGACCTCCTCGAAAAACTCTATCAAGTTAGTGAGACACGACCTCCCCTTCACAAAACCGTGCTGCCTCTCACTAATACGTCCATTTGCTTCCAAATGGGAGTAGATCCTGTCTCGAAGAATTCTCTCCAGTAATTTCCCTACCACTGAAGTAAGGCTCACCGGCCCGTAGTTCCCGGGATTATCCTTGCTACCCTTCTTAAACAGAGGAACAACATTGGCTATTCTCCAGTCCTCCGGGACATCCCCCGAAGACAGCGAGGATCCAAAGATTTCCGTCAAGGCCTCAGCAATTTCCTCTCCAGCCTCCTTCAGTATTCTGGGGTAGATCCCATCAGGCCCTGGGGACTTATCTACCTTAATATTTTTTAAGACACCCAACACCTCTTTTTGGATCTCAATGTGACCCTTCTCCAGACTCAACATCTACCAATTCCTTCTCTTTGGTGAATACTGATGCAAAGTATTCATTTAGTACCTCGCCCATTTCCTCTGGCTCCACACATAGATTCCCTTGCCTATCCTTCAGTGGGCCAACCCTTTCCCTGGCTACCCTTTTGCTTTTTATGTACGTGTAAAAAGCCTTGGGATTTTCCTTCACCCTATTTGCCAATGACTTTTCGTGACCCCTTCTAGCCCTCCTGACTCCTTGCTTATGTTCCTTCCTACTTTCCTTATATTCCACGCAGGCTTCGTCTGTTCCCAGCCTTTTAGCCCTGATAAATGCCTCCTTTTTCTTTTTGACGAGGCCTACAATATCTCTCGTCATCCAAGGTTCCCGAAAATTGCCGTATTTATCCTTCTTCCTCACAGGAACATGCCGGTCCTGAATCCCTTTCAACTGCCACTTGAAAGCCTCCCACATGTCAGATGTTGATTTGCCCTAAAACATCCGCCCCCAATCTATGTTCTTCAGTTCCCGCCTAATATTGTTATAATTAGCCTTCCCCCAATTTAGCACATTCATCCTAGGACCACTCTTATCCTTGTCCACCAGTACTTTAAAACTTACTGAATTGTGGTCACTGTTACCGAAATGCTCCCCTACTGAAACATCTACCACCTGGCCGGGCTCATTCCCCAATACCAGGTCCAGTACCGCCCCTTCCCTAGTTGGACTGTCTACATATTGTTTTAAGAAGCCCTCCTGGATGCTCCTGACAAACTCCGCCCCGTCTAAGCCCCTGGCACTAAGTGAGTCCCAGTCAATATTGGGGAAGTTGAAGTCTCCCATCACCACAACCCTGTTGTTTTTACTCTTTTCCAAAATCTGTCTACCTATCTGCTCCTCTATCTCCCGCTGGCTGTTGGGAGGCCTGTAGTAAACCCCCAACATTGTGACTGCACCCTTCTTATTCCTGATCTCTACCCATATAGCCTCACTGCCCTCTGAGGTGTCCTCTCGCAGTACAGCTGTGATATTCTCCCGAACCAGTAGCGCAACTCCGCCTCCCCTTTTACATCCCCCTCTATCCCGCCTGAAACATCTAAATCCTGGAACGTTTGGCTGCCAATCCTGCCCTTCCCTCAACCAGGTCTCTGTAATGGCAACAATATCATAGTTCCAAGTACTAATCCAAGCTCTAAGTTCATCTGCCTTACCCGTAATACTTCTTGCATTAAAACATACGCACTTCAGGCCACCAGACCCGCTGTGTTCAGCAACTTCTCCCTGTCTACTCTGCCTCAGAGCCACACTGTCCCTATTCCCTAGTTCTCCCTCAATGCTCTCACCTTCTGACCTATTGCTCCCGTGCCCACCCCCCTGCCATACTAGTTTAAACCCTCCCGTGTGACACTAGCAAACTTCGCGGCCAGGATATTTATGCCTCTCCGGTTTAGATGCAACCCGGCCTTCTTATACAGGTCACACCTGCCCCGGAAGAGCTCCCAGTGGTCCAGATAATGGAAACCCTCCCTCCTACACCAGCTGTTTAGCCACGTGTTTAGCTGCTCTATCTTCCTATTTCTAGCCTCGCTGGCACGTGGCACAGGGAGTAATCCCGAGATTACAACCCTCGAGGTCCTGTCTTTTAACTTTCTGCCTAGCTCCCTGAACTCCTGCTACAGGACCTCATGCCCCTTCCTGCCTATGTCGTTAGCACCAATATGTACAACGACCTCTGCCTGTTTGCCCTCCCCCTTCAGGATGCCCTCTACCCGTTCGGAGACATCCTGGACCCTGGCACCAGGGAGGCAACATACCATCCTGGAGTCTCTTTCACGTCCACAGAAGCGCCTATCTGTGCCCCTGACTATCGAGTCCCCTATTACTATTACTCTTCTGCGCTTTGACCCTCCCTTCTGAACATCAGAGCCAGCCGTGGTGCCACTGCTCTGGCTGCTGCTGTTTTCCCCTGATAGGCTATCCCCCCCGACAGTATCCAAAGGGGTATATCTGTTCGAGAGGGGGACAACCACAGGGGATTCCTGCACTGACTGCCTGCCCTTTCTGGTGGTCACCCATTTCTCTGTCTGCACCTTGGGTGTGACCACATCTACATAACTGCGATCTATGACGCTTTCCGCCACCTGCATGCTCCTAAGTGCATCCAATAGCCGCTCCAACCGAACCATGCGGTCTGTGAGGAGCTCCAGTTGGGTGCACTTTCTGCAGATGAAGCCATCCGGGACGCTGGAAGCCTCCCGGACCTGCCACATCTCACAGTCAGAGCACAGCACCCCTCTAACTGACATTGCGTCAATTAATTAAAATTTAAATTAAAAAAAATTTTTTTTTGAATATTTTTTTTTATTTCAAAGTTACTGTTGACTATCTGTTGCCTAGCACTAGATTTCTAATAGAAATGCGAAAGCTAAATATAGTACTCTCCGATCTCTGGCTTAGATATCCCTCTAAATTATAATTAAGTAATTATGTTTAATTAGTTACCAATGCTCAGTTTTTTTAATTTAGTGTAGAATCCTAACCAACCACTCAAGCCACAGCTTTTCTGTGATTTCACTTCAGTTTCCCCCCCGACACACACACAATTTGAAAAAGGTACAAAAGTAAAAATGCGTAAAAATCACTTACTTACCTTCTTCGTGTTAATAATAAAATATGGTACTTGTGGTGTTGGGTGCTCTGGTGCACAGATGAGCCAACACAGTTGTATGTGGTACAACTCTATTTTATTATAACTCTTATAATACAGTTCGTTCTGGATACTCTGCACGTGCTGTCTCCCTGAGTGTGTTTGGTAACCGATGTGTCCTGGTTCTCCTCTGCAGCTAATACTGACCACCGGGGGTCGTGTCTGTGCTTTTATATCTTTCTGTCATTGGTTGTGGTGTTGTGTGTTCTGATTTGTCTGTTGGTGTGTCTATCATGATGTGTGTGTTTGAATATCATGACATCCCCCCTTTTTACAAAGATATGTGCCTACGTGGTTATAAATATAATTGTGTCGTGAGTGCATCGAAGAGTGTGTGTGTGTGTTATGTACAGCGTGTGTATATGACGTAACTATTTACATGGGGCGATGTCGGGTGCGTCACACTAACAAGGTTGCACCATAACAAAACTTGGATGCGAGAGAAAAAAAAAAAAAACTTGAACATTGGTCTGGTCAGACGATATCTGGAACAATAAACAACAACAGGTTATAATACAGAAGTGTTTGACTTTTTGAACGTATGAACAGCGTTATAAGTCCAGTCGAATGGGTGACCGCCTCAAGAATGGGCTGGTCCTCAAGCCGGTTCAGCTGTGGAGATTTGGGGTCACACTGGTTCACCTTGGACTGTTGGAGGTGATGCTGTTGCCGAAGTCTCTACTTTACCATTTGTTGTACTTCGTGCAGTGCTTGGTTTTTTCATTCGTGCAAATATAACATTCAACATCTTTGTTAGTGGTGCCTTGGCTGTGGTTTGGTTCTGGTGGCGATGGAAGGGGCATGATCCGTGGCATCTCCACGAAGTCATCCTTGGGAACCAGTGGAGGATCCGTCGTGTGCGTACGGTTCAGTTGCGAGCGTGGAAGGCGGCGCAAAGCTCGCTGATTGCGCCTACGCACCAATCCATCCGCCCTGCATGCCAGGAACAAGGTGGAGTCTTTTTCTTTTTATGTTTGTGGTGGACGGCATCTTGTAGCCGATGGGTCGTTGCCATCGAAGTAGCACCATCACTAATATCATGCAAGGCGATGACTGTGCCAGATGTGGAAGTTGGCCGAGACCGTGTACGCTGGTTCCGGCCACCTGCTGTGCCGGAAGGGCGACTCCGCAGAGAAACGTCGAAGCATGTCGCCTTAGAGAGAGAATTGTTGCTCGCATCAACGTCTGGCGATGGCGCGAATTGGTGTGTCCATCTTGGACCGCCGGTGCTGGTTGCCACTGCCGACCCAGTGGGACTGCCACGCGATCCATTCCCTGTCGCCGTGGCATCCGCCGTCACCCTGAGCGTGCCATCACCGAGGCCGCGACACCGCCCGTCCGGAGCAAGGTCTGGCGTGCGCGAATCAGAGTCGGCGCTTGGCTGCTCCCCATCTGGAGTCCGGTCTGCCTTCCGTCGATGCCCCCCGTACGGAGTCCCAACAGGTTCACTGGAGGCAGCCGAGATTCCCTGAAGCTGCACTTCTGGAGTCGGAACATGCAGGAATGCACCGACCAGTGGAGAGGGTCGAGCCATCGAGGGTGGAAGCGGTGCGCTGCCACCGCAGTCGTCAGTGGTCCCACCGTGATCGTCGAGTGCCTCGGTACGCACTAGGCGAGGTCTGTCACCTTGCACCTTTTGCATGGGAAGTGGGATGCTGTCGTCACTCGTCTCACATCCCGTGGATAGATCCTCATTAGCAGCTTGCTGTTCACTAGGGTTGGGTAAATTGTCAGAGTTTTCACCTGGTGGTGCACACCATGTCGGTGGACTGTCATTGTCTTGCCGTTGTCCTGCATTTGGGCTTTTCTTCTTTGGAATTTTAAATCTTCCCCCAGACATTGCAGAACCTTGTTTATTACCCCCAAATTCTCCCATAGGTATGGTCTTGAATATAGGATCCAATGTTTCTATCGACATTGTACTATTTTCCAAAGAACATTCCGTTTCACTTTTCTTCTCAGGTGCCTCATATGTATCTTTGTCTAATGTACATGCCTTCATGGTCTCTGGGTCTGATTTTGCTGGGACTGGCATGGCCACAGTCTCTCTTTTACTGTTCTCAATTGCCCACATTATACTCCCCATACATAACTGCTTAATCACTGGGGTTAGTGCGGTACAATGGATAATCGGGTCGACCTTATCTACATCTTCACCATTAGTGGAAAGCACACTTGGTTCACTTGAAACTGCTGTGGGTTTTAAATTCGTTATCTGGCTACTCGATGTCGGTGTCCTCAGGATTCTTGCTCCAATGTTCTGCTCAATAATCAGTGGAGCGTGTATAGGTTCAATGCAATTAATGTTCCCCTCAAGGTTTGAAGAGTCATTACTGACTAACTGCTGGTCTCCGAAGTTGGGATTTTGCGGTGTTGTGTTGAAGGGAGACATTTGTCCCTGCTGTAGATATGATTCAGGTTGTGTTATTTCCATTACCTGAGGATCAATGTCTTGTCCATTTTTTCGATCCGTACTAAAACACTGGCAATTCTCAGTCTGCTCCTTGCAAGTTAAACATTCAATTAATTTCGTTAGCAAATCCTCAGCATCCTTCTGTGGCCGTGCAGCATTATTAATCTCTGTTCGGCTATAATGATCCTGAAGGTCAGCGCATAAACCTTTTTTCTTCGGGCTTGGACGAGGCGATTCCTTTGGCTTGTCTTCAGTTGGGCTTGAACAGTCTTCAGCGCTGTGCCCTTCATTGTAGCATGAGAGACCGTCATGTTCATGCTGCTGTGTAGTGGAGCATGGTAGGCTGTTATAGCCTTCTTGCTGTTCACGTGAGCATGGCAGACTTGCATCGTCTGCCGCTGGTTGGTCAGGAGAGGTTGCTAGACCCTCATGGTCTTGTTCCTGCAAGGACTGCGCTCTGGAGTCTTGCGTTCCTTCCATCGTGGAGTCCGTCCACGAGCTCTCTGTGGAGGCTTGTGACACTGGAGTCACTTCTTGTTCGTGCAAGGACTGCGCTCTGGAGTCTTGCGTTGCTTCTATCGTGGAGGCTGTCCACGAGCTCTCTGTGGAGGCTTGTGACACTGGAGTCACTTCTTGTTCGTGCAAGGACTGCGCTCTGGAGTCTTGCGTTGCTTCTATCGTGGAGGCTGTCCACGAGCTCTCTGTGGAGGCTTGTGACACTGGAGTCACTTCTTGTTCGTGCAAGGACTGCGCTCTGGAGTCTTGCGTTGCCTCTATCGTGGAGGCTGTCCACGAGCTTGCTGTGGAAGCTTGTGACACTGGAGTCACTTCTGGTTCATGCGAGGACTGCACTCTGGAGTCTTGCATGTCTTCTTTCATAGAGTCGGGAACGTTGAGCGGGACGTGGACCACGCTCTGTGTGGCAGCAGGGCACTCTCCGTGTGCTTGCACCGCTCCCTGTCTGTTAATGTCAGGCTGCAGCATCATCCGGTACTGATAAGTTGGAACGTCATATC
The DNA here is from genome assembly GCF_047496885.1 of Scyliorhinus torazame. Classification (NCBI taxonomy): domain Eukaryota; kingdom Metazoa; phylum Chordata; class Chondrichthyes; order Carcharhiniformes; family Scyliorhinidae; genus Scyliorhinus; species Scyliorhinus torazame. Next base: position 315,969,824 of record NC_092707.1, on the reverse strand, counting down.
TGCTGGATTGAAGATCCTCAAATCCGAAAAATGAATCCGCATCTGCGTCGGATTCAATGTGGGGGCCGCCAATGTGCAACACGAAAGGTTCGTCATAGTCATATAGGACCACGGAGCTATCATTGGGCTCGCGAGGTCCGGAAACACTGTAAAGATCGTCATCGAAGTATTCAAGGTCGGAATCATCGGCTTGTGCGTAGGTAACTGCTTGTCGGAGGGTTCTTCGGAGGTCAAATTCATCTCCTGGGTCAATTTGCGGCACTGTGCTGTCATTCCAGGTGAGGGAAGGTTGTTTTACAGCTTTAACAGATTTTTGTTTTTTTGATTTGGGACGTTTCCCTTTTAAATTGGATTTGGGACATTTCCCTTTTAAATTGGTGCAGTCTGGGGCCTCTGACATCCTGACGCTCGGTATGTAGCACGTAGGAAGCGACTGCGCATGCTCAGATCGCTGTTCCTTTACCGATGGCCGTTTTCTTGACTGCGCATGCGCAGCATCTCGCGCATGCGCAAACGAAACTTCCGGTTCTGCGCACTGCTCGCGCAACTGTGCTAGCGTTATACCTTTAGCAAGATGGCCGCCGACCTCGACCCAGCCTTCTCTCAGGCCCGGGATTTTGGCTTCTGGGAATTCGGGCTCCGGGATCCCAGCCACGAGGTGAGTACTGCAGCTTTTCTTACCTTTATTTGCCGATTGGATTGCGTTTTCTTCACAGTACTTGGAGAATTTGTCCAGGACTGCCTGGTAATCGTACCTTTGCTGCCTCCTGAAGAACCTGAACCTTGTGAATATTTCTCTTGCCCTTGCACCGGCGATGGTGAGGAGAAATTCAATTTTTTCGCTATCATCCAGGTCTTGGAGTTCAGCTGCCACCAGGAACAATTCGAACATTTGCCGGAATCGCCGCCAGTTTTCGCGGAGATCGCCGTAGCACTGGAGCGGCTGCGGAACCGGGAGCTCTATCATTTTGCCTGGGCACTGCTGGTTGTCTGTGTACACTGAGGTATGCCGGCAGGTATCGATCCACTCCTGTACCATGTGGTGTTGGGTGCTCTGGTGCACAGATGAGCCAACACAGTTGTATGTGGTACAACTCTATTTTATTATAACTCTTATAATACAGTTCGTTCTGGATACTCTGCACGTGCTGTCTCCCTGAGTGTGTTTGGTAACCGATGTGTCCTGGTTCTCCTCTGCAGCTAATACTGACCACCGGGGGTCGTGTCTGTGCTTTTATATCTTTCTGTCATTGGTTGTGGTGTTGTGTGTTCTGATTTGTCTGTTGGTGTGTCTATCATGATGTGTGTGTTTGAATATCATGACAGTACTTACCTCCCACCAATGGGTTTTATTATTAGGTTAGAGGAGGAGGGCGGGTGGGAGACACTACACGTGTAGTGTCTCGGGTTTCCTCTCCACCAGAATTTATTGGTGAGGGTCTTCCCAGAGGTCCGCGGGTCGAACTTCCTGTTCCCGCCTTAAATATTAAAATATTTTAAAAAACAGAAAAGAGGGACCGAAAACGGGACCAGATAAGTGTTTTTAAAGCACAGACTTACCTCCCAGCAATCACTTCCGCACTGCCCCCGCTGAAATTGACAAACCAGCTGTTCTCCCGCCGAAATTGACTGGCCTGCCCCTGCAAAGACAAGTGTTTTTAAAGCACAGACTTACCTCCCAGCAATCACTTCCGCACTGCCCCCGCTGAAATTGACGAACCAGCTCCTCTCCCGCCGAAATCGACTGGCCTGCCCCTGCAGAGACAAGTGTTTTTAAAGCACAGACTTTTAAAGCACCAGTTAACCCTCCTCCTGCAAGGGAAAAGCAGGCTATAGTCATCTATATATCTATAGTCCACAGATTGCAGATTAGGTGGAGTGGTCATGCTAAATTGCCCTTAATATTCTAAAAGGTTAAGTGGAGTTATAATAATCTTTATTGTGACAAGTAGGCTTACATTAACACTGTGATGAAGTTACTGTGAAAAGCCCCTAGTCACCACATTGCGGCACCTGTTCGGGTACATAGAGGGAGAATTCAAAATGTCCAAATTACCGAGCAGTACATCTTGCGGGACTCATGGGAGGAAACTGGAGCACTCTGAGGAAACCCACGCAGACACTGGGAGAACGTGCAGACTGCACACACATTGGCCAAGCCGGGAATTGAACCTGGACCCTGGCGCTGTGAAGCAACAATGTGCCACCCAAACGATTACTGTGTTACGGGGATAGGTTGGAGGTAGGGCTTAAGTAGGGTGCTCTTTCCAAGGGCCGATGCAGACTTGATTGACCGAATGGCCTCCTTCTGCACTGTAGATTCTATGATCTGGGACTATGGGGTCTTTACCTTACCTTTACCCTGCGATACTTCCCTATCCCAATTCTCTTCATTGGTTGATGCTTCAAGATTCCATTATGGACATTTATTTAACATTATACACACAGTCCTTTCGACCCCACAGCACACCAGGATCTACATATACTCAGTACTTTCTATTTATAAACTAATGCAACGGATTCATTGTCTGGAAGATGAAATTAACAACTTAAGCTAGCCAAGGTTGCTTGCTTGAATTTCTACGATTGCCAGGATATCTCCTGTAAGAATTGATAGATTGCTGAATGTTATGTTTATCCTGTAGGATGGAATGCAGCTAACATCAGAGAAGCCAGATACTGAGGTGGTCGTAAAAGAAAAACTGACAGCCCTACACCATTTGTGGGAAGAATTAGAATCTACTACACAGGCCAAAGCTCAACGTCTGTTCGATGCCAACAAAGCAGAGCTTTTCACCCAGAGCTGTGCTGATTTCGACAAATGGCTGCATAATCTGGAAGGCCAGCTCCAGTCAGATGATTATGGCAAGGACCTTACCAGTGTCTCTATTCTACTCAAGAAACAGCAGGTATATACCCAGTAATGTTAGTTAGAAAAGGGGACGTTGACCAGCTGAACCTTCAAATGTTCCTTTTTTTTTTTATATACCTCTGATAATCTATTCCAAACTCCATGATCCAAGACAGCTTTGTTGAGCATCTTGGTAAAGATGTATATGTTCAGAGCTGAGAGAATTTCTCATTGCTTTAGTAGCAGAATTCACTAAGTCAAATTATATTTTCACCCACAAATGGCAATATGTAAATATCAAACTTCAATGCAGATTGTGATAGTACCTTTGGAAAATTAATTGCATTATTTTACAACTACAGCTTATCCCTTTCAAGATGAAGTGAAATAATAGAAAGCTTACTGCACGAAGAATAAAAAATCTTATTTTTAGTCACTTTTACATATCTTTCATTAGGTCTTTTTTCCTAAGCAAAGTATTTTAGTGAAATTGTCATCAGGAGTTGATATTAACTCAAAATTGGTAATGAGGCTTCTGTCACCCATTTGCTTCTTAGTAAAGTAAGATCTGAAGGTAAGGAATAACCTGTGTGCCTGGAAAATATAAATTTCAGACTGGGTAGTTCGGTGGCGTCTTTGGGTCACATTGCTAATTTAGCATTGAGTTTGATGCTATGAATCCACAGCAACAATAACTTTAATTCATATAACACCTTTAAAGTAATGAAATCTTCCACAGTGCTTCACAAGACTGTGGTCAATTTGACACCATGTCACATAAGGAAATATTAGGAAAACCGTAGGCTTAGAGGAGCATCTTAAAAGAGGAAAGAGGGTAGAAAGATAGAAGGGTTTATGGAAGGAGTTCCAGAGCTTCAAGCTTTAGCAGTTGAAGTATGGTGGCCAATGGCACATCAATTAATATTGGGGATGTGCGTGATGCCAGAATTAGCAGAACACTAAGTTCTTGGAGGATAGTACGGCCATAAGAGAGGTGGTAGAGATGGGGAAGGGTGTGGCATTTGAAACCAGAATGAGAATTTTAAAATTGAGCTGACTTTAATATGCATAATTAACTTGTGTTATTCAGTTAACAATCTCAAGATTTTGCATAAGAATTATTTTCTGCTACCCAAAATATTTGAAGACCACGTGAAGAGAAATGTCATATTTTGGCAAATTTGTTATTTGGTAATAATTATAACTTCCTTTTTTTACCCCTCTTTCATTAGATGTTAGAAAATCAGATTGAAGTGCGAAAGAAGGAGGTGGAGGAACTGAAGGGTCAGGCCAAGGTTTTGAGCCAAGAAGGTAAAGATATTGACGAGGTGGATAGCAAGCGCACAATAGTTGAAAAAAGATTTTTGCAGCTACTGGAACCACTACATGAAAGGAAAAATTACTTGATGGCATCTAAAGAAATACATCAATTCAACAGAGATCTGGAGGATGAGATTGTAAGTAGGAACATCGATATATGTAATTTAAACAGAGCATGTGAACTTGTACTTTGTTTTGGCTTGATTAAAATGCATGCAGAAATTACTACTATATCACTGTGTTGCCTTGGGTTTGACCTGTTTGTTAATTACTGATTGTTTGATCAAAGATAGCTGATGATGTTGCAAAATTGGAAGTAGCCTTGTAAATAAACTTAGTTACACCTTTATATTTGAAAGGTCACCTAATTGCGAGTAACGGCAAATCTGCCAGCACCAAAACATTAATTGTTTATATGAAATGTTCTTATTTAATTTATTCCTTCTTATTCTCTTTCCTAATTGGAAGAGGTGGAGAATCAGTAAAATTGAGGTGTCCAATTAATTAATTTCTTGTACAAAAACACATTTATTCTTATTGCTCTATAAAAAATGAAGAATGCAACTTAGTTGCGTTTGTGACGGGTGTGTAAAGTTTCAGGCATTTTCTCGTTTAAGTTCTTCTGTTCAGAAATACACTTTTAAAATGTACAAACGAATGGAGAGCTCAAATGCATTCTCCAGTGAAACTGTATTTATTGCATATAATCCCTAAAAGTACTGACACAGGTAATTTAAAAAACACATTTTGCTTTTCAGTTGTGGGCTGAAGAACGCATGCCTCTTGCAACATCCACTGACCATGGTCACAACCTCCAGACTGTACAGATGCTGATCAAGAAAAACCAGGTGACTGATGAAAAATATATGGGTAGAAATGTTTTGAAAATATAGCAATATTATTGACTGCTCATATCCCAAGAATGTTTATTTGGCTCAGTCTGTTGCCTCTGAATTAGAGGGTCGTCGGTTCCAGTCTGCATCCAGAATTTGAAAATAAACTACACCAAGACTGTAGTACGGAGGAGGTGCTGCATTGTCAGAGGTGCCATCTTCTGAATGAGATTTTAGACCAAGCTCTGCCTGTGTGGTTGAATCCCAAGGCACTTTATTGAAGAAGATTCAAAACTCTCAATGGATTACCTTAGAATCAACCCTCAACCTATGCCATATAAACAGATAACTGGTTATTTATATAATTGATATTTATGATGATTTTCTGTTTGTAAACTCACTACCATGTTTGCCTACATTATGATTCTTCTTCAAATAATATTTATCTTGTATGAAAGGTGCTGAAATGTGAATTGACTGAGTGGCAGGAAACAGGGTGATGGTCGAGGGGTGTTTTTCTGACTGGAAGCCTGAGTCTGGTGGGGTCCTCGGATCAGTTGTGGGGCCCTTACTGTTTGTGATTTATATAAATGATTTAGACTTGAATGTAGGAGGATTGATCAATAAGTTTGCGGATGGACTTCCGGTTGCGGCTATGCAGAGCTAAGTCGCACGTTCGGCAGCTCCCGCTTGGAACGGACTTTTGGGCTCTTTTCAGGGCCCCCAATGGCATTTGTTCGACATTTCCCGGTGTGGGAAGAAGACTGCAACATTCCCCCGACCGTGTATGGCTTGGACCAGGAGCGGGGCGACTAAAAAAGTGGTGGTGAAGCCAAAGAAAGTGCGAGGGAAGAAGAGCAAGATGGCGGCGGGCGGGGACCAGGCAGCGTGGATGCAGTGGGCACAGGAGCAGCAGGAAGTTATCCAGCGCTGCTTCAGGGAGCTCAAAGCGGACCTGCTGGAGCTGATGAAGGCTTCTATTGATAAGCTGCTGAAGACCCAGACGGCCCACGGGGTAGCGATCCGCGAGGTCCGACAAAAGATCTCAGATAACGAGGACGAGATCTTGGCCTAGCGGTAAAGGTGGAGGCGCATGAGGCGCTCCACAAGAAATGGCAGGAACGGTTCGAGGAGATGGAGAAACGGTCGAGGCGGAAGAATCTGCGGATCCTGGGCCTCCCGGAGGGGCTGGAGGGGTCGGACGTGAGGGCCTATGTGGTCCCCATGTTAAACTCGCTGATGGGAGCGGGGTCCTTCCAGGGGCCCTTGGACCTGGAAGGGGCCCATAGAGTGCTGGCAAGGAGGCCCATGGTTAATGAGCCGCCACGGGCGGTGTTGGTGCGGTTTCTCGGTTCGCTGATCGGGGGTGCGTACTCAGGTGGGCCAAGGACGAGAGGAGCAGCAGGTGGGAGAATATAGGTTCGAGTATATCAGGACTGGAGCGCGGAGGTGGCGAAGAAGAGGGCCGGGTACAACCGGGCGAAGGCGGTGCTGCACAGGAAGGGGGTGAAGTTTGGCATGCTGCTGCCGGCGCGTCTGTGGGTCACAGACAAGGACCGGCACCATTATTTTGAGTCCCCGGAGAAGAGTTGGGCCTTTGTTCAGGCCGAGAAGCTGGACACAAACTGAGGGTCGGGATGGGGGGTCGGGCGTGGGGATGGTAGGGGATTGCTGTTGTTGTGTTACATTTTGAGGGGGGGGGCAAGTCCCATAATGGGAGGAGTCAAAGGAGAGGCGGGAGCGGCCGGGGTCAGCAGAGTCCGCTGACTTGCGGGAGTGCAATGGGGGGAGCAATGCAGCTAGGAGGGGTCCTAGCTTGGGGGGAGGGGGGGGGTGGGGAACCGGGTTGCTGCTGGTATGGTCATGGGGGAGCTGGAGCGAGTAGAGGGTGTTGGGACGGGGGTCTGCCGCCGTGCGGAACGGGCCAGGCGTGGGGCGCGTGGCTGGCCGAGGAGGGGTTATGGCTAGTCGGCGGGGGAGGGGGGCGGGTAGCCCCCTGATCCGGCTGATAACCTGGAACGTGAGGGGGCTGAATGGGCCGGTTAAGCGGGCCCGGGTGTTCGCACACCTGAAGGGGCTGAAGGCGCATGTGGTCATGCCCCAGGAGACCTATCTGAAGGTGGCAGACCAGGTAAGATTGAGGAAGGAGTGGGTAGGCCAGGTGTTTCATTTGGGGCTGGATGCCAAAAATCGGGGTGGGTGGCAATCTTGGTGGGAAAGAGGGTGTCGTTCGGGGCGTCGAGCATTGTGACAGACAATGGCGGCAGGTACGTAATGGTAAGTGGTAAGCTGCGAGGAGAAAGGGTGGTGCTCGTCAACGTGTACGTCCCGAACAGGGACGATGCGGGTTTTATGCGGCGCATGTTGGGTCGTATCCCGGACTTGGAAGTGTGGGGCCTGATAATGGGGGGGGGACGGGACTTTAACATGGTGTTGGATCCGGCACTGGATCGCTCCAGGTCTAGGACGGGTAGGAGGCCGGTGGCGGCTAAAGTGCTGAGGGTGTTTATGGACCAGATGGGAGGAGTGGACCCTTGGAGATTTGCAAGGCTGGGGGCTGGGGAATTTTCATCTCGCACGTTCATACGGCCTATTCCCGGATGGACTTTTTTGTTACGAGCAGGGCGCTGATTGCGAAAGTAGAGGATACAGAGTACTCGGCGATAGCCATTTTGGATCACGACCCGCATTGGGTAGACCTACAGCTGGGGGAGGAGAGGGACCACTGCCCGTTGTGGCACTTGGAGGTGGGGATGTTGGCGGACGAGGAGGTGAGCGAGCGGGTCTGAAGAAGCATAGAGGGATACCTGGGGGCCAACGATAACGGGGAGGTCCGAATGGGGATGGTCTGGGAGGCGCTGAAGGTGGTGGTTAGGGGAGAACTGATCTCCATTAGGGCCCACAAGGAGAGGAGAGAGCAGAGGGAGAGGCTGGTGGGGGAGATGGTGAGGGTAGACAGGAGGTATGTGGAGGTGCCGGAGGAGGGACTGTTGAGGGAGAGGCGTAGCCTCCAGGCCGAATTCGACCTGTTGACCACCAGGAAGGCGGAGGCGCAGTGGAGAAAGGCCCAGGGGGCGATTTATGAATATGGGGAAAAGGCAAGTCGGATGCTGGCGCATCAGCTTCGGAAGCGGTTTGCAGCTAGGGAGATTGGGGGAATTAAGGATGGGGGGGGGGGGGTGTGAGTGTAGTACGGAGTGGGGTTGGCATCAATGGGGTCTTCAGGGACTTTTATGAGGAGCTGTATCGGTCAGAGCCCCCACTGGAGGAGGGATGGATAGGCCGCTTTCTGGACCAACTGAAGTTCCCGAAGGTGGAGGAGGGACTGGTGGCGGGATTAGGGGCCCCGATTGGGTTGGAGGAGCTGGCCAAAGGGATAGGGAGCATGCAGGCGGGGAAGGCACCGGGGCTGGATGGTTTCCCGGTCGAATTTTACAAGAAATATGTGGACCTGTTGCTGGTTAGGACCTTCAATGAGGCAAGGGAGGTGGGGGGGGGGGGGGGGGCTTTGCCCCCGACGATGTCCCCGGGCACTGATCTCCTTAATCCTGAAGCGGGACAAGGATCCCCTGCAGTGTGGGTCTTACAGGCCGATTTCATTGTTAAATGTAGATGCCAAGGTGCTGGCGAAGGTCTTAGCCACGAGAATTGAGGATTGTGTGCCGCAGGTCATCCACGAAGACCAGACGGGGTTCGTGAAGGGGAGGCAGTTGAACGCGACTGTGCGGAGGCTCCTGAAAGTTATTATGATGCCGGCGAGGGAGGGGGAAGGCAAAGATAGTGGCGGCGATGGACGCTGGGAAGGCCTTCGATAGGGTAGAGTGGGGGTACTTGTGGGAGGTGCTGAAGAGGTTCGGGTTTGGGGAGGGGTTCGTCAGGTGGGTTAGGCTGTTGTATGAGGTCCCGATGGCGAGTGTGGCCACGAACAAGAGGTCTGAGTACTTTTGGTTGCATCGAGGGACGAGGCAGGGGTGTCCCCTGTCCCCCCTGCTCTTCGCGCTGGCGATTGAACCCCTGGCTATGGCACTGAGGGAGTCGAGGAACTGGAGGGGGCTGGTGCGGGGTGGGGAGGAGCATAGGGTGTCGCTCTATGCGGACGACTTGCTGCTATATGTGGCGGACCCGGTGGCCGGAGGTAATGAGGATCCTCAGTGAGTTCGGGGATTTCTCAGGGTACAAGCTCAACATGGGGAAGAGCGAGTTGTTTGTGGTTCACCCAGGGGACCAGGAGAGGGGGATTGGCGAGCTCCCACTAAAAAGGGCATAGAGGCGCTTCAGGTATTTGGGGGTCCAGGTGGTCAAGAGATGGGGGGCCCTGCATAGACTTAATTTCACGAGGCTGGTGGAGCAAATGGAGGAGGAGTTTAAGAGGTGGGACGCGATGCCGCTGTCCCTGTTGGGTAGGGTGCAGTCGGCCAAGATGACGGTGCTCCCAAGGTTTTTGTTCCTGTTCCAGTGCCTCCCCATTCTTATCCCGAAGGCCTTCTTTAGGCGGGTCAACAGGAGCATAACGAGGTTTGTGTGGACGCGAGGGACTCCGAGGGTGAGAAGGGTGTTCCTGGAGCGGAGTAGGGATGGGGGTGGGGACTGGCGCTGCCCAACCTCTGTGGGTATTACTGGGCCGTCAATGCAGCGATGGAGGGGGAGGGGGCTGCATGGAAGAGGCTGGAGATGGCGTCTTGTGAAGGTACTAGTCTGGAGGCGCTGGCAACGGCGCCGCTGCCGCTCCTTCCAATGAGGTATACCACGAGCCCGGTGGTGGCGGCTGCCCTCAAAATTTGGGGGCAATGGAGGTGGCACAGGGGGGAAGTGGGGGCCTCGGTGTGGACCCCGATACGGGGGAACCACCGGTTTGTCCCAGGGAGAATAGATGGAGCGTTTTTGGGGTGGCACAGGGCAGGGATAAGAAGGTTGGGGGACCTGTTTGTGGATGGGAAGTTCGCGAGCCTGGGTGAGCTGGCGGAGAAGTACGGGCTCCCCCCGGGAAACGCCTTTAGGTAGGTAAGGGCGTTTGCCAGGTGGCAAGTGGTGGAATTCCCGCTGCTGCCGCCGCGCACGGTACAGGACAGGGTGCTCTCGGGAGCGTGGGTTGGAGAGGGGAAGATCTCGGCAACATACCCGGTGATGCAGGAGGCGGAGGAGGCCTCGATGGAGGTGCTGAAACGTAAGTGGGAGGAGCAGTTGGGGGAGGAGATCGAGGAGGGGACGTGGGCAGATGCCCTAGGGAGGGTGAACTCTTCCTCTTCGTGCGCGAGGCTCCGCCTCATACAGTTTAAGGTGCTGCACAGGGCACACATGACCGGGACAAGGATGAGCCGGTTTTTTTGGGGTGAGGACAGGTGTGTTAGTTGCTATGGGAGCACAGCAAACCACACCCATATGTTCTGGGCAAGCCCAGCGCTGGAAGAATTTTCTAAGGGCATAGCGAGGACGGTGTCAAGGGTGGTAGGATCCAGGGTCAGACCGGGCTGGGGGCTCGCAATATTTGCGGTTGCAGAGGAACCGGGAGTGCAGGAGGCGAAAGAGGCCAGTATTCTGGCATTTGCGTCCCTGGTAGCCCGGCGAAGGATTCTTCTTCAGTGGAAGGACGCGAGGCCCCCAAGCGTGGAATCCTGGATCAATGATATGGCGGGGTTTATTAAATTGGAGAGGGTGAAATTTGCCTTAAGGGGATCGGTGCAAGGGTTCTTCAGGCGGTGGCAACCGTTCTTGGACTTCCTGGCAGAACGGTAGACATTGGTCAGCAGCAGCAACCCGGAGGGGGGGGGGGGGGGTTCTATTTTTTTTTTTGGTCTATATTGGGGGATCTGAGGGGGTGTATATATTTGCTATGTGTTTCGGCGGGTGTTAATATATTAATTATGTATAGGGGTGGGGCACTGGGTTGCTTTGTATTTAATTCTATTGGGTTCCTTTTAAATTTTGTTGTTGATATTTTGTGAAAACTTTAATAAAAAAAAATTTTTTTAAATAAGTTTGCAGATGATACGAAAATTGGTGGGGTGGTAAATAATGAGAAGGATAACCTTAGATTACAGGAGGATATAGATGGGCTGATCAGTGGCAAATGGAATTCAATCTGGATAAGAGTGAGGCAGGACAAACAAGGCAAGGGAATACATGATGTATGGCAGGACCCTGGAAAGCACCGAGGATTAGAGGGACCTTGGTGTGCATGTATACCGGACCCTTAATGGAGCTGGGCAGGTGGATAAAGTGGTTAAGAAGGCATATGGTATACTCACTTTTATTAGCCAAGACATGGGGCAGAATTTAACCAAATAATTTCTAACTGTCATTTTGGGTGGGTTTGGCAGGGTGTTTCCTGACGGCATTTTGGGTGAGATCCATACCAATATTCACCCACACTGAAATCATTTTTTGGGGCCTTGACTAGTTTCTCCCCTGTCTAGCCCACACTTCGAAATATTTTTAGCAGCGGGGAGCTGAACTCACCGGCGAGACTGGGTGTTCAAGCTGCCATTGTGAAAGGGTGCCCCGATCTCTCAGAGCTTGAATGTCCTCACATCTCTCACCCCTGGGCAATGTCACCCATGCACACATGAAGCATAGTCATAATGTAGACAAACATGGCAGTGAATTTACAAATAGTAAATCAAAGAACAAAGAAATGTACAGCACAGGAACAGGCCCTTTGGCCCTCCAAGTCCGTGCCGACCATGCTGCCCGACTAAACTACAATCTTCTACACTTCCTGGGTCCGTATCCTTCTATTCCCATCCTATTCATATATTTGTCAAGATGCCCCTTAAATGTCCCTATCGTCCCTGCTTCCACTACCTCTTCCGGTAGCGAGTTCCAGGCACCCACTACCCTCTGCGTAAAAAACTTGCCTCGTACATCTACTCTAAACCTTGCCCCTCTCACCTTAAACCTATGCCCCCTAGTAATTGACCCCTCTAACCTGGGGAAAAGCCTCTGACTATCCACTCTGTCTATGCCCCTCATAATTTTGTATACCTCTATCAGGTCTCCCCTCAACCTCCTTCGTTCCAGTGAGAACAAACCGAGTTTATTCAACCGCTCCTCATAGCTAATGCCCTCCATACCAGGCAACATTCTGGTAAATCTCTTCTGCACCCTCTCTAAAGCCTCCACATCCTTCTGGTAGTGTGGCGACCAGAATTGAACACTATACTCCAAGTGTGGCCTAACTAAGGTTCTATACAGCTGCAACATGACTTGCCAATTCTTATACTCAATGCCCTGTGGAACACCACTGGTCACAGCCCTCCAATTAGAAAAGCATCCCTCCATTGCTACTCTCTGCCTTCTATGGCCTAGCCAGTTCTGTATCCAACTTGCCAGCTCACCCCTGATCCCGTGTGACTTCACCTTTTGTACTAGTCTACCATGAGGGACCTTGTCAAAGGCCTTACTGAAGTCCGTGTAGACAACATCTACTGCCGTACCTGCATCAATCATCTTAGTGACCTCCTCGAAAAACTCTATCAAGTTAGTGAGACATGACCTCCCCTTCACAAAACCGTGCTGCCTCTCACTAATACGCCCATTTGCTTCCAAATCATCATAAATATCAATTATACCCCACTATGGGGTCGCTGCACTGCTCCCAACCCCCACCCCCCTAATTTCAGGCATCCCACTGCCTTTCGGGTAACTGCCCCCCCCCCCCCCTCAACCTTTTGGGCCCCTTCATACCGCCCTTCATACCTAACACTCCCCCCTTTCATGGACATGCCCTCCCCCCCAGGCTCTGACCCTGCTACCCTAGTAGTGGCAGTGCACCTAGGCACCCTGGCAATGCCAGGCTGGTGGTGCCAGCAGGAGTGCCAGGGGCCGACCTGACCTGTCCCCCACCACCCAGTGTCTCCAAAGGCTTGGGGGGACCCCCCCCCCCCCACCTGTGTGGAGCGGTTCTAAACGGCGCCCTGGTGAGGTCTCCCAGACATTGCCGGTGAATCCCGGGCCTCGGGAGAATTCGGTGAAGGCACATTTAAATATTCATATCTAGATCTCACCCAGTGAGGGCGAGATCCAGATCGCGACATCTTGAGAGGCCTCGTGAAATTCTGTGGGCTCGTCCCGACAGCACGTCGGGCACTATAAGGCTGTTAAATCGCGCCCATAAAGTATAAGAGCAGGGAGGCTATGCTGGAACTATATAAGATGTTGTTAATGCCACAGCTAGAGTATTGTGTGTAGTTTTGGGATCCACATTTTAGGAGGGTTGTGATAGCACTGGAAAGGGTGCAGAGGAGATTTACCTGGAAGTTGCCTGGGCTGGAGAGTTTTAGTTATGAAGAGAGATTGGATAGACTTGGATTGTTTTCCTTGGATTGGAGGAGACTGAGGGGGACATGATTAAAATGTATAAAATTATGAGGGACATAGAGTGGACAGGAAAAAACTTTTCCTCTTGGTGGAGAGATCAGAGTAGACAGGAAAAAACTTTTCCCCTTGGTGGAGGGATCACAGACCAGGGTGCATCGATTTACGGTAAGGGCAGGAGGTTTAAAGGGAATGTGAGGAAAACCTTTTTCACGCAGAGGGTGACGGGAACTCATTGCTTAAAGGGTGGTGGAGGCAGTGACCCTCTTACCTTTGAAGTATTTAGATGTGCATTTATGATACCAAGGCTGGAAAATGGGATTAGAATGGTTATGTGGTTGTATTTGACTGGTGTACTTTATAAGACAAATGCTAAATATGTTAAGCTTCTTGATCGTTTTATTGGAACGGTAACATTACGTCATCAAATAAATGAAACATGCCATCTTTATCAGTACTAAAATATGGTTCCCACCACTTAAAACATCTATATTTAAAATGAGTAGTCTCACAATGGCCAAAAGAAACGATACCTTTATCAATTTTCAATATTATCAGTTTCAAAGTTGCCGGTTATAGCAACTTAAATGCTCCATGAAATTCATGAAGTAACTGGCCTGGTGGAAAGGAAGAAGCGCCAACAATAGCGCCCTCAGACTGGTCCCTTTACACGAACTTCCATAATCCGTCCCCACACCGACCTCTTTCTTCGTCTCTTTCCCCCCCCCCCCCCCCCCCCCCCCTATCCCATTCCAGAAACGCCCTCCTGGTCCGGGGAAACTTACCGGCCCACAGGAACCCCATTATCATCTTATTTACCCAACTAAAAAAAGACTTGGGTCCATAAATCGGGAGATTCTGAAGCACGAACAAAAACTTCGGGAGCAATGTTGCCGGAGGGGCCCCGCAAACCACGTTCATATCTTTTGGTCCTGTCCAAAGCTGGAGGATTACTGGAAGGAGGTGTTTAGGGTAATCTCTTAAAGTGGTGCACATGAAACTGGACCCAGGTCCTCAGGAGGCCATATTCGGGGTGTCGGAGCAGCCGGGGTTGGAAACGGGCACGGAGGCAGATGTTGTAGCCTTCGCCTAGTTGATCACCCGAAGGCGGATCCCGTTAGGGTGGAGAACCTCTCCACCCTGTGCCCTGGCATGGCGGGGAGACCTGCTGGAATTCTTGACGCTTGAAAAGGTCAAATTTGAACTGAGGGGAAGGATGGAGGAGTTCTACAATTCAAGGGCGTTATTCATTATGCACTTTCGAGAATTGGATCACATCGAACATTAGGGGGGTTGGGGACTGGGAGGGTTGGGGGAAGGGAGACTGACTGTATGTGTTAATGGTGACGATGGGTGATTCTTGATTTCTTTTTGTCATTTGTTTTCTATATTTTTAAAAATATGTTGATTCAAAGTTTTTCCAACAAAAACTTTCAACCAATTAAAGCCCCCCCCTGTAACAGAAAAGAAAAAGATAAAAGAACAGAGCAAAACATAAACATATGAATCAAACATAATACAGAACTTATACAATGGGTTTCTCCCGCACATATTAACCCTCCCGTATGCTTTTTACAAATACCCCTGGGGGAAAAAACCTCCCCCACCCACCCAAATAACCGCCCCCCCTCCCCCCTGAAAGAACCCCCCCCCCCCCCCCCCCTCTCTCTCTCTCTTCCCCCCCCCCCCGGGTTGCTGCTGCTGCTGACCGATCTCCTTCTAGCGCTCCACGAGATAGTCTAGGAACGGTTGCCACCGCCTGAAGTACCCCTGCGCAGACCCTCTCAAGGCAAACGTTATCCTCTCCAGCTTAATGAACCCTGCCATGTCATTTATCCAGGTCCACACTGGGGGGCTTCGCGTCCTTCCATAATAGCAAGATCCTCCGCCGGGCTGCCAGGGACGCAAAGGCCAGAATACCGGCCTCTTTCGCCTCCTGCACTCCCGGCTCGTCTGCCACCCCAAATAATGCCAGCCCCCAACTTGGTTTGACCTGGACTTTCACCACCTTGGACATAATCCTCGCGAAACCCCTCCAGAACCCATCCAGTGCCGGGCACGACCAAAACATGTGGACATGATTCGCTGGGCTTCCCGAGCACCTCCCACATCTGTCCTCCACCCCAAAGAACCTGCTCAACCTCGCCCCTGTCATATGCGCTCTGTGAATAACCTTAAACTGTATAAGGCTGAGCCTGGCACATGAGGAAGAGGAATTAACCCTACTCAGGGCATCCGTCCACAGACCCTCTTCAATCTCCTCCCCCAACTCCTCCTCCCACTTGCCCTTCAGCTCCTCTACCAAAGCCTCCCCCTCTTTCATCTCGTGATATATCGCCGAAACCTTGCCTTCTCCGACCCATACACCCGAAATCACCCTGTCCTGAATCCTCTGTGCTGGGAGCGACGGGAATTCCCTCACCTGCCGCCTCACAAACGCCCTCACTTGCATATACCTGAAAGCATTTCCCGGGGGTAACCTGAACTTCTCCTCCAGTGCCCCTAGGCTCGCAAACGTCCCGTCTATAAACAGATCCCCCATCCTTCTGATCCCTGCCCGTTGCCAGCTCCGAAACCCCCCCCCCATCCATCCTCCCTGGGACGAACCGATGGTTCTCCCGGATCGGGGACCACACCAAGGCTCCCATCTCACCCCTATGTCGTCTCCACTGCCCCCAGATCTTTAGCGTTGTCGCCACCACCGGACTCGTGGTGTACCTTGTCGGCGAGAGCAGCAGCGGTGCCGTCACCAGCGCCCTCAGGCTCGTTCCTTTGAAGGACGCCATCTCCAACCTCTTCCATGCCGCCCCCTCTCCCTCTATTACCCACTTATGGAACATCGCTACGTTGGCTGCCCAATAATAGCCACCCAGATTCGGCAACGCCAGCCCTCCTCTGTCCCTCCTACGCTCCAGAAACCCCCTCCTTACCCTCGGGGTCTTGTTTGCCCACACAAAACCCATGATGCTCCTACCTACCCGCTTAAAAAAGGCCTTGGTAATCCGAATAGGAAGGCACTGGAACACGAAAAGAAACCTCGGGAGGACCGTCATTTTAATCGACTGTACCCTGCCCGCTAGCGAGAGTGGCAACACATCCCATCTTGTGAAGTCCTCCTCCATCTGCTCCACCAGCCGCGTCAAATTGAGCTTGTGCAGGGACCCCCAGCTCCTAGCTACCTGGATCCCCAAGTACCGAAAGCTCCTTTCCGCCCTCCGCAACGGTAGGTCGTCTATCCCCCTTCCCTGGTCCCCTGGATGCACCACAAAGAGCTCACTTTTCCCTACATTGAGCTTATAGCCCGAGAAGTCCCCAAACTCCCTTAGGACCCGTATGACCTCCACCATCCCCTCCACTGGATCTGTCACATACAGCAACAGGTCGTCCGCATACAGCGACACTCGATGCTCCTCTCCCCCTAGGACCAACCCCTCCAGTTCCTGGATTCCCTTAATGCCATGGCCAAAGGCTCAATTGCTAATGCAAACAACAGGGGGGACAGGGGGCACCCCTGCCTCGTCCCTCGATACAGCCGAAAATACTCCGACCTCCGCCGATTCGTAGCCACACTCGCCACCGGGGCCCTATATAGGAGCTTAACCCAACTAATAAACCCCTCCCCAAACTCAAACCTCCGCAACACTTCCCAGAGATACTCCCACTCCACCCGGTCAAAGGCCTTCTCCGCGTCCATAGCTGCCACTATCTCCGCCTCTCCACCGATAGCATCATAATCACGTTTAGGAGCCTCCGCACATTGGTGTTTAGCTGCCTGCCCTTTACAAATCCCGTCTGGTCCTCATGAATCACCCCCGGGACACAGTCCTCAATTCTCGTAGCCAGCACTTTTGCCAGCAGCTTAGCATCCACATTGAGGAGCGAGATCGGTCTATACGACCCACATTGCAGTGGGTCTTTTTCCCGCTTCAGGATCAGAGAGATCAGCGCCCCGGACATTGTCGGGGGCAGGGTCCCCCCCCCCCCCCCCCCCCCTCCCTTGCTTCATTGAAAGTCTTCACTAGCAACGGGGCTAACAGGTCCGCATACTTCCTGTAAAACTCAACCGGGAATCCATCTGGCCCCGGGGCCTTCCCCGCCTGCATGCTCCCCAGTCCTTTAACCAGCTCCTCCAACCCAATTGGAGCCCCAAACCTGCCACCTCCTGCTCCTCCACCCTCGGGAGTCTCAGTTGACCTAGAAATCGTCGCATCCCCTCTTCCCCCGCTGGGGGCTGAGATCTGTACAGCTCCTCATAAAAGTCCTTAAATGCCTCATTTGCTTTCACCGCACTCCGCACCATATTTCCCCTGCTATCCTTGACTCCAACTATCTCCCTCGCTGCCATCCTCTTACGGAGCTGATGTGCCAGCATCCGGCTCGCCTTCTCCCCATACTCGTACTTCGCCCCCTGTGCTTTCCTCCACTGTGCCTCTGCCCTCCCTGTGGTCAACAGGTCAAATTCCGTCTGGAGACTTCGCCGCTCCCTAAGTAGTCCCTCCTCGGGGGCCTCTGCATATCTCCTGTCTACCCTTAGGATCTCCCCCACTAACCTCTCCCTTTCACTGCCCTCTCTCTTCTCTCTGTGAGCCCTGATGGAGATTAACTCTCCCCTGACCACCGCCTTCAGCGCCTCCCATACTACCTCCACCTGCACCTCCCCATTGTCGTTGGCCTCCAAATACCTTTCAATGCACCCCCGCACCCTCCCGCACACCACCTCATCCGCCAGCAATCCCACATCCAGACGCCACAACGGGCGTTGGTCCCTCTCCTCCTAACTCCAGCTCCACCCAGTGCGGGGCGTGGTCTGAGATGGCTATGGCCGAGTACTCCGTTCCCTCCACTTTCGGGATCAGCGCCCTACTCAAAACAAAAAAATCTATCCGGGAGTAGGCTCTGTGTACGTGAGAAAAAAAGAAAATTCCCTGGCCAGGGGCCTAGCAAATCTCCACAGATCTACTCCCCCCATCTGGTCCATAAACCCCCTAAGCACCTTGGCCGCAGCCGGCCTCTTCCCCTTCCTAGATCTGGAGCGATCTAGAGCGACACTGTCCAACACAGTGTTGAAATTCCCCCGCCCCCCCCATTATCAAGCTTCCTGTCTCCAGATCCGGAATCCGCCCCAACATGCGCTTCATAAATCCAGCATCATCCCAGTTTGGGGCGTATACGTTTACCAATACCACCCACGTCCCCTGCAGCCTACCGCTCACCATCACGTATCGACCTCCATTGTCCACTACAATATTCTTGGTCTCAAACGACACCCGCTTCCCCACCAGTATTGCCACCCCTCTGTTCTTTGCATCCAGCCAGTCCCGTGCCCGCGCCTCCCACACCCCCGTCCCGACCACCTCTTCTGTTTCCAGTTCCCCATCGGCCAATGCAGCAGCAACCCTATATTCCACCCCCCCTCCCCCCGCTAGATCCATGTCTAGCTCTTTTGCTCCCCGCATAACACTGCCGTAAGTCAGCTGACTCCTGCTGACCCCGGCCTCCCCCGCCATCCCATTGACCCCCCCCCCCCCCCCTGTTGTGGGAATCCCTCCTCCCCAGCAGTCAGTGAGCGCTCCTCCGCCCCCCCCCCCCCCCCCACTCCGTCCTTCCCTAACGCGGGAAAAAGCACGCGCTTTCCTAAGCCGGGCCCGCCCTCTCTGTGGCGCAGCTCCTTTTGCGGCCTTATCCCAATTCCCCCATCCCTGGGCCTCCCCTCCCTCCAGCACCGGCGCCCACATTCTCTCAGTCTCCCCATCAGATCTCTTCCCCCATCCCCATCCATCACCCAACCCGTGGAACATTCCCTACGCATAGTTAAAACCCTGTATACAACCGACATTCCCCCCCCCCCCCACAACCACAGACCCTCAGTTTGAGTCCAACTTTTCAGTTTGTATAAAGGTCCAAGCCTCCTCAGGCGTTTCGAAGTAGTGGTGTCGATCCTGAAACGTGACCCGCAATCGCTCTGGCTGCAGCATTCCGAACCTCACCCCCTTCCGGTGGAGCACCGCCTTGGCCCGATTAAAACCAGCTCTCTTCTTTGCCACCTCCACACTCCAGTCCTGATAGATTCGGATCTCTGTATTCTCCCACCTGCTGCACCGCTCTTTCTTGGCCCATCTCAAAACACACTCTCTATCCACGAGACGGTGACACCTCACCACTACCGCCCTTGGCGGCTCGTTGGCCTTGGGTCTCCTCGCCATGACCCGATGAGCCCCATCTAGCTCCAGGGGATTCAGAAAGGCCCCCGCTCCCATCAATGAATTGAGCATCGTGCTCACATATGCCCCGGCATCTGCCCCCTCCACTCCTTCACGGAGACCCAGAATCCGAAGATTTTTCCTCCTCGACATGTTCTCCAGGTCCTCAAAACTTTCCGCCCACCTCTTGTGTAACACCTTCACCGCCAGGCCCAAGATCTCATCCTCGTTTTTTTTCCCGCACCTCCTGGATCGCCACCCCTTGGGCCTTCTGGGTCTCCACTAACCCCCTCGATCGCCGTCAGCATTGGCGGCAGCGCCTCTTTCTTCAGCTCCTCAAAGCAGCGTCTGAGAAACTCCTGCTGCTCCTGCGCTCATGCTGCTTGATCGACGCCCGCCGCCATCTTGTTTTTTCTCCCTCGCACTTTTTGCAGCTCCAAAAACGCTTTTTTGACCACTCCACTCCTGGTCCAATCCATATACTATGGAGGGGGAACCTTGCTCACCTTCCCACACTGGAAGTTGTCGAAAAAATTGCCGTTGGGGCTCCTCAAGAGAGCCCAAAAGTCCGTTTTAGCGGGAGCCACCGAATGTGCGGCTTAGCTCCGCATAGCCGCAACCGGAAGTCCTCATTTGTTTATATTAACACACTGGCTAATGTTTGGTGGGAGGATGGGACAGTTGTTATTGATATGGGGATTACATTACATTCGTTACTGATTATTGTTGGGTGTAAATTTGGGAGAAAATGTGGAAAAGGAGGAGAATAAAAAAATATTTTAAAAACAACTTCGGGAGCACCGTCATCGTTACCATTTGGACCCTTCCAGGCGACACACGCCACCTCCTAAAGTCCTCCTTCATTCCCTCCACCAGCATTGCCAGATTCAACTTGTGCCATATGTATCCCAAGATACCGAAAGCCCACCCCAACCGACCGAAAGGTAACCTCACGAGATTCCTGTCTCTTTCTCTCCTCCTCCCCTCCCTTGTTCCCCGTCCCCATGCATTGATCGGGAATATCTCACTTTTCCTCATATTGAGCTTATACCCCGAGAAAAGACTGAAATCCCCCAAAATCCCTATAATCCTGTCAAAACTTTCAACCGGGATCACAATATATAATAAGACGTCATCAGTGTATAAAGACACACGGTACATTCCCCCCCCCCCCCCCCCCCCCCCTCGAAGCCCTAAGTGCGATTGCCAATGGCTGAATCGCTAAGGCAAAGGGGAGTGCGGGCAACCCTGCCTCGTCCCCCGGGGCAGGTGCAACCCAAAATACTCCAAGCTGTGACACTATTTGTTCTCACGCTCACCTTAGTAGCCCTATACAACAATCTCACACTGTCAACAAATCCCCGTCCAAACCCTAACTGCCCCAATACCTCGAATAAATACGGCCACTCCACATGGTCAACCCCATCTCCGCATCCATAGACATACCGGCTCCCGGTCCACCAAGGGCATCATGATCACATTCAATAACCTCCGAACATTGGCCGAGAGCTGCCGCCCCCTCATGAACCCCATCTGGTCCTCCCTATCACCCTGGCACACATTCCCTATCACTGCCAGCGCCTTCGCCAACAGCTTTGCATCCTCATTTAGCAACAATATCAGGTACTACGATCCACACTGCTCCGGATCTTTGACTTTCTTCAAAATGAGCAAGATAGACGCCTGACTCAGCGTGGGGGAAGTTCATCCCTCCCCACTGAATCATTGACAGCTCCAACTCCAACCCAAACCTCTTATAAATTTTCAAACCCGCCTGGACCTTGGGCATTCTCGCCTCCATCGCCCATCGCCCCCCCCCCCCCCCCCCCCCCCCCCCCCAATCCATCACTTCCTCTGGTCTATTGGGCCCCCAGTCCCTGTACTCTCACCTCATTCACCCCCATACAGAAACTGCTTCATGTCCTCATCCCCCGCCAGGGCTGCGAACAACTTACAGTAAAATGTCTCAAAACACCCCATTTACATCTTCCGGCCCTGTTACCAGCTTGCCTCCCCCCAACCCTCAACTGCCCAATCTCCCTCGCTGCTGCCTGCCTCCTCAGCTGATGTGCAAGCATCCTGCTCGCTTTCTCTCCATACTCGTAACTCTGGCCCTGCTCAGCTGTCCCACTGCCTCCCCTGTTGACACTAGCCCAAACTCCATTTGGATCTTCTGCCTCGCTTTCAGCAATGCCTCCTCTGGTACCGCCGAGTATCTCCAGTCCACCACCAGAAAGCATCTTCGCCTCCACCAGCCTCAGCCTCTCCGCCCGTGCCGCCCTCACCTTATACGCCCTAGGTGAAGTAAATTCCCCTCCAACGACTCTCTTCAACTGCTCCCACAATGTAGACGCCGAGACCCTCCCCGTCTTATTATGCTCCACATAGTTCTGGGTAGCCACACCTATTTTCTCACAGACATTCTTATTGGTCAATAACCCCACATCCAACCTCCACTGCGGTCTCTGGGAGCTCACCCCTCCGCCCGCATGTCCACCCAGTGCGGCGCGTGGTCAGACACTATGACCGCCGAATATTCGGTCCCAATCAACCATGCCAACAGTGTCGTGTCCAGCAGAAAAATAATCGGGGGAGTACCCTCGTGGACATGCAAAAAGAACGAAAGTTCCTTCGCCCTCCGGTCTCTCAAACTGCAACGGGTCCGCCGCCCCCATTCACTCCATAAATCCCAACAACTCCTTTGCCATTGCTGACACCCTCATAGATCTGGGGCATGACCCTGTTCAGCCTAGGATCCAGCACCATATTAAAATCTTCCTCCCCATGATCAGCCGGTTCATGGCCAGGCCCGGGATCTTTGACAGGACTCGCCTCATAAACTCCACATCGTCCCAATTTGGGGCATAAATGTTCACAAGTTGGCGCGCCTTCTGACCTCCCACTCACCATAACTAATCTACCCCCAGGGTCCCCCACTACGCTCCCCACTGCACAGGACATCCACCTATTAACCAGCATTGCCACCCCCCTTGTCTTAATATCCAGCCCCAAATGAAACACCTGTCCCACCCATCCCTTCCTCCACCTTATTTCATCCAGCACATTCAAATGAGTCTCTTGCAAAAACTCAACGTCTGCCTTCATACTCTTCAAATGCGCAAACACCGCGACCTCTTAACATCCCATTTAATCCCCAAACATTGCATGAAATCAGCCAGGCCCGGGGCGGGGGCACCCCCTCCCCTCCGGTCAGCCATATCTCTGCTTAACCGGCTCCCCCAGGGCCCCTCCAAAATGGCCACCGCCATTGCCCCTTAAGCAACTGCACCACACCAACTTCATCCATGTCAGCAACCCACCCCCTGCCATCCTTGGGAAAGAAAAGACCCCCCCCCCCCCCCCCCCCCCCCCCCCCCCCCCCCCCCCCCCGCCAACAATGGATCTATCCCCCACTTTCACTTCATGATAAATAGTCTATCCGCTAGCATAGTGGCCCCCACACAAGGCAACTGCCTTCCCCCAAACCCCCCTCTCCAATCCCACGTACATGCTCCTCCACAGTCCCACTTATATCCACAGCCCCAATAACCCACCGAGTATTAAAAACATGATACAACATTCAACCTGGCTGAAAAGCACCAACACTTCCCCCACTGGTATCTCCATAGTCCAAAGTTGTTAAGAAAGGTCCCAAGTCTATGGTCTCACCAAAACCTGATCGCCTTCTCCGGCATGACCATGTAGATCTCCTGGCCCTGGTATGTGACCCACAACCAGGCTGGGTACATCACCCAAACTTCACTCCACCTTCCTTTGGCCCTCCACCACCAGCGTAATCTCTTACTCCAACGAGGCCAGCCAGTCTTCATGGTCTGCCACTGACTCTTCCACTTTTTGGAGCGATGCGCTATGTGCCTCCAACTTCTGCTCCACTCTCTCAATGGCTGCCCAAATCAGGTCAGCCACCTTAGACAGATCTCCTGCCTTTGCTGCCGGAACTTGACCATCAAAAACTCCACCAACTGTTCTGTGGACCACTGAGCGGTCAACAATGCCAAAGAGCACACCACCATCTTTCCTTCTATCGCACTCTGCAAAAGCTCCAGATCTGACTGTTACCCCTTTACAGTTGCACTTCTTATTTGATAGGGCTGAGACATGCCCAACCGAAGGAGAATCCTTAGCTTTGTCTGTTCCTGTGCTTTGTACCAGCAAATTCCCTCGTAAACGGGCAACAAGGACCAAATAATTGCGGCTCAAGCAGGAGCCACCGAATGTGCGACCACTCACTCCATGGCCGCCAGTGGAAGTCAAAAGAAGCTCATCATACAGTGTACTGGTGAGGCCACATCTGGAGTGCTGTGTGCGGTATTGGTCTCCTTATTTAAAGAAACATGTAAATCAGTTAGAAGCAGTTCAAGAAGGTTTACTAGACTAATCCCAGGAATGGGCAGGCAGGTTGCCTTTTGAGGAAAGGTTAGGCTTGTATCCTCAGGAGTTCAGAAGAGTAAAAAGATGACTTGATTGAAACCTATAAGAGCTCAGGAGGTCTTGTCAGAGTAGATATGAAGAGGATATTTCCTTTTGTGAAAGAATGTAGAACTAGTGGTCGCAGTTTAAAAATAAGGGGCCACTCATTTAGGATAGAGATGAGCAATTTTTGCTCTTGAGGGCTGAGTCTTCGGTACTCTCTTCCTCAAAGCAGTGGAAGCAGAGTCTTTGAATATTCTTAAGACAGAGTTAGATAGATTCTTGACAAACAGGGAGACAGGTTGTCGGAGGTAGACAGGAATGTGAAGTCGCGGTTACAATCAGATCAGCAATTATCTTATTATATGGCGGAGCAGGCCCAACTGAGTGGCCTACTACCGCTCCTAATTCATTCCTCCTTCAGATGTTCAAAAAAAAAATGAAAATGAAAGTCATTTATCTCTGCCCCTTAATTCCTTCTGTATATCCTAGCCTTGATTTTGCTTCCTTTACAATAGTTTACATGTAATTTATATTTCCTGTTTTTTACTTGTTTGTTTGCGGTCTGTGAGGATTCTTTATTCTGGTTGAAAATGTCCTTGCTATTTTCCCTGCTTACAGATGCCACAGATATCCTACAGAGAACATTGCACCGGGTCAGATATGGGGTTATGTCTGCTGACAAACCCACTGGGCAATTGTACTCGAGGCAATCTGTGAAAGCCATTCTTTCACCACTGAAAGGAAAATATGGGCCATTATACAGTTTGCAATCGGCTGTGCTGAAACAGTGCTCGCCATGTTTCATTCACTTCACTTTCAAAATACAAGAAAGCTAAATTACCCCGCAGCACATTATGGGGCTGTCATAGCAGTCATCCAGCAAACAAACAAATTATGATGAAAATAGCAGCATTTACTAGTCTTAAAACTGGACAAATGAATAAAGCAGGTTGCAAACTCATGTAATGAATGAAGTAAAAGAACAATTGACTTTCACATAATAGCCCATCAGACCAAAACATCAAGGTGCTGCACATGCAAGGAATTTGTTGTTTTTGAAATTAAGATCCCCACACTACACTATTGCCAGTGGTAGGCAATTTGTGTTCATATGAATAAATCTACCATAAGCAAGTATTTCTTCTGTGTTGTGGTAATAAAGCTGCATGTTTTTGTCTGGCCTAGACCCTTCAAAAGGAAATTCAAGGCCATAAACCACGTATTGATGATATATTTGAGAGAAGCCAAAGTATGGTAACTGCTGATTCCCCAAGTGCGAAGGCTATTCAGCAGAGATTATCAGAATTACAAGAACTTTGGAAGTTATTGTCTGAAGAAACGGAGAAGCGGCACAATCGTCTGGTGGAGTCTCACAAAGCCCAACAGTACTATTTTGATGCTGCAGAGGCGGAAGCCTGGATGAGTGAACAGGAATTGTACATGATGTCGGAAGAGAAAGCGAAGGTTGAATATTAGCTATTTTACTATTCTGATCGTGCAGCTTATTAAAAATATGCTAAATGAAACATGTTAAATTGAAGAAAAAAACTAAAGCTAGTAAAACAATTGTTAATTTAGGACAGCTTACCGACAACCTTTTTTAAAAATAGATTTTTATTGGGTTTTGTTATACATAGCACAGTATAAATACAAACAAGAATGGAAAGGCTTTTGGGGGCGGGGGGGGGGGGGGGCACTAATGCTATTTACATTTCGGTCGGTTTTTGTTGTTTATTTACATGAGTTTTGACTTTGGACCGTTTCTTCTTCTCGCTATTTTGTTCTCCTTCTGCCTTGCTGTATTCGTTGTGTTCCCCTGTGTTTCCTTTCCCGCTTGTGTTCCCCTCCCTTTCCTCCCTCTTGGTTCTTCTCCATTGTTTTTCCCCGCCCTGCTGCCCCCCTCTCTCTTGCAGGGTTTGGTTATGCTATCGTGTTTCCCGGGTCTTCCCCCTTCCCCCTCTTTCCTATTGCATCTTGGCTACCTTATCTTAGTCTCTGGCTACTTAGTTGCTGGCCACAAACAGGTCCCGGAACAACTGGGTGAATGGCTCCCATGTTTTGTGGAAGCCATCATCCGATCCACGGATGGCGAATTTGATTTTCTCCATTTGAAGAAATTGAGTGGTCGGACAGCCAGTCGGCAGCTTTAGGTGGCGCAGCTAACCGCCAGCCAAGCAGGATTCTACTGCGGGCAATCAGGGTGGCAAAGGCAAGGGCATCGGCCCTCCTCCCCATGAACAGATCTGGCTGGTCTGATACCCCGAAGACCGCCACTTTCGGGCATGGCTCCACCGTCATCCCCACCACTTTGGACATTGTCTCGAAGAAGGCTGTCCAGTACCCGGCAAGCCTGGGACAAGACATGTGGGCGTGAGTGGCCAGGCCACCTTGGCACCTTTCACATCTGTCCTCCACCTCTGGAAAGAACCTACTGATTCGGGTTCTGGTCAATTGTGCTCTATATACCACTTTTAGTTGCGTTAGGTTGAGTCATGCGCATGTGGAGGTGCAGTTGACCCTGTGTAGTGCTTCGCCCCAGAGTCCCCACCCTATTTCGAACCACAAGTCTTCCTCCTTGTCGCGTCCAGTTTGCCATCAGCCCCATCAGTCGTCACTACATTTCCCTCTGCCTAGAATGTCTGCGTCCAGTAATTCTCCTAGTCGTGATTGTCGCCGGGTCATGGGTATGTCCCCGTTTCCTTTCATTGGAAGTTTTTAAGCTGTAGGTACCTGTATTCGTTGCCTCATGCCAGTTGAAATCTTTCCGTCAGTTCATCCAGTGTTGTGACCCTACCGTCGGTGTATAGGTCTCTATCAACGTCCCCCCGTCCTGTCTCCACTTTTTAAAGTTGGCGTCAGTGAGTGCCGGTGTGAACCTGTGATTGTTGCAGTTGGAGGCCTTATCAGACATTTCGGTTAGGCCACATAGTTTCATAGCTGGTTCCAGGACTGTGTGTAGCCACCACCACTGGGCTGCTTGAGTACTTCTTGGGTGGGAATGGGAGTGCCGCCGTGGCGAGGGCCCGGAGGGAGGTCTCCTTGCAGGAGGCCTTCTCCGCGCGCACCCACTCGGCTTCTGGCTCCTTTATCATTTTCTGTAAGGAACCTTCTTTGGGAACCTTCCTTCAAACGAACACAATAATTAGTTTGTCCAGTGAGTTGAAAAGGGCCTTGTGGATGTAGATCGGGATGGATCTAAGTAGGAAGACTTACCTGGGCAGTACGTTCATTTTGATCGTCTGCACTCTCTCCGCCAGGGAGAGTGGGAGTGTGTTCCATCTCCGCAGGTCCTTTTTAACTTCCCCTGTCAGACTGGTCAGGGTCCCTTTATGGATCTCTGTCCATTCATGAGCGATTTGAATCCCCAGTTAGCAGAAGTTGTGCTGGATTGTTTAAAAGGCAGGCCCACCAGCACTGCCCCTCCCCCTTGCAGGTTCACCAGGAAGATCTCGCTTTTGCTCATGCTGAGTTTGTAGCCCGAGAGGAGCGCGATGATTCCTTCCAAGCTGCTTTGTGGGTCTGAGATGTAGAGGAGCAGGTCATCTGCATAGAGCAAGACTATGCTCTCTGTCTTCTCTTCGGATCCCTTTCCAGTTCTTTGCTGTTCTGAGTGCGATCGCTAGTGGTTCAATTTCTAGGTAGAACAGCAACGGAGATAAAGGGCATCCTTGCCTCATGCCCCTGTGCAGCTGGAAATACTGGGAGCTGGTGGTGTTTGCCCGTATGCTCGCCATGGGAGCGTTGTACAGGAGCTTCGCTCAGGCAGTGAATCCTGTTCCGAGCCCGAACCGCTCCATGAGGTACTTCCCTCGGGCATTCTCTCCCCAGATGGGCTCATGATCACTTTCAGCAGGCGTCTGATGTTCGATGTTAGCTGTGTACCTTTGACAAAGCTGTGGTACGCGGTTCTCCAGCCTCTTGGCTACTTACGGACAACTTGATTAAAAGCCGTCAAGACATCTTTCCAAACTCCCAATGAATGATCCCCCATTCAATTAAGTTTTTCTTCTATTTCCAAAGTTCTATAGTAGTTCAAAAGAGATAGTTGTCCATAATGTTCACAGCACTCAATCCCAGGAAAGCTACTGAACATGTTGGGCAATGTACTCAGATCAAAATACATCTTTCCTGTTATTTCCTTTTTTTTCAATCTGCACTTTCGAATATTTTTTAAAAGTCTATCTCTGAATTGCTTAAAATAATTAAATGATTAACCACTATATTTGCAGTGAATCTCCTCTTTCATTTAACATACTTAAATGATTAGCCACTATATTTGCAGTGAATCTCATCTTTCATTTAGCATTTTTAAAGAAAAATTTAGAAAATTCCCAGGGAACAGTTTTAAAAACCATTTTTATTGGACGTATCACTTTGCAGGATGAGCAGAGTGCAGTGATGATGTTGAAGAAACATCAGATTTTGGAGTTGGCAGTGGAAGATTATGCTGAGACTGTGCATCAACTTTCAAAGACGAGCAGAGCTTTGGTAGCAGATGGACACCCAGAGAGGTAGGTTTAATCCTTGGCATTAAGTTCCGTAGTATTGAAATACAAAAAGGATGGAATTGGTCTTTGCAGAAATATGTCTTCAGCAGTTGACTTTACATCCTACCTGATTTATTTTCCATTGATCAGCTGCAAAACGGTCTGCAAATTCATATTGCCCATCTTGCGTGACCACCAAAGACCAGTTTCACTCCCTAAATATTTAATCATTCCCCATTTGTACATTTTCTTACATCAATGTATAGATGTCATCTAAATGTGGAAAATTGAGAGACTTTTTTCAGGTTTTTACTTTGTAGCCGTTGCAAGATAAATCTAGTTTTTTTCTTCCTATCAGTCCATTGTATTGGTGCATGTTAGATAGCTGCTAGTAGGAAATACATTTCTCCTGAACTTGGTAAACTTGGCTGCAGTGTAACTTGAAGGGCATAGGGATCAGTGGTGACAGACCACGCTCCTACAACAAATATTTGCTTCATTTTTATAGAATTTCATAGAATTTACAGTGCAGAAGGAGGCCATTCGGCCCATCGGGTCTGCACCGGCTCTTGGAAAGAGCACCCTACCCAAGGTCCACACCTCCACCCTATCCCCATAACCCAGTAACCCCACCCAACACTAAGGGCAATTTTGGACACTTAAGGGCAATTTATCATGGCCAGTCCACCTAACCTGCACATCTTTGGACTGTGGGAGGAAACCGGAGCACCCGGAGGAAACCCACGCACACACGGGGAGGATGTGCAGACTCCGCACAGACAGTGACCCAAGCCGGAATCGAACCTGCGACCCTGGAGCTGTGAAGCAATTGTGCTATCCACAATGCTACCGTGCTGCCCAAAATAAATATTTTGTTTATATTTGTGGACAGGAATAACCTGCATGCAGCTGATCAGATGCAAATCGTGGTTAATGGTTGCTTGGTGGTTTGCACGCTGACGCTTACTGAAAGGGCACAGCAATGTTACTTAAGTCATCTTGTAACTATCCTTTCCTGAGTTTTCTTTTTCCCAGCATGCTAGTTGCTGTAAATCATTTTATGCCCCTAGCACCAGTGGGTTTCACAATGGGAATATTCCTGTTGGTGGTTGGACAAAGAAGGAAATCAGTAATGTGATGGCAACCAAGTAGACTGATCAAGAGATGCTCTGTGGCCATCCACTGGTGTGCACATGTGCAAATTAACTATTCTCAGAAAACTGGATGAAAACCTCACACTCTCATTAAAGCCTGCCTATAAATTGCCACCAGTATTTAGTTGAAATTACACAAAGCAAAAAACTTATTTCTGAATTTCCACTGGTCCTGCTGAGCACAGTTTGCTCCTAAATTTGCATTTCATGCTTTTTTATCCTTCAGTACCATTCTTGTCCTGTAACCTTGTTGCCAGATGCTTGTTTATGAAGTGCAGGTTGTTTTCCTTAGTTGTGATGTGTGCCTTTTAATTGTTATTGGTCTCGCAAAACCCTTTTTTAAATTATGCCAGCTGAGTTTCTCAGTTGCATGTGCTGCCACTGGAACTTCCTAGCAAGGTATTTGCCAACAATGGTCAGCTTCACACAATGTACAGCATCTTGCAGTTTATGACCTGTTCAAAACTCTCCAATTATGAGTGCTGGAAAGTGACCCTGGAAGAAAAGACCTGGATATTTGATCCTCAAAGTGTAGCCAGTGAAGTCTACATTCAAATCCTAAGGACAAGTAAGCAGAAAATTGATCTCCGTGTCTTGGGCAATACTATCCAAAGGAAGCTGCCAAGTCATGTTCTGCTTAGAATTGTGGAAATGGTGACATTTTTAGTACCCCTGCAACTTGCATATGCTGTAACATTTTGAAAGTCTTTGGTACTGAGAAAAGGCTCCCATTGAATCTGCCATCCTTTTCTGGAAATCATTATGATCAGGTCTGCTCTTCCCAAAGGCAGGTCCTTGACTCATGGTCTGCTGATGCTTCATCCTTAGCCATTTCTGGGCAGGTTTTGTCAGTGATGGTTTACATATACATGAAAGATAGGAGCAGAAGGAGGCCTTTTGGCCCTTCGAACCTGCTCCGCCGTTTATCACGATCATGGCTGATCATCCAACTCAATAGCCTAATCCTGCTTTCTCCCCATATCCTTTGATCCCATACTCCCCAAATGCAAATCTAGCCGCTACTTGAATATATTCAATATTTAAGCATCAACTGCTTCTTTTGGTAATGAATTCCACAGGCTCAATACGAAGAAACGTCTCCTCATCTCTGTCTGAAATGGTTTACCCTGAATCCTCAGACTGTGACCCCTGGTTCTGGAAACACCCACCATTGGGAACATCTTCCCTGCATCTACCCTGTCTATTCACTATGAGATCCCCCTCATTCTTCTGAACTCCAGCAAGAACAATCCTAACCTAGTCGATCTCTCCTCGTATGACAGTCGCGTCATCCGTAGAATCAGTCTGATAAACATTCGCTGCACTCCCTCGAGAGAAAGAATATCCTTCCTCAAAAAAAGAGACCAAAACTGCGCACACTATTCTAGGTGTGGCCTCACCAAGGCCCTGTATAATTGCAGCAACACATCCCTGCATACCATTAGCCTTCTTTACCGCCTGTTGCACCTGCATGCATACCTTCAGCGAATGGATACCCAGGTCCCTCTGCACACTCCCCTCACCCAATTTACAACCATTCAGGTAGTAATCTGTTTTTGCTTCCAAAGTGAATAACCTCACACTTATCCAAATTATATTGCATCTGCTATTGATTTGCCCACTCGCCCATCATGTCCAGATCATGCTGTAGGATCCCTGCACCCTCGTCACAGTTTACCCTCCCACCCAACTTGGTGTCATCTGCAAACTTTGAGATGTTACATTTTGTTCCCTCATCCAAAGCATTAATATATATTGTGAATAGCTGGGGTCCCAGCACCGACCTTTGTGGCACCCCACTAGTTACTGCCTGCCAATTTAAAAAGGACCCATTAATTCCTACTCTTTGTTTCCTCAACCAGTTTTCTATCCATCTCAATACACTTCCCCCAGTCCCATGCGCTTTAATTTTGCACAATAATCTCTTATGTGGGACTTTGTCAAACGCCTTCTGAAAATCCAAATATACCACATCGACTGGCTCCCCCTTGTCAACTGTACTGGTTACATCTTCAAAGAATTCCAACAGATTTGTCAAGCATGATTTCCCTTTCATAAATCCATGCTGACTCTGACTGATCCTGCCATTGCTTTCTAATGTTCCGCTATAAAGTCCTTGATGGACTTCCGGTGCGGCGATGACCAGCTGAGTCGCACGTTTCGGCAGCTCCCGGTGAAACGGACTTTTGGGCTCTTGATAGGAGCCCCAACGGCAATTTTGATGGCTAAAAACACTGTGCGGTAAACCAGAAGGGAATCCCCCCTGGATACGGATGAAAAAAGGAGGAGAAAGTGGCCGGATTGCAGTGGATCCTTTAGAACAGCGTCAAGGAAGGCAAGCAAAAACCAAGATGGCGTCGGAAGGTGGCAGTTTAACATAGGGCCCTGAACAACAAGAGTTCTTGAAATGCTGTGTGGAAGAGCTCAAAAAGGAAATGAAGAAAGAGCTGTTGGCCCCGATACTACAGGCGATCGAAGGCTAAAGGAGGAACAAAAGACCCAGGAGCGGGAGCTTCGGGTCGTGAAGGCAAAGGCAGCTGAGAATGAGGACGACATACAGGGCCTGGTGGTGAAGACGGAGACGCATGAGGCACATCAGAAACGATGTGTGGAAAGGTTGGAGGCACTGGAGAACAACGCAAGGAGGAACAACCTGAGGATTCTTGGTCTTCCTGAAGGTGCGGAGGGAGCGGACGTCGGGGCATTTGTGAGCACGATGCTGCACTCGTTAATGGGAGCGGAGGCCCCGGCGGGTCCGTTGGAGGTGGAGGGAGCAGACCGAGTGATGGCGCGAGGACCAAAAGCAGGAGAAATTCCCAGAGCCATAGTGGTGAGATTCCTCCGTTTAAGGATAGAGAAATGGTCCTTAGATGGGCGAAGAAAACTCGGAGCAGTAAATGGGAGAACGCGGTGATCCGCGTTTATCAAGACTGGAGTGCGGAGGTGGCGAGAAGGAGGGCGAGCTTTAATCGGGCCAAGGCGGTGCTTCATAAAAAGAAGATAAAATTTGGAATGCTGCAACCGGCAAGACTGTGGGTCACATATCGAGGGAGGCACCACTACTTTGAGATGGCGGATGAAGCATGGACTTTTATTGTGGAAGAAAAACTGGAATGAGTGGGTTATTAAAAGAACGTTTGAACAAAGTGGTGGGGCGAATGTGGGGGCGAAGAGGGGGGGTTAAAAAGGGGGGAAAGAGGAGTTTTATGTACTAATCCTGCGATGTAGTAACTTCTCTCTCTTCCACAGGTGGTGATGGGGGGAGGAGGGGAGGTGGAGGAGATGGGGGCGTTGGCCATTGGGGGCGGGGCCAAGGGAGAAGCGCGGGCTTGGTTCCCGCGCTATGATAATCATGGCGGGAATAGAGAAGCAGGAAGGAGGGGGCGTTGCACGGTGCGAGCCAAGGTCACGGGGGGAAGCGAGGTCGGCCAGAGTTTGCTGACTTCTGGGAGCAACATGGGGGGAGTAATTACGCTAGCGGGGGATCTAGCGGGGGGGGTGGGAGGGGGGGAATTATTGGGTTGCTGCTGCTGGGGAGAGGGGGGAGCTGGTATGGGAGGGGATGGGCGGGGGGGGGCACCGCCTGGGGGAGATACAGCTGCGTGGGAACCGGGTGAGGAGCTGGAAAAAGGGGATGGCTAATCGACAAGGGGGGGGGGGGGGGGGGGGGGTAGGAAGCCCCCCAACCCGGCTGATCACTTGGAACGTGAGAGGGCTGAACGGGCCGATAAAAAGGGCACGGGTACTCGCACACCTTAAGAAACTTAAGGCAGATGTGGTTATGTTACAGGAAACGCACCTGAAACTGATAGATCAGGTTAGGTTGCGCAAAGGATGGGTAGGGCAGGTGTTCCATTCGGGGCTGGATGCGAAAAACAGGGGGGTGGCTATATTAGTGGGGAAGCGGGTAATGTTCGAGGCAAAGACTATAGTGGCGGATAACGGGGGCAGATACGTGATGGTGAGTGGCAAACTACAGGGGGAGACGTTGGTTTTGGTAAACGTATATGCCCCGAACTGGGATGATGCCAATTTTATGAGGCGGATGCTAGGACGCATTCCGGACCTAGAGATGGGAAAGCTGATAATGGGGGGAGATTTTAATACGATGTTGGAACCAGGGCTGGATAGGTCGAAGTCCAGGACTGGAAGGAGGCCGGCAGCAGCCAAGGTACTTAAAGATTTTATGGAGCGGATGGGAGGCGTAGACCCGTGGAGATTTAGCAGACCTAGAGTAAGGAGTTCTCGTTTTTCTCCTATGTCCATAAAGTCTACTCGTGAATAGACTTTTTTGTGCTGGGAAGGGCGTTGATCCCGAAGGTGAGGGGAACGGAGTATACGGCTATAGCCATTTCGGATCACGCTCCACACTGGGTAGACCTGGAGATAGGGGAGGAAACAGGAGGGCGCCCACCCTGGAGAATGGACATGGGACTAATGGCAGATGAGGGGGGGTGTCTAAGGGTCAGGGGGTGCATTGAAAAGTACTTGGAACTCAATGATAATGGGGAGGTCCAGGTGGGAGTTGTCTGGGAGGCGTTGAAGGCGGTGGTTAGAGGGGAGCAGCGAGGGAAATAGGGGAGTGAGGGATGAGGAAGGAGAGATGGAGCGGGGAGCGGAGAGAGTGAATGGAGTGTTCAAGACATTTTATAAAAAATTATATGAAGCTCAACCCCCGGATGGGAGGGAGAGAATGATGGGCTTCTTGGATCGGCTGGAATTTCCCAAGGTGGAAGAGCAGGAAAGGGTGGGACTGGGAGCACAGATCGAGGTAGAAGAAGTGGTGAAAGGAATTAGGAGCATGTAGGCGGGAAAGGCCCCGGGACCGGATGGATTCCCAGTCGAATTCTATAGAAAATATGTGGACTTGCTCGCACCGGTATTGACGAGGACCTTTAATGAGGCAAAGGAAAGGGGACAACTGCCCCCGACTATGTCTGAAGCAACGATATCGCTTCTCCTAAAGAAGGAAAAGGACCTGCTACAATGCGGGTCCTATAGACCTATTTCCCTCCTAAAAGTAGATGCCAAGATCCTGGACAAGGTAATGGCAATGAGAATAGAGGAATGTGTCCCGGGGGTGGTCCACGAGGACCAAACTGGGTTTGTGAAGGGGAGACAGCTGAACACGAATATACGGAGGCTGTTAGGGGTAATGATGATGGCCCCACCAGAGGGGGAAACGGAGATAGTAGTGGCGATGGATGCCGAGAAAGCATTTGATAGAGTGGAGTGGGATTATTTGTGGGAGGTGTTGAGGAGATTTGGTTTTGGAGAGGGGTATGTTAGATGGGTGCAGCTGTTGTATAGGGCCCCGATGGCGAGCGTGGTCACGAATGGACGGGGATCTGCATATTTTCGGCTCCATAGAGGGACAAGGCAGGGATGCCCTCTGTCCCCATTATTGTTTGCACTGGCGATTGAGCCCCTGGCGATAGCGTTGAGGGGTTCCAAGAAGTGGAGGGAGTACTTAGAGGAGGAGAAGAACACCGGGTATCTTTGTATGCGGACGATTTGCTACTATACGTGGCAGACCCGGCGGAGGGGATGCCAGAAATAATGCGGATACTTGGGAGTTTGGGGATTTTTCAGGGTATAAATTGAACATGGGAAAAGTGAGTTGTTTGTGGTGCATCCAGGGAGCAGAGTAGAGAAATAGAGGACCTACCGTTGAGGAAGGTAACAAGGGACTTTCGTTACCTGGGGATCCAGATAGCCAAGAATTGGGGCACATTGCATAGGTAAATTTAACGCGGTTGGTGGAACAAATGGAGGAGGATTTCAAGAGATGGATATGGTATCCCTGTCACTGGCAGGGAGGGTGCAGGCGGTTAAGATGGTGGTCCTCCGAGATTCCTCTGTGTTTCAGTGCCTCCCGGTGGTGATCACGAAGGCTTTTTTTAAAAAGGATTGAAAAGAGCATCATGGGTTTTGTGTGGGCCGGGAAGACCCCGAGAGTGAGGAAGGGATTCTTACAGCGTAGCAGGGATAGGGGGGGCTGGCACTACCGAGCGTAAGTGAGTATTATTGGGCCGCTAATATTTCAATGGTAAGTAAGTGGATGGGAGAGGAGGAGGAGCGGCGTGGAAGAGATTAGAGAGGGCGTTCTGTAGGGGGACTAGCCTACAGGCTATGGTGACAGCCCCATTGCCGTTCTCACCGAGGAACTACACCACAAGCGTGGTGGTGGCTACACTGAAGATTTGGGGACAGTGGAGACGGCATAGGGGAAAGACTGGAGCCTTGGGGGGTCCCCGATAAGAAACAACCATAGGTTTGCCCCGGGGTGAATGGATGGGGGATGTGCAATGTGGCAAAGAGCAGGAATAACGCAACTGAAAGATCTGTTTGTGGATGGGAAGTTTGCGAGTCTGGGAGCGCTGACCGAGAAATATGGGTTGCCCCAAGGGAATGCATTCAGGTATATGCAACTGAGGGCTTTTGCGAGGCAACAGGTGAGGGAATTCCCGCAGCTCCCGACACAAGAGGTGCAGGACAGAGTGATCTCAAAGACATGGGTGGGGGGTGGTAAGGTGTCAGATATATATAGGGAAATGAGGGACGAAGGGAGACTATGGTAGATGAACTAAAAGGGAAATGGGAAGAAGAGCTGGGGGAGGAGATCGAGGAGGGCTGTGGGCAGATGCCCTAAGCAGGGTAAACTCGTCGTCCTCGTGTGCCAGGCTAAGCCTGATTCAGTTTAAGGTATTACACAGGGCGCATATGACTGGAGCACGGCTCAGTAAATTTTTTGGGGTGGAGGATAGGTGTGCGAGGTGCTCGAGAAGCCCAGCGAATCATACCCATATGTTTTGGTCATGCCCGGCACTACAGGGGTTTTGGATGGGGGTGACAAAGGTGCTTTCAAAAGTAGTGGGGGTCCGGGTCGAACCAAGCTGGGGGTTGGCTATATTTGGGGTTGCACAAGAGCCGGGAGTGCAGGAGGCGAGAGAGGCCGATGTTTTGGCCTTTGCGTCCCTAGTATCCCGGCGCAGGATATTGTTCATGTGGAAAGAAGCCAAGCCCCCGGGGGTGGAGACCTGGATAAATGACATGGCGGGGTTTATAAAGCTAGAGCGGATTAAGTTCGTTCTAAGGGGGTCGGCTCAAGGGTTCACCAGGCGGTGGCAACCGTTCGTCGAATACCTCGCAGAAAGATAGATGGAATGGAAAAAAGAAGGCAGCAGCCCAGGATCGGTCGGGGGGGGGGGGGGGGGGGGGGGCGGAGGAACCAGAAGGACTCTCAGGGTTGTTAATATATACTGTATAGTATGTATAGGTCGTTGCGACAGATAATTATATATTGGACTGTTAAATTATATTTTTGGAGAGTGTTACTTGTGATAAGGCAGTTGCCAATTAGGGTTAGTTTTCATTTTTGTTATTTATTATTTATTCATTTTTTGTTTATAAAATAGGTCATTGTTATTTGTGTTGTTATAATATTGTGTAAAGGATGCACAATGTACTGTGTGTTGGTTGACCAAAAATTTTCAATAAAATATTTATATAAAAAAATAAATAAAGTCTCTTGATAATGGATTCAATAATTTTCCCCACTACTGATGTTAGGCTTACTGGTCTATAATTCCCTGCTTTCTCTCTACCTCCCTTTTTGAATATTGGAGTGACATTAGCTACTCTCCAATTTGCAGGGACTGTTCCAGAATCTATAGAATCCCAGAAGATGACCACCAATGAATCCACTATTTCCAGAGCCACCTCCTTAAGCACTCTGGGATGCAGATTATCAGGCCCTGGGGATTTATCCGCCTTCAATCCCATCAATTTTCCCAGCACCATTTCTCTACTAATATTGATCTCCCTCAGTTCTTCCCTCTCACGAACCTTTCATTGTCCAACATTTTGGTATCTC
The DNA here is from genome assembly GCF_047496885.1 of Scyliorhinus torazame. Classification (NCBI taxonomy): domain Eukaryota; kingdom Metazoa; phylum Chordata; class Chondrichthyes; order Carcharhiniformes; family Scyliorhinidae; genus Scyliorhinus; species Scyliorhinus torazame. Next base: position 315,932,356 of record NC_092707.1, on the reverse strand, counting down.
TCCAACATTTTTGGTCTCTAGTTTGCCATTGCCTTGCACTCTCAGGGGACAAAATGAGGAGGCAGGTATCTAAGATGGAAGGAGAATTTAACCCATAGTGTTGGCATTATTCTGAACCATGCACGTAGCCATCTAGCCAACTGGACCCCGTTTTTCTGGAGAGTCATGTACTAAATAGGTTTTAACTGGTACTTTATCCAGTGGGATATGCTTGACACTACTTGGATCGAGTCTTTTGTTGGTACTTCTACTTGTGCTTCAATCAATTCCTGAGCAACAAGAAAATATTTCTCTGAAAGGCAGCTACTTGGAGGATTTTAAAAGTTTTTTGAAGGTTATTCTCAAGATAAGTGTGTTCCAAAAAGACCCAACTATTAAGTCCAAATTTTTACTTCCAGTATTTTACTGTTTTATTGTAATCATTGCACCTTGAATATGGACACCTGGGAAAATATCCCTTTTTTAAATGTAATTCTTCATCCTTGTCCAAACCTTACCTACTATTCATTTGTTACTCTCTTACATTGTGTCTCATGGTTCATAGTTTTAGTAAAATTGCTTCGAATTAGCTTTTTCTTCTAATTATGGTCTTAGACTGATCTGCCTATAATTGCCCAAACAGCTCCCATCATCCTTTTCTTCATACAAGTACCACATTAGTATGTTTCCAATACTGTACACCATGATGACCAGTTGGACCTTCAGATTTTCAGAGTTTTTGGACCAGGCATTTGTTGTCTTTATCTTCCTTTAATCTTTGAGGTGTGTTTGGTGCACTGACTGCAAGAACAAAAGGATTATCCTTTTCCCCATGGAGAAATTTTAATATAAATAACTTTGTGTGCTACTCCTTTGCCACATTGTAATATTGCTTTTTGCGTGTGTAATGTCTTTCAATAATATATATTCCAATCCTCATTGTTCTCATTCTTTCCTTATAATGTAGGTTTTGTGTGTTTCCCCTTTTTCAGTTGGTTTATTTATTGCTGGGTTTGCTCACTTAATTTACATATATTAGACTTTTATGTTGCACATTTAAATTATGGATGTTCTAAATTCATGCTCCCTTTCCAGTGCTTCACTTGCTGGGAGCACATTCTGATATTTTGCAGGGAATAGAAGTGACCAAGATAATTTTCTATCTACTAAATTAATAAGTATATATTCCTATTTGACCTCCTTACCCATATTCATAATATATACCCCCCACAGGTGAAACTCCATGCCAGGAGCATAAAGTGGTATTGGCTCTTATTTTTCTTCAACTTTGTTATCCTTTAGCTGCACTTTCTAATTTTGCCCTTGTTTCATCATTCAATTGAAATTTGGCTTTCTAAAATCATACATTTAGGCCTCGTCTGTGATCATCAGTTGATCTTGAATTTAATTGCATTGTTGAAATGAGTACTCATCTGATGAGTATGGTGCATATCAAGAATGATACCTTCGAGTCAGCACGAAATGTGTGAACTTGCTCAAGTAACAAATTAAGATGTAAACGATTGCTGGCATCACATTTACTTGTGATATTCAGACTAATTACAGCAGAAATATCCATAGAACTGAGCAAAAGTGAATGAATGTCAAGTCGAGCCTTGGTATCACAGGTTTAGGTAGCAAGTGTGCTGCCAGATTTCAATGCCTTTTACCCACATCCCTATGTGGTTGCAGAAAATCCATGCTCCTTTATGGTCTTTATTATTGTCTTTGCTTCTTAGTTGGTTTATATAGAAGTGGCTGGGTTTTTTAAAATAAAATGCCTTATTATTAATTTTTGACATCTTTTGGTTTTTCAGTGAACGTATCAGCATGCGCCAGTCCCAGGTGGACAAGCTTTATGCTGGCTTGAAAGATTTGGCTGAGGAGAGAAGAGGGAAACTGGATGAGAGGCACCGCCTTTTCCAACTAAACAGGGAGGTGGATGATTTAGAGCAATGGATAGCTGAACGTGAGGTGGTCGCTGGATCACATGAACTTGGGCAGGACTATGAGCATGTTACGGTAAACATCTGTCTCATAAGTATTTTATTTTATAAAATTTGCAGTTTCTTTTGAATGATTAATCAAGACTAGAATCAACTCTTAATGTCACTGGAGCTTCATTAGCTTTGCTAATAATACATGTGTTGATTATTATTGCTTGATTTGTGAATATAGTGTCTATTCCATTTATCATGTACTGGTCATTGATGTTGACCACTAAGTTCTAATTGAAACAGTATCTAAATTGATCCAGGTAGATGTTCACCTAATACAATTATAATTATGTTTGAAGGCCAGTAACCCTATTTGGGAGAGTTGGACATTGCTCAGATGGCAAGGGGAGTCCATGGGTCCCTTAAAATGGGGGCATCCTCGGAACCTTACATAGAGGGCGTGATTCTCCATCCTAGGACAACTGGAATGCTTTTCCCGATGGGACGGAGAATCGGGCGTCGGGTAAATCGGGATCCGCGCCGGGCGCCGATCTGAACGTGATGCATGGTGGCATGAATGCACGTTGCACATTGGCGGGGGATCTAAATAAACAAATTTTTAAAAAATAAAAAAAAAATTTGCAACATTTTATTGAGGTATTTATGGCTTTACAACAACAACAGAAGAAACCGTGTACATACAAATATAAACATAGCGCAAAAGCCTTCTTCCTCCCTCACAGGTCCCACCTTTTCTAACACCTTACTCTAAACTAAACTAAAGCCCAACACCCCCCTCTCTCTCTCTCTCTCTCTCTCTCTCTCTCTCTCTCTCTCTCTCTGCTGAAGGTTAATTTTCCCCAAAGAAGTTGACGAACGGTGATTTTCTCCAGACAGAGAAAGCTAGCCATGTCAGTTAGCCTCCAAGCTAATAATATCTGTCTCCGGGCTACCAGGGAGGCAAAGGCCAGAACATCGGACTCTTTTTCCTCCTGGATTCCCGGGTCTTCCGACACTCCGAAAATCGCCACCTTCCGGACTTGGTGCCACCCTTGTTTTCAACACCTTGTACATGACATCCGCAAACCCCCTGCCAGAATCCCCTAGGCTTCGGGCATGCCCAGAACATATGGGCATGGTTCGCTGGTCCTCTCGCACACCTTGCGCATCTATCTTCTGTCCCAAAGAACCTGCTCATCCGGGCCACTGTCATGTGAGCCCGGTGAACAGCCTTAAACTGTAACAGGCTGAGCCTGGCACATGTTGTGGACGTGTTGACTCTACTCAACGCGTCCGCCCAGAGACCATCCTCTTATCTCTCCTCCTAACTCCTCTTCCCATTTGTGTTTCAGCTCCTCAGTCTGCGTTTCCTCTGACCTCATGAGTTCCTTATAAATCATAGAATTTACAGTGCAGAAGGAGGCCATTCGGCCCATCGAGTCTGCACCGGCTCTTTGAAAGAGCACCCTACCCAAGCCCACACCTCCACCCTATCCCCATAACCCAGTAACCCCACCCAACACGAAGGACAATTTTAGACACTAAGGGCAATTTAGCATAGCCAATCCACCTAACCTGCACATCTTTGGACTGTGGGAGGAAACCGGAGCACCCGGAGGAAACCCATGCACACACGGGGAGAACGTGCAGACTCCGCACAGACAGTGACCCAAGCCGGGAATCGAACCTGGGACCCTGGAGCTGTGAAGCAATTGTGCTAACCACCATCCTACCGTGCTGCCCAAATGTTCGAAACCCTCCCTTCTCCCACCCACATTCTGGAAACTACCCTGTCCTGTATCCCCTTTGGTGGTAGGAGCCTGCAGGTACCTAAACTCATTCCCACCCGTCAATTCAAATTTCTCCTCCAACTCCCTCAGGCTGGCAAAGCTCCCCCTATAAACATATCTCCCATCCTCTCGATCCCTGTTCTCTGCCATCTCCGGAACCCTGCATCTAGCCTCCCCGGGGCAAACCAGTGATTGGAGACCAGACCGATGCTCCTTCTGCTCCCACATGTTTCCTCCATTGCCCCCAGACTCTCAGGGCCGCTACCACCACGGGGCTGGTGGAGTACCGTGTCGGTGGGAATGGCAGAGGTGCTGTTACCCACTTCGTAATCATGGCTATATTTGCCGCCCAATAATAATTACTAAAGTTCGGCAGCGCCAGCCCGCCCTCCCCACGGCTGTGCTCCAGCATCCCCTTTTTTCCTCGCGGGATCTCACCCTCCCATACAAAGCCAGAGATCACCTTATTGACCCGTTTAAAGAAGGACTGTGGAATAAAGATGGGGGGGAACACTGAAACACAAAACATGAATCTCGGGAGGACCGTCTTTTCATTGTCTGTACCCTCCCAGCCAGTGACAACGGAAGCACCTCCCACCTTTGGAAATCTTCCTTTATTTGGTCTACTAGTCAGGCCTTGTGTAGCCGTTCCCATTCCTGCGCCACCTGGATGCCTAGGTACCGAAAGCTTCCCCCTACCACTCTAAACGGCAGCTCCCCCAATCGCCTCTCCTGCCCCTTACCTGGATCGCGAACATCTCACTTTTCCCCATGTTCAATTTATAACCCGGAAACCGGCCAAATTCACCCAGAATCCTCACCCTTCCAGCCCCTTGAGGCTCTCAACGCAATTGCCAGCGGCTCTATGGCCAGCACAAACATCAGTGGGGAGAGCGGGCATCCCTGGCTCGCCCCCCGGTGCAGCCTAAAATAGCCCGATGTCCACCTGTTCATCCGTACGCGCGCCGCGGGAGCCTGATACAGCAGTCTGACCCAGTCGATGAAGTCCCATCCAAATCCAAACCGCCCCAGTACCTCCCACAGATAATCCCATTCTACCCGATCAAATGCCTTCTCTGCGTCCATTGCGACCACTACCTCCACGTCCCTACCCTCTGGGGGCATCATAATCACATTCAGCAACCTTCTTACGTTGGCCGCCAACTGCCTACCCTTAATGAATCCCGTCTGGTCCTCCTCCGTCACGTCCGGGCGCAGTCTTCAATCCTAGAGGACAAGATTTTGGCCAACAGTTTGGCGTCTACATTTAGTAGGGAGATCGGTCTGTAGGACCCGCATAGCTCCGGGTCCTTATCCCGCTTCAGGATCAACGAGATAGTGGCCTGTGACATCGTCGGGGGAAGCACCTCTCTCTCCCTTGCCTCATTAAATGTCCTCATCAGCAGCGACCCCAGTATCCCAGAGAACTTTTTATAAAACTCCACCGGGTACCTGTCCGGTCCTGGGGCTTTACCCGATTGCATGGCCTTCAGCCCTTCTGCTATTTCTTCCAACCCGATCAGGGCCCCCACCCCTTCTACCAACCCTTCATCCACCTTCGGGAACCTCAGCCCCCTAAGAATTGCCTCATCCCCTCCGACCCAGCTGGGGTTTCCGACTCTTACAGCCTGCTGTAAAACTCCTTAAACGCCTTATTAACCCCTGCTGAATCTCCGACCAGGTTCCCATCCCTGTCTCTTACTTTCCCAATCTCCCTGGCTGCCTCCCTCTTTCTGAGCTGCTGCGCAAGCATTCTGCTGGCCTTCCCTCCATATTCACAAATAGCCCTCCTCGCCTTCCTCAGCTGTTCCACTGCAGTTAACAATCCAAACTCCGCCTGTAGCGTCCGTCGTTCCCTTAAAAGCCCTGCCTCTGAGGTCTCCGCATAACTCCTGTCGACCTTTAGTATTTCCCTTATCAGTCGGCTCTGTCTGCCTTCTCCCCGTGGGCCCGTATCGGGATCAGCTCCCCTCTAACCACTGCCTTCAGCACCTCCCAGACCATTGGAGCCGACACTTCCCCTGTTTCATTAACTTCCAGATAATTCTGGATATATTTCCCCACCCGCCCACACACCTCCTCATCCGCTAAAAGTCCAATATCCAGTCTCCAGTGTGGGCGTTGGCCACCCTCCTTGCTCACCTGTAGGTCAACCCAGTGCGGGGCATGATCCGAGATCGTGATCGCTGAATACTCAGTGTCCACTACCCCCGTCAGTAAAGCCCTGTTCAGGATAAAAAAGTCAATCCGGGAGTGCACTTTATGCATGTGTGAGTAGAAGAAGAACTCCTTCACACTCGGCCGCCCAAATCTCCATGGGTCCAACCCACCCCCCCACCCCACCCCCAAATCTGCTCCATAAATCCCTTTAGCTCCTTTGCCATTGCTGGCACCCTGCCTGTCCTTGAGCTCGAACGATCTAGCCCTGGGTCAATGACTGTGTTGAAGTCATTTCTCCCTTCTCCCCTCCCCCCCCCCCCCCCCCCCTCCCCCCTGAGGGCAATGGGAATGGTGATGAGATTCCACAGGTACCTGGACAAGCAGTGTATTTTATGTTGCCCCCCCCCCACGCGCGGCTTCCTCGCGAGCGCTCTGTGAGCCCTGTCCACCTCCAAGGGTCGGGAGAACGTCCCATCCCCCAGTAACTTCTCGAACATGCCCGCTATGTATGCCCCTGTGTCCGTTCCTTCAGAGCCCTCCGGGAGACCAACAATTCTCAAGTTCTGCCGGCGGGTCCTATTCTCTTGATCCTCCACCTTCTCCTGGAGCCTTTTCTTTTGGTCTCTCAACATCTCCACCTCCAACTCCACTGCAACTTGGTGTTCCTCCTGCTCAGTCAGTGCCTTCTCCACTTTCTGGATCGCCCGATCTTGAGCATCCAGTCTAAGTTCCAGCCGCGCAATCGATTCCTTAATCTGATCCAAGCATTCCTGTTTCTGCTTGGCGAAGCCCTCCTGTATGAACTGCATCAGCTGCTCCGTCGACCGCTGGATCATCGAGCAGGACTCCGGTCGCCCGCCATGCTTTCTCCCGCTGCAGCCTCAGCCCAAGCCTTCTCTGTTCACCTATTTCTTCCTTTGCGAGCACTCCTGGTCCGCCTCTCCATGCACTGATGTAGGATTCCTCTTCACAATTGCATCCACCATCAATTTCCCGAATCAATACGGCAAAATATCGGGGGCAAAGGTCCGATCTGAGCTTGGAGCCACCAAATGTGCGACCTACTCCTTCATAGCCACCACCTGAAGTCCCGGATTTTTATTTATTACCTATTTAGCGGGCCCGAGGCGTCTATGCTCTAGCCTCACATGATTCTCCAGTCCCTGCAGCTGGGAATCTGCTGAGCGTGGATCACTTGTGGTCTCTACCAGTGCGGCCCTGGAATGATGGACCTTGCGGTGGGCCCCCTTGACCCACCACGCCAGGGCCACACTGGCAGAGGGCCCGCCCCCCCATTATTGCACTGCCTGCCCACACCATCTTTATCAAATGCCCCCCACAGGGATCCCTGTAATAGGCAGTGGCCCCTGTAGTAGGGGGACCCTGACATTGACCCCTGTAATATGGGGATCCTGACAGTGACCCCTGTAATAGGGGGACCCCCCACCAAGATTTCCAGTGTAATGTCTGGAAATCCTAACGCCAATATTTTGCCATTATTCCATCTTTTTCCATGTTAGGATGAGCCCCACAGCAGCTTCTAGCATATTCTCCAGCCATAGTGCCTTCCCTTTAAGAAGATGTCTTTAGGTAGAGTAGGTAAGCTTTTAAGTAATTGTAGCCTTTTCAATTCTGTGACCCCTGCTGAGGCATGCAGTTACTAGTCAGCATACTTAACTCTGGCTGCACACTACAATTATTTTAAAAAGCAGGCAGCACAAAATTTGCATGTTGCCTGCCTAAAAAACAATCGACGTAGCTTAAATCCTCATCACAATCCCCACCCCTATTTTCAGGGCTATTTAATTAATAACAATGAATTTTAAATTGATGATTCGACCAGGTCAGGGTCAGAATGTTGAGTCACTACAACCTTGAAACCCAGGTATCTGAAAGCTGCAGTTGGTCTCAACTCTTCGTGTACAACACCAAGAAGGTCTCCTGGTGTTTCATTAAAATGTACTGAGTTTTAAAATATTTAGAGCTTGAGCTAAGCGGCTAAATCTTTAAAAGTTTTAATAGGTGTTTCTTTTCAGATGTTACAAGAGAGGTTCCGTGAATTTGCCCGTGACACTGGTAATATTGGTCAGGAGCGAGTCGACAGTGTGAACCGTATGGCTGATGAGCTGATCAACTCTGGACATTCTGATGCTGCCACAATTGCTGAATGGAAAGATGGACTCAATGAGGCTTGGGCAGATCTCCTTGAACTTATTGACACCAGAACACAGATTTTGGCAGCTTCTTACGAATTGCACAAATTCTACCATGATGCTAAGGAGATCCTTGGACGAATTCAAGATAAGCACAAGAAACTTCCAGAGGAATTAGGACGAGATCAGAACACTGTGGAAGCATTGCAGAGAATGCACACAACATTTGAGCATGACATTCAGGCTCTTGGTACTCAGGTAAAATATCAAATGTCCTCAATATGGTTCATGATAAGATAACAACCACAGCTTGGGCTTGTTAGCCTTTTTTATTGAATTATCAAATATAAACTGTAATATGCATATAGGCAAAGATATCCATATAATATATGTTACATAAACAACAAAAAATGAATCATAGAATTTACAGTGCAGGAGGAGGCCATTTGGTCTCTCCGGCCCTTGGTAAGAGCACCCTACTTAAACCCACACCTCCACCCTATCCCAATAACCCACCTAACCTTTTTGGACAGCAAGGACAATTTAGCATGGCCAATCCACCTAACAAGCCCCTGGAGGAAACCCATTCAGACACGGAGAATGTGCAGATTCCGCATAGACAGTGACCCAAGCCGGGAATCGAACCTGGGACCCCGGAGCTGTGAAGCAGCAGTGCTAACCACTGTGCTACCATGCCACCTAATCAAAAGTAGGAAGGTAATTAACAAGTGCAATGGAACAAGGGACCCCTCTTATTAAACTAACCCGCACTAACTCGACCCCATGGGGAAGCGGGACCCATGGCGGTTCTTGCATCCAGGAGACAGAGAGTATTCCTTTTTTTTGCCAGTACATAATGTGTACTCGAGGATTTACTTCTTTATTATGGGGAGGCCGCTATTGTCGAGGGTGAGGAAAGTGAAATACTCAGCAATTGTCATTTTGGATCATGCTCCGCATTTGGTGGATGTGGTCCTAGAGAAAAGGCCTGCACAGAGGCCAGCGTGGAGGTTGGATATGGGGCTGCTTGCGGATCCGAGTTTTTGTGAGGATGGCAAAGGTGTTTGACAGTTATGTGGTGTTGAATAAGAGGTCTCACTGTCGGTGGTTTAGGAGGTGCTGAAGGCAGTAGTAAGGGGCAAGATCATCTCGTATAAAGCGCTGGTGGATAGGGATGCAAGAGAGTGGCAGCGGCTGGTCGATGAAATCTTGGAGGCTGATGGGAGGTGTGCGGAAGATCCCACTCCAGAGCTTTTGATCAGTCAAAAGGAATTGCTGCCGCAGTTAGACCTTTTGTGTACTTGGAAATTGGTACCCAGTTGAGGGGGGCGAAAAGTGTGGTGTACGAGTACGGGGAGGAGGCTAATCGCCTGCAGGCAGGACAGCTCCGCTGGCAGGCGGCCTCACAAGTGATTGTTCGGGTCCGGGATGAGGCAAAGGGGCTGGTGGTGGTGCCGGAGCAGGTGAACAGGACATTTGAGGACTTTTATAAGAGGTTGTATAGGTCAGAGCCTCTGGGGGATGAGTCAGATATGAGGGAATTCTTGGAGGGGCTGGAGTGTCCTAGAGGAGAAGAGGGCAGGGTTGGAGGAGCCAGTGGGGATTGAGGAGGTTCAGACAGTGATAGGGAAGATGCAAACAGGTAAAGCACCAGGGCAGGATGGGTTCCCGGTGGAATTCTATAAGAAGTTTTGGATAAGCTGGTGCCGCTGTTGGTGGAGATGTTTGAGGATGTGGGATAAGGGGGCTCTCCCAGAGATGATGAGGCAGGCATTTATTTCACTGTTCTGTCAAAAAGGATAAGAACCCAGAGGAGTTTGGGTCGTATCAGCCAATATCCCTGTTAAATATGCATGGAAAGATTCTTGCCAAAGTGTTGCTGTTTAGGTTGGAGGAATGCGTTCCGCAGCTGATTGGAGAGGATCAGACAGGGGTTGCAGTTTTCCTTGAATGTGCGGTGCTTGTTAAACATGGTGCATCAGAAGGGGGGGGGAAGCTGGAGGTGGTGGCGGCGCTGAATGCGGAGAAGGCATTTGATGGAGCATTTTTTTAAAAGGTATTTTTATTCCAAATCTTCAACATTTTTACAATTTACAACAAACACAAAACCCCCTCAACACATTAAGCCCCCCCCCCCGTCCCATCCCTCCCTTAGCAGGCACCAGTAACCAACTCCCCAAAATACAAAATAAATAAACCCCAACTATTGTAGAACCCATTGCTCTTCCCCCTTAGAGCAAATTTCACTTTTCCCAGAGCCAAAAACTCCCACCAGGTCCCCCCGCCACACCGAGGCACAGGGTGGAGAAACTGACCTCCACTCTAGCAAGACTCGCCTTCGAGCATTCAGCGAGGTGAAGGTTAAGACAACTGCGCCCTCCCCCACCTGTGGCTCTGGCCGGTCCAACACCCCGAATGTGGCTTCTAGGGACTGGGCTCCACATCCACATGCAGAACCCCTGAAATGGTGCTGAACACCATCCTCCAAAACGTTTCCAACTTCGGGCAGGCCCAAAACATATGCATGTGGTTCACAGGGCCCCTCCCACATCGCTCACAGGCATCCTCCATCCCCTCCCTCAAAAGTGGACTCATCTAGACTTTGCAAGGTGTGCCCTGTACACTACCTTCATGTGTAGCAGCCCCAGCCTCGCACACAAAAAGTCAAGATGTTTGCCCTCCGCAGCATCTCACATCACAATCCCTCCTCCAGCGTCGCCCCCAGCTCTTCCTCTCACTTCGCCTTAACCCCCTCCATGGATACGATCCTCCAAAATCCTCCAGTAAATCGCTGAATCCTCCCCGGCTCAAACCCGGGGAGGATTCTCTCTCTCTCTCTCTTTCTCCCCCCACCGACCCCCTACATGAGCCCGCCTCCATCCACTAAGCCACCACCTCCCTATTCTATCCCTGAGCCTTCTCTGCATTTGCAGCCTAATATTAATACATTAAATTCGGAAGGCCTAGTCCCCCCCGCCTGCCATCCCCAATGGAGTATCACCTTCCTTATCCTCTCCACCTTCCCCGCCCAGACAAACGAGGAGATCAGCTTTTCCATCCCCCTGAAAAATGCCTTGGGCAAAAAAACTGGCAGGCACTGAAACAAAAACAAGAATCAGGGTAAAATATTCATCTTTACTGTCTGTACCTGGCCAGCCAAAGACAGAGGGAAATTGTCCCACCCCACTCCCGGAGCGGAGACCATAAAGTACTCACTTATCCCTATTAAATTTATATCCTGAAAACGTCCCAAATCTCTGAAGCAAACCCATTATGTCCCACGCCAAAGAGCTTGAGTCTGAAATATACAACAGGCTGTCATCCACATACAAGGACACGCTATGCTCCCTCTCCCCCAATATCCCCTTTCTTCCACAACCCCAAGCTCCTCAGCGCAATGGCCAAGGGTTCTATAGCCAATGCAAACATATGGGAGGGACATGGGATGCCCCTCCCTCATTCCCCACTGCACTGCAAAATACCGTAAATTCATATTATTCATGCGCGCACTCGCCATCGTTTCCTTATACAACAGCTGCACCCACGCCACAAACTTGGGCGCAATTCCAAATTTCTCCAACACTACCATCAAATAACTCCACTCCACCCGATCAAATGCCTTCTCCGCATCTAATGCTATCACCACCTCTGTTTCCCTTCCCTCTGCTGGAGAAAGTACCACAGTCAACAGCCTGCATTTGATCGAGTAGTGGAGTTATTTGTTTGCGGTTTTGCAGCGGTTTGGGATTGAGCCTGTGTGGCATGGGTCAAATTGTTGTATAAAGAACCAAAGGTGTGTGTTCGTGCAAATGAGGTGAACTTGGAATATGTTCAGCTGCAGAGGGGAACGAGACAGTGGTGTCCTGTGTACCCCCTTTTGCTTGCGCTGGTGGTAGAGCCCTTGGCTGTTGCACTGATATGCTTAGAGAAGTGAAGGGGGATAGTGAGGTGGTTGGAGCATAAGACATTCCTGTATGCTGACAACCTTTTTGCTGTATATTTCTAACCCGAATCACACAATGAGGAACTAGCTTGGAGGGATTGTCATTTCATATGGCGGCTACTCACTTCAAATATCTGGGGGGGGGGGCAGGTGGCTCGGGGCTGGGCCCTGCTCCATAAATTGAATTTTTCGAGCCTGCTGGGTAGGGTCAAGGCAGATTTGTTGAGATGGCTCAGCCTCCCCCTGTCATTGGCAGGCAGGGTGCAGGCGGTAGAGATTAATATCTTGCCGCGGTTTTTATTTTTATTCCAGTGTTTACCGCTATTTTTTAAGGGGGTTGATTTCATTGTTTATGTGGGCAGGTAAGGTGGCGAGGATTCGAAAGACAGGGCTTCAGAGAGGCCAACAGTCGGAGGGATTTGGCTTTTCTGAATCTACTGTATTGGGTGGCGAATGCCGAGAAGGTGCAGAGCTGGAGTAGGGAGCCAGAGGCGATGTGGGTGAGGATGGAGGCAGGCTCTTGTAGGGGGTTGGGGTAGTCCGGTGGTGGTAGCCAGGCTGAAGATATGGAGGCAATTTCGGCAGCATTTTAATTTCTGGGCAGGGTCGAAGCTGATGCCGGTTCGAGAGAATCATGTGTTTGAGCCGTCAAGACTGTATGCTGGGTTTCAGGGTGGGAGGAGCGGGGGATGATGGAGATGGGGGACTTATTTTTGGAGGGGCGGATTGTGAGTTTGGAGTAGTTGATGGAGACGTTTCCGATTCCGTGGGGAGGGTGGGAGCTTTGCAAGGAGCATTTTCCCAATGTTTCCGGTGCCACCTCTCATTGTTGGAGGGAGTGTTGTCAGTGATGGGGTTGCAGGGGTATCATCTCAGCAATGTATGGGAATGTTTTGGAGGAGGATATGGCGTCGCTGGTGGGGGTTGAGGCCAAGTGGGGGAAGAGTTGGGGGGATGGCATTGGAGGAGGGATTGTGGTGTGAGGTGTTGCGAAGGGTGAATGCCTCAACCTCGTGTGCAAGGCTGGGGTTAATACAGTTAAAGGTGGTACACGGCCCACTGACGAGGTTGAGGATGAGCCAGTTGTTTGAGGAGGTGGAGTACACTTGCGAGTGGTGTGGGAGGTCAGGCCAACCATGTACATATGTTCTGGTCCTGCCCGAAGTTGGAGAAATTTTGGGGGTCGTTTTTCAGCACCATGTTGGCGATCTTACACTTGCATTTGGAGCCCAGTCCCCTGGGAGTCATATTTGGGGTGCCCAGCTTGCTGGAGCTGCAGACAGGGGTGGGGGCAGATGTTTTAGCCTTTGCCTCGCTGATTGCTCACAAGCGGGTCCTGTTGAGGTGGAGGTCAGCCCAGTGCCTCAGTGTGGCTTGGGGACCTGATGGAGTTCCTGTATTTGGCGAAGGTTAAGTTTACCTCGAGGGTGAGGGCGATTGTGGGGTTCACGAGATGGGGTCCGTTTATTCTGCATTTTAAAGATCAGTTGCTGGGGTGGTGATCTATTCTTTGAGTTATTGGGTTGTTAATTGGTAGAGGGATGGTGGTTTCTGTTCTTGTTTTGTTTATGGATAAAATGTTAAAAATCAAACAAAAATATTTTTTGAAAAACAAAAGAATCAATTCTGGAGTAGGCATGGTGAGCATACGAAAAAAGGAAAATTCTTTATTGTTTTGATGCAGAAACCGCCACGGGTCAACCCCTTCAATCATATCCATGAAGAGGTCAATGTCCTGGACACCCCAGTTTGGGGCAAGGATTTTGACATGGAGCTGTCCAAATTAGGGTCCAAGTCACAGTTGAAGTCTCCTCCTAGGATCATCCGATGTGAGTCCAAGTCGGGGAGGGCGTCACCAGGGAATTTATGAAGCTCGGGCCATCCCAATTGGGAGCATAAATATTCACCAAAATAACCAGTGAACCACAGACAATAATTTAACACCCACTGGGGTCATCTATTATCCAGGAGGGAGTAAATTGTACTTTTTTGTAGATTATTACTGCTGTGCCTCTAGGCCGACCATTAAAGTCTGAGTGAAAGGCTTGTCCCACCCAATGTTTGCGAAGCCTTACCTTGTCCTTCACCTGCAGATGGATCCCCTGTAGGAACACAATACCTGGATATAGACGCTTCAAATGTGCAAAGATCCTTGTCCGCTTCACTGGTCCAATTAAACCCCTCACATTCCAGGTGATATGGCGAAAAGGAGAACCTCTCCCACCTCTCCCACTGGGGTCAGCCATTACATCTGTAGATCAACAAGCAAGGAATCCTGTAACGCCACGGCACGAAGATCCCATCAGGACAGCGGTCTGTTCCGAACCAAAGACCAAAAAATACAAATTAGTGGACAAGGTCAAACAACCAACTACACCCCCAACAGAAACATCAAGAGCGGGATTGTCCGGTAGCTGACGCCAAAATCGGGAAAGGCGATTGGGCAGAGAATAGGTTCCGACACAAAATCACGGCAGGTGCCAATTTGACACCAAATCGCATTGCTCCAGCACCTCAACAGCGGCGTCAATGCATTCCAGCACGCACGTACAGTAGTCATCATTTGCATATCATTAGTGTGCCCGGCCCGGTATTCTCCGGAGCCTCCGCGATTCTCCGCCTCCGATGGGCCGAGTTCCTGACCACGTGGTTCACTTGTGCTTTCAAAACTCCTGAAACCGGCATGGCGACTGCTGAGGGTGAAAGAAAGTGTACGTAAGGTGTTCAACATCGCCATAGTTTGCTGACAGTTGTGCCGCTGGCTAGTGGGCTTCTGCAGGGCTGGGGAGGGGAGTAGTGGGGGGTAGCCTGGAGGGGGGCTGTGGAGTCAGGGTGGACGGGCACGGAGCACCATTGCTGCAGCCTGAAAGGCAATCATGCCGCTAACAGCCCACTTTGAACTTCGTGCCACGGATCATATAGGTGTCCCCCCAGGGCACCCGGCCGACCCATCAACTGTATGGGCGCGTTCTTGCACACCAGTGCCATCATTTTGGCTGGGATAAGTGTGCGTGGGGATTGTAATGTGTATATGCGGCTGCAGCTTGTCAGCCTCCCAAGTGTCGATCACGGACCCGGCGAATCCCACACCGTTTTTCATTGGAATCGATTGTGTTCCATGTGGCACCAGTGCTAGCCCCTCAACGGTAGCGGAATCATTCCAGGTGCAGTGCTGGTTTTTCTGTCGTAAAAGTCCATAGGTTCTGCGTTGGCATCAGCACTTGATCTCAAAAATGGAGAATCCCACCCAAAACTTGTACATAACCTGAGCTCCCCCTTGCAGGGTGTTTGCGAGTAGGAGCAGCAGTATACCCGCATTTGTGACTTCCCCTCACTAAACCCATCTCTAACTATAGCTGAGAGGCTCTCCAACCCACCCTATATTAAAAATTGAGAAAAATCATTGAGAAGATTTAAAAATTCCCGTTATAACAACCCAGTGACAAGGACGGGACAGTAAGACAATATATACAGCACTAACATTAAAAACCATTTCAACAATAATAACTTTTTAGTATAAACCAACCGTAAAGAGAAATTATTTAACTTCTGAACGTATGGCAACTTAACTCTTAGAACAGAGTTCATACCAATTTTCCGAACAAAAATGTTCACATCAGCCGGGGAGTCAAAGAAGTGATTTATTCCCTCGACAGAAACTCAGACGGCCGGTATAGTTGCTAAAACTGGATACCCTTGAATAGGGCAGATTTCGCCCCGTTGAATGCTACCCTTTTTCTCGCAAACTCTGTGCTAGGGTCCTGGTATAGCCAGATCTAGTGACCCTCCCATTTAACGTTGCAGTGCTCCCTGGCCCACCACAGGATCTGCTCCCTTTCCTTAAAAATATGGAACCTTATGATCATTGCTCGTGGAGGGAACTCTGCACACGGTCTTAGTCGCAGTGTGTGATGAGCCTGATATAATCCCAGGGGAGGATTTGAGAACCCTCTCGCCCACTATTTTGGGCAACATGTTGGCTATATATTCTGTGGCGTGTTGCCCTCAGGCAAACGCATGAGGTAGATGTTTTGTCTTCGAGACCTGTTTTCAGGTCACCTGAAATATTTCTCAAATATTTGTTCGATTCCAGGACCAAAGACCATTTTTTTTTCGAGCACCGTGATCTGCTCGCTGTGGTCGGAGAGGGCCTCCTCCATATTTCTAACTGTGTCGCCCCCATGCCTCCATGATTTTGTTCATCCCTTCCAATTGACTTGATATTTGGTTTAGGGACTCTTCTGCTTACCTTTTCACTTCTCTGGCTAGATCCCGTTGGTATTTTTTCAGTTCAGCCGCCCCGATGCGACAGATATCCTGGGCTGATGGCCATGTGGTTGCCTGGGGGGAGAGGTCGTTCGCCGCCGCCATTTTGTGCCTCTCCGATTCCAGGGAAGCTTTTGAATCTGAGGACCACAGTTGGCTCCCCACCATCCTCCTTTTGTTATTCTTCGTTGCTGTACTGTTCCCCCAGCCATTTTTTAACTTCTTGTGGTTAGCACTGTCATTAGCGCTATACTAAGATCAGGTTTGGGTCGGAGCGTCTCCCAGCGCGTTTTCTCCCCTCACATCTGCCACCGGAAGTCTCTTGTTAGCCTTTTTAATGGAATATTCTATAGCCGTAATGCAGTTTCAAATTTATTTTTCTACAACTGGCATTTGAGTCGAGGCAATATCACGTATTGTTTTTGAAGATCACTACACAATGTGGGTACTATATGATATAATGGTGATTTATTATCAAAACCATTACAACTTTCAGTGTACAGAAAAGTATTAGACATGGTGTACATTCCCACAAATGAGTGACTCTTTTCATTTTACTTCTCAGGATATACATGTTTTATTAGAAAAATATATTTTATTTATTTCCTTCCATTCCATTCTTCCAAGTGGCATAAAAAAAACCAGCCCAGGAAGACCTGCCTCAAGATTTCCACCAATGCTTCTTGATAACTGAGGATGAGAATCATGCTTTTTTATTAAAAACTGTATTTATTCTCTTCCTTCTATTGGCCTGCATCTCCAGGCAAAGCACTGAGTGGGCAACCTGCTTCAGGACACTCGAGTATCATTTTGAAATTGGAAGCCAAGACCTGTACATGATTGACAGACCTTTGATTTTTCACTATTTTCTGTGAGGAAGCAGCAGGTCTCCTCAACATCTTGTCATCACTATATGATGCCTCACTGTGAACATGCAGACCTGCAAGCTATCACTTGGTGCCCTGTGGATCATAACATTTTAATCCACTTTATCATCAAGCATTATCATGCAGTCACGCATACAGTAAAGATCAAGCTGTCTTGCATTAAATTGAAAACAAACTGTTCTAATAACTATGCCAGAAAATTAATTTCATATTCTTGAAGAATAATTGTTTCTGTTGTCTGAAAGTACTCTTTCAGTAATTCTAAATCATTGTGCACCTTTTAATTTATAATCTTTTAATTTTTTCAAAGAAAATTAATCAAATATAGTTGAAGCTTAAAAAAATACGGGAAATAGTTTTGATGGCTGCTGGATATAAATCTAAAGGTTAAAAAACACCTTGTACTGAGTAGGAGGGAATGGTTACAATAATAGTCAAATAGAGAATAGCACAGTTGCTTCACAGCTCCAGGGTCCCAGGTTCGATTCCTGGCTTGGGTCACTGTCTGTGCAGAGTCTGCACGTTCTCCCTGTGTGTGCGTGGGTTTCCTCCGGGTGCTCCGGCTTCCTCCCAAAATCCAAAGATGTGCAGGTTAGGTGGATTGGTCATGATAAATTGCCCTTAGTGTCCAAAAATGTTAGGTGGGGTTACTGGGTTATGGGGATAGGGTGGAGGCGTGGGCTGAAGTAGGGTGCTCTTTCCAAGAGCCGGTGCAGACTCGATGGGCCGAATGGCCTCCTTCTGCATTG
Organism: Scyliorhinus torazame; assembly: GCF_047496885.1. Classification (NCBI taxonomy): domain Eukaryota; kingdom Metazoa; phylum Chordata; class Chondrichthyes; order Carcharhiniformes; family Scyliorhinidae; genus Scyliorhinus; species Scyliorhinus torazame. The sequence goes on along the minus strand of NC_092707.1, from coordinate 315,914,492 downwards.
TAAATTCTATGATTAATTTGCTTTAAATAGAGTTATGGTATTAATTTTATTGTCCCAGTTTTCTCACTTTGATAGAATGGAACTTTTGAAAATAGATAGAAATGAGAGCTAGTAAACTGAGTGATGTCAGCCTTGGGGATGTTAAACATTTTTGCTCCCTACTTCTTTGGGAGAGCTCTTGAAATGTTATAACATTCAAGGCTCTGGGCTAAGCTCTGGGAAGTCAGATTAGTGTAGATTTAGAGTAGTTTTTTTTGTCAGTGCAAACTTGATGGGCCAAAGGGCCTCTTGTACTGCGTACTTCTATGATTCTATTTGAAAGGAAAATGTGTAATTTAGCATTATGCATACAAGATATGGGATTTATATAAACTTACATAATTGAAATCTACAAAAACGATGGTGCTTTTAGCATGGAAGATTACAATAAATATAAAAGCTGTGATTATATGCTGCATGCTTCATATTGCTGGTCCCTAGCTATCTCATACAAATCTACTGGCTTAATTTCTAATTCTTAGCTTTTGCATGGGTTTTGGGTGAGAGGCATTATGGTAACTATGAAGCTAATAGGGGGTAGAATAAATGACTATGGTGCATTGCTAACCTATTGTTATGTCACAGGTAAGGCAGCTGCAGGAGGACGCCTCTCGTCTCCAGGCTGCTTATGCTGGTGACAAGGCTGATGACATTCAGAAGCGTGAAGCAGAAGTATTGGAGGCATGGAAGACTCTTCTTGATGCATGTGAGGCTCGGAGGGCAAAGCTTTTTGATACCGGTGACAAGTTCCGCTTCTTTAGCATGGTGCGTGATCTGATGCTTTGGATGGAAGATGTTATTCGACAAATTGAGACCCAGGAGAAACCAAGGTAAAATGCTGAGTTAAGGGAGAGAAAGACAGAGGGATAACTATTAGTAATAATTACTTAGTTGTACAGTGTTCAGTGACCTTGTCTCATTTCATCCAGTATGTTTGACTGATTATGCATCTCTGAATTGCCATGAGATGTTTTTGTTCACTCAAGTTATAATAATTAACAGTATATATATTTTTTCTTGTTTCAGAGATGTTTCATCAGTGGAATTGTTAATGAACAATCACCAAGGCATCAAGGCTGAAATTGATGCCCGTAATGACAGTTTCACAACGTGCATTGAACTTGGAAAATCTCTCCTGGCAAGAAAGCACTATGCATCTGAAGAGGTAGCACTCCCTTTATCAAGATATTGTGCTCAGCTCTGACATCAAGACTGCTGGCCACATTTTAATTGCTGTATTTTGCCAGCACTCTTGATTGAATTGTCTAGTCAATGTAAATATCAGTATTGTAAAGACAACTGCTAGTTTTACTGGATGATTGGAAGACCGGATAATCTAGTTAAGTTCTGAGCGAATTAAGAAAGATCAGTCTTGGACAATGGAATGCTTTCTATTTTGGACGCTGAATATTTGTGTTACGCCCTTGTGTAAAATATTGCTAGTTGGAGAATAATAGCATATCAGAATTTTAGGAAATGAAAGTGTGTAGAAATGACTCAATGCATATTGATACTTCAGGAGAAGGTAACTGAACTTCTATTAAGCTCAATATCTGCATAGGTGTTTACCTCAATTTCTAACTGAATGCTTCATGATTATACTTGGTTGTAATATGAGAGAATGAAGGTCCTAGTAAGTAAACAGTAATAACAGTAAGGATTATCCTATCTCTAATTGATTCTCTGTTCACATACAGATTAAGGAGAAGTTGTTGCAACTAACGGATAAGAGGAAAGAAATGATTGACAAGTGGGAGGACAGATGGGAGTGGCTCAGACTAGGTAAATGTACTTGCTATTCCTTGTTCACGGCAGACATCTGATTTAACAAAGCACATATCTTGCTGAACATGTAATGCATGTAAGTTTTCCTTTAATCAAATTCATGGTAAGAGCTTTTTAAGTCAATTTTTCTGCCTGACGCTGTAACCTTTTGATGGAAGCTTCAAATTATTTTGAGTATTTTGGGCGCGATTCTCTGATCGCGGGACAGAGTGTCCGCGCCGTCCTGAATGCCGTCGCGTTTCATGATGGCGCGAAACGGGCGCGAGCACTAGCGATTCTGGCCCCCACAGGGGGCCAGCACGGTGCTGGAGCGATTCACGCCGCTCCAGCCTCACTTCCTGGCGCGTACTGGGGGCGGCGCTAATATGCGCAAGCGCAGTGGGGACGCGCCAACCCACGTATGCGCGGTGGCTTTACGGAACGCACTGGCCCCAACGCAACATGGCGCGGGGGTCTGGGGCCGGAAGCGCAACAAAGTAGGCCCGGGGGGGGGGCCAGTCCGTCGATTGGTGGGCCCCAATCACGGGCCAGACCCCATTGGAGGGCCCCCCCCCCGACCCTTCGCGCAGAGTTCTCGCCGGCAGTGACTAGGTGTGGACGGTGCCGGCGGGACTCTGCTTTTTCCGTGCGGCCGCTCGGCCCATCCGGGCCAGAGAATCGGCAGCCCGGCCTCGTACAAACACGCCGCGCCAAACACGGCGACGCAAATGGCACCGATTCTCCGCACCTCGGAGAATCGCGCTCTGGCGGCGTGGCGCAGTTGCGGCGATTCTCCGGCCCGGCACAGGGCTGGGAGAATCATGCCCTTTGTTCTGAGTTGTATCTGATGTTAATTGGGACTCAATGAATGTTATTGCTTTGCCACTGCATTTTATCTTTAATTTGTAAACTCTTCTCCTGAATTTAATTTCTTTACTTAGTATTGGAAGTACATCAGTTTGCTAGAGATGCAGGTGTGGCAGAAGCCTGGCTTTTAGGCCAAGAGCCATACCTGTCAAGTCGAGAATTGGGTCAGAGTGTGGATGAGGTGGAGAAACTGATTAAGAGACATGAGGCATTTGAGAAATCGGCAGCTACGTGGGATGAAAGGTTTTCAGCATTGGAGCGACTGACAACAGTGAGTGTATTTAATAAACCATCCCTTTTGAATTATGAAACAATTGAGGAGATGTGATGGTTTTTTGGGGGATTTGGAATTACTTGCCAGCTCAGCCTAGTTGGGTACTACTGTGGTTTCTGGATTAGAAGGTTATGTTTGAATCAAATCCCTCAATATAGATTCTCCAGTCCTGTGCTGTATTGTTCTTTGTTCTTTAGAGGGATATGGCACAAGGATGTGCTGAGGGTTTTGGCAAAGGTTGCTATCATGACCGGTACAGGCTTGGAGGGCTGAAGGACCTGTTCCTGTGCTGTATTGTTTGTTCTTTGTCCTCTACCGAGATACCTTTCTTCAAATGGATGTTAAAATTGCTTTAGCACTTATTTGAAATCTAGCAGGAGGTTTTCTGATGTCCTACCCAATATTTATCCCTAAACCAACAGTACAAAAAGATCACCTCTGAGTGATTCATCATTCACCTCACTGCTGTTTATTGATCATGGCTGATATGAGACTATTGTGTTGTCCACTTAAGAATTACTCTATTCACAATGACTCTATTCACAAAGCAAATAATTGTGTCAAACATTTTAAGAGATTTCATTGATGTACTTTTTTATGATGAAATAAAGCTCTAATTATCTTGAATGCATATTCAGACAAAGTAGTCATACAATTGGTTTTGTGTTTCAATAATTTGAATGCATTTTTTATATTTTAACATTAACTTGGAATTATTTCTTGAATTTCATTTTCATGAAGTAACTTGCAAAAAGATAAACATGCAAAATAACTTCTTTATGACGGGAAAAGCGAGTGAGCCTCCAGAAAGAGTGAAACTGAAGTCTGTTGGTGTATTGAAAGAACTGTCTAAGAGAAGGCATTTTGGATTTTTGAATTTGGGGAGAAAGATAGCAAGATGGAAAGTTTGGTGTGAAAACTTTCATGGAATAGAGGCATAGGGAAAATGAGAAGTAAACCAAAGCCAAAGGAATAAAATACGTTTGAGGAGCATATATGGCAGGTGGAGGCCTTTGAGCTTAGAGTGACAATGCTTTGGGAAGGACTTGAAGATGAGGATAAGGATTTTGAAATCAATTCTCTGGAGGACGATATAGCTTGACAGGTCTGACATGAAATTGTAGGACCTTGTGCAAGTAAAGAGGGTCAAAATGCTCTGAATGAGTTGTTTGTAGAAGTGAAAAGGATATTATAGAAGTCAAGCCTCTGGATGGTACAAGAGTTGTGGCAGCAGTAGAGATGAGGCAGACTCCCGATTTTATTTCACAAGTTCTGAAATTCTAATTTGGTAATAAAAATAACTTTTACCTTGAACAATTTTCTGATCAGTCGATACATTTATCATTAAATAAGACCACGTTCTGAATTGCAATTAATCAACACAGACTGAAAAGGTTACAGAAAATAGGCATCATGATTTGAAGTTGCACAAATGATTTGAAGCTTCACACTTACATTCTGTATCCTTACAGCTGGAGTTGCTTGAAGTACGTAGGAGGCAGGAAGAGGAGGAGAGGAAGAGGCAACCATCGCCACAGCCAACCCCACAGCCTTCTGATGAGTCTGAATCACCACTGCAGTAAGACATTGTAGAAAATTGGAAATAAAACCAGTTAGAAAGCTTGCGCTCCTTGGAAAATAATAATCATGCTAACCCATCATCATAATTACCATTGCACAAGAATCTGAACATTGCTTAAATTTAGTAGGTTGTAAATACTGATGTGGGGGATGACCTTTTTTTTTTAGTAAATTTTATCTAAAAGTTTTTTTTTTTGTCCTCGAGCTGACTACAGTAATTCCTTGCTTAACATTGTAGTTGCGCTCCTGAGAAATACAACTTTAAATTAAATAACATTCAGTGAATTATTACAACCAATGTAAAAAGTTTTGTTTGATTCTGTAGCACTTTTTCTGTTCGTAAAACAAATTAAAGCATTTTACCCTTTCAGTTTAAATACTGCACTTTGCTAAATTGCTTTACAGTATTCATAAATAAAATGTTAACTTTTCCTACTTGCCATATCTCCCGTTCCCGGATCCTCCAGGTCAGCGCTAAACATGCTGTTCCCGATAGACTTCCTTCTCCCAAACCCTTGCTGTGGTCGAGGGCTAGGAAGATGAGAGGCAGGGAGCGACCTATGGAGTGAGTGCAGCTTGCAGAAAAGGGGTATTTGGTTCTTATGTTTGCTTAAACAATGGTCAGTCCCTCCTGGATGGTACTCTGAAATTAAAAGAATTATTAAGTTCTGGCATTAGTCAGTGGCTTTATTCAGGCCCTGAGGAATTAAGGTTGAAATGTTAATAGCATATTGAGTGGCTTTTTGGAGCAGATTGGATGGTTTAAGCCTCTTGATGGGTCGTGCACAGATTTTCCTGTGCAGTAATATTTTTAGTAGCTTTGAGCCCTCTCCTCAACAACTATTCCATTTCCTCTACGAGCTCAATCTCAAAATATTGCCACTTCTGCAACATCTTGCTACTCTGCTCTCCAATGTCCCAAATGTGTTTGACATGCCTCACAAATCAATGTCCATCTTTAATTAAGTTCTCGTATTGGCAATGAGGGTAACCATCACCAGCTGGCAAATACAGGGAAAGGTGAATGTCCTGCTGAGTTTTATTTCCTGCCTAGCATTAATTGAGATTGAAAGATGGTCATGTGGGAAGGCCTGCTAACTAAAGCTGGGCACTGGAGAGGAAGGAAGTAGGGAGGGAGACTATTGCAGTGGGGGAGATTCTAGGTCATGAGGTGTGAAATATCACTGGATCTTGGGAGCATTCAGTGATCGCAGGAGCGAAACACCAGATCATGGAGAGTCGGATCAGCCAATCATGGCCCTGCAGCCCACATTTCCCCTCCCCCACCTTGCGCTCATTGTTTGCTTTATGATCAGAGCTCGAGTCCTATTCTAGTAGTTGGAAGCCATTGAATATCCAATATGAGTAAACAACAGACTTCAGAACTGCTATTTCAATAGATATTTCAAAAAGAAATGCAACATTTACACTCTGGTTTCATCTAGACTGCCATTTCAGGAGTGTAAAATGTACTCCATCTTTTTATCCATTAGATGAGGTTTTTTTTAAACTCATCTGAAGAGCTTTCCACATTTGCAATGTTAATCTTTTACGTAACCACTTGCCTGTTGGCATAAATAACAATCTGGAAAGCACATTGTTTAATTGTCTTCCAATCATAGAACTCTCCTAACTCACCGTACTGAACATTGCTACTACTATCGTGTGCACTGATGAACAGCTAGATTTTCAGTTTGAAATTCTTCAGCCAATTGGCAGCTTCCTCGTCAGCCTGGTGTAGGGCACTGAGACCGGCACTGAAGCACAGGTCAGGGCACTTGTCGATTATATGCACCATTGGTTGCACTTCACCACAGTTGCATAGGGATGAGTCATTGTCCCCAGTGGAAGAAGTTGTTGAAGTCTGGGATTACCAACATGGGGGATCATCAACCGCTGATCCTGGGCTGATTGTTGGTGTTGTCCCACATGTCCTTCCACAGGTCCACCGCAAAACTGCCTAGCTCAGGCAGGTTGGTACAGATTGGCTGCCTTGCGATGAGGCGTTTGCTGGGTGCTTGGGTGATGTGTTCTATCAGTGATTTCTTCTACCAGTTGCAGATCTGGATTTTTGTGCACTCTTTTCTCGTAATCGTCCGCTACACGACCGATTTGTGGTGAACATTGATACAATTTATACTACAGCATTTAAGAAAGAACTATAAAAGACAAAACCATTTTCCTTGTTTTAAACTCTTTCTGCCTCCAATCCATGGTTCTCGCCTGCATGCAACTGGTGTAAAATTTGATAGCTATGAAGTCCAACTATCTCCATGAAATTTTTTTTTAAATACCCAGACCAAGATCTCAATGAGCGGTCAGTTTCATCCTTCATGGGAGCAGGCAGGTTCTGGGGCTCACTCCCTCCTCCGCCCTTGTGAAAATAGCTGTGGACAGGGACAGAGATTCTTAGTTCTGTCTCTGGTCCTAATCCAGCCCCTAGTCTAACTGGAATTCCTACTTCTCCTGAATTTCCCTAGAATGTATTTAAATATAAAAGAATAAGGGAAGACAAATCTAATTCACAGTCAGAAAATATTGATTGTCCGTATCTGTTCGGTGACGTGCATCTTATCACATGAGACTTTTTCTTTTCTTTCCCAGGGAAGGAGCTAGAGAAGGAGAACACATTTCTCAGAATGGATTACCATCCGATCAGGAATCCCCACGGGTTAGTTACCGCTCTCAAAACTACCAAACCTACAAAAACTTTCAGAACAGACGAACTGGCAATGAATGGGCCCGATCTGGATTGTGAAATCCAAACCAATCAGAGTGCATATATAGACCTTCTTAGACTAACCTATGCATCCATTCCCATTTAACAGCTGACTTTTTCACCTGCTTTATTTATCCACATCAGTTTATTAATGAATAATCTAATTGAAAAGTGTCATTGATTTCAAGCAAACAAACTGCTTTTAGTTCTCTAGCATAAGTAATGGCAACCTTGAATGATGAACAGCAGCAATCAAAATATGTGAAATTAATTTAAACTTTGAAGGAAATAATGCTATATGATGGATTAGCCAAATAATTGATCCCTGATGCAAGCAGATTTTATATTACAATTATATGGGTAAGTAGATATACTTCATGAGACACAATGGCTCCTGTCTTACAGTTGTCATCTGTTGCCAATTGGGTGTGTCACATTCTACAGAATCATAAAATTCCTACAGTGCAGAAGGAGGCCATTTGGCTCATCGAGTCTGCACCAACTCTTTGTAAGAGCACCCTATCTAGGCCCACTCCCCCGCCCTATCTCAGTAACCCTACCTAACCTACGGGTCAATTTTGTAACATGGCCAAGCCACCTAACCTGCACATCTTTGGATTGTGGGCGGAAACCGGAATACCCAGAGGAAACATACATAAGATCTAGGCGACTTAAAACTGATGAAGCTTTGGAGGAATATCGGGAAAGTAGGACAAATCTCAAACATGCAATAAAGAGGGCTAAAAGGGGTCATGAAATACCTTTGGCTAACAGGGTTAATGAAAATCCCAAAGCTTTTTATTCGAATATAAAGAGCAAGAGGGTAACTAGAGAAAGGATTGGCCCACTCAAAGACAAAAGAGGGAATTTATGCGTGGAGTCAGGGGAAATGGGCGAGATTCTTAATGAGTACTTTGCATCGGTATTCACCAAGGAGAGGGACATGACGGATGTTGAGGCTAGGGATGGATGTTTAAATACTCTAGATCAAGTCGGCATAAGGAAGGGGGAAGTTTTAGGTATTCTAAAAGGCATTAAGGTGGACGAGTCCCCAGGACCGGATGGGATCTATCCCAGGTTACTGAGGGAAGCGAGGGACGAAATAGCTGGGGCCTTAATAGATATATTTGCAGCATCCTTGAGCACGGGTGAGGTCCCGGAGGACTGGAGAATTGCCCCTTTGTTTGAGAAGGGTAGCAGGGATAATCCAGGGAATTATAGACCTGTGAGCTTGACGTCAATGGTAGGCAAACTGTTGGAGAAGATACTAAGGGATAGGATCTATTCACATTATCAGTGATAGGCAGCATGGTTTTGTGCAGGGAAGGTCATGTCTTACAAACCTAATAGAATTCTTTGCGGAAGTGACAAAGTTAATTGATGAGGGAAGGGCTGTAGATGTCATATTCATGGACTTCAGTAAGGCGTTTGATAAAGTTTCCCATGGCAGGTTGATGGAAAAAGTGAAGTCGCATGGGGTTCAGGGTGTACTAGCTAGATGGATAAAGAACTGGCTCGGCAACAGGAGACAGAGAGTAGTGGTGGAAGGGAGTGTCTCAAAATGGAGAAAGGTGACTAGTGGTGTTCCACAGGGATCCGTGCTCGGACCACGGTTGTTTGTGATACATAAATGATCTGGACGAAGATATAGGTGGTCTGATTAGCAAGTTTACAGATGATACTAAGATTGGTGGAGTTGCAGATAGCGAGGAGGACTGTCCGAGAAGTCAGCAAAATATAGATAGATTGGAGAGTTAGGCAGAGAAATGACAGTTGGAGTTCAATCCAGGCAAATGCGAGGTGATGCGTTTTGGAAGATCTAATTCAAGAGCGGACTATATGGTAAATGGAAGAGTCCTGGGGAAAATTGATGTACAGAGAGATCTGGGAGTTCAGGTCCATTGTACCCTGAAGGTGGCAATGCAGGTCGATAGAGTGGTCAAGAAGGCATACAGCATTCTTGCCTTCATCGGACGAGGTATTGAGTACAAGAGTCGGCAGGTCATGTTACAGTTGTATGGGACTTTGGTTAGGCCACATTTGGAATACTGCGTGCAGTTCTGGTTGCCACATTACCAGAAGGATGTGGATGCTTTACAGAGGGTGCAGAGGAGGTTCACCAGGATGTTGCCTGGCATGGAGGGTGCTAGCTATGAAGAAAGGTTGAGTAAATTAGGATTGTTTTCGTTGGAAAGACGGAGGTTGAGGGGGGACCTGATTGAGGTCTACAAAATTATGAGAGGTATGGACAGGGTGGATAGCAACAAGCTTTTTCCAAGAGTGGGGGTGTCAATTACAAGGGGTCACGATTTCAAGGTGAGAGGGGGAAAGTATAAGGGAGATGTATGTGCAAAGTTTTTTACGCAGAGGGTGATGGGTGCCTGGAACGCTTTGCCTTCGGAGGTGGTAGAGGTGGGCACGATAGCATCATTTAAGATGCATCTGGACAGATATATGAACGGGCGGGGAACAGAGGGAAGTAGATCCTTGGAAAATAGGCGACAGGTTTAGATAAAGGATCTGGATCGGCACAGGCTGGGAGGGCCGAAGAGCCTGTTCCTGTGCTGTAATTTTCTTTGTTGTTCTTTTGAAACCCACGCAGACACAGGGAGAAAGTGCAAACTCCACAGTCACCAAAGGCCGGAATTGAAACCTAGCTCTGTGTGAGGCTTTTATCTTCCACTAGAACCATGAAAAATATCTATTTGAAATATTTTAAAAGCATGTTTGTGTGAATGAGTTACTTAAAAAAAAAAAGCCACCAATATTTTACAAAAAGTAAATGAAACTCATAAACATGGTTCATAGCTAACTACTGCACACAATAAAGATGGGAATAGGAGTAGGCCATTTGGCCTCTTGAACCTGCTCCAACATTCAACTGGATCATGGCTGACCTCAATGCCATTTTCACACACGACCGCCATATTCCTTGATATATTTAATGTCTAGAAATCTATCCTCTCTCTGTTAAGAATATACTCATATATACTTTTAAAAGGCCTACTACCTCTTATTCTGAGATTGCATCACCTGGTTCTAGGGGAAAAACATCCTTCCTGAATCTACCAAGTCGAGCCCTGTAAAAAGTGTGTCTGCTTCAATGAGAACACCTTTCATGCTTCTAAACTCTATAGGCCCAGCCTTCTCATAGGCCACCCCACCATCCCTGAGATCAGTCTGGTGAACCTTCATGGCACACTCTCTATATATGGTGCAAGTACACCCTTCATTGGGTAAGGAGACCAAAACTTATACATTATTCCAGCATTGCCAGGGCTCTTGCTAACGCCAGTCTCAGCAAGGCTCTATACAATTTCAGATCTTCGCTCCTGTACTCAAACCCTCCGATGTACATAACCCTTTGAGAGTTCCTGCGCTCATGGAGCTTCCCTTGTGTCCATTCCGAATAAGATCCATAAAGGAAAAAAAACAAACCTGGCACACATCACCAAATTGCACGAGATGTCAATTTAAACATAATTTGCTTTAAATACATGCATGAGTTTCCTGCAGCAAATGGATACGTATTTCAGCTCTCTCAAAAATAGCAAAGAACCAAATTGCAGGCCTGAAAGAAATTTGAGCCGAGCCTGCTCTCTTTAAATTAAGCGTTCCATTCGGACCGGTTGCTTAACTGCTCTACTGACGGTTTCAACACTGAATCATCACACATCTACATTAACAGTGTAACCTTACACTATTCATGGACAATAGACCTTATTTTTACACTTGCTCTACATTGAGTCCTAAGGCTCTGTGGTTCCATTAGCAATTTTTTTTCCAGAAAATGACTTCATTCACTCGAGTTATATGTTGAATTAGAGGTGAATTAGAGAGGTTAATTTTAAACAATGAAATTGAATGTTACCTGCAAGGAGATATTAGGTGGATAAATTATTCCAAGCATGTTTCTATCCAGTGAAATGCTGGATTTCTCTTGTTTTTAGTTTAATCTTTGATTCTTTAATACAATTCACAATAAAACAAAACACCACATTGTATTTGTAAACCTCAATTTCTGAACTTCCAAAATGAATATTGAATTTTTATTGCCTTAATTGCTCAGTAGCTGTTTTGGATGTGATGGTGGCAGTTCTCATTCACTGAACTGATGTGCATTGTTCAGAGTCTGAGTAGTAAGATCAACATTACTCCAAATAAGTTGAGGAATGACTACAAGTTTGCATTATGGTTCCCAGGTGACAGTGTTTTAACATTTAAGAGGTATAACAGAATTTTTCATTCGAGTGATTAAATCAAAAGAATACATGTTATTTCTGATAGGTGCTGACATCAAGGGAAAGCAAGGCTCAGCACGTACTACTTCCACATACCTATAAATTATTTCTGAAAGGGAATTTTGTACATTTTTGGCCATCCCAAAGTTTCACCGGGATCTTGGGTTTTAGTTGTGATTTTTAACTTGGTATTTTAAGTTTTCATAAAACTAATTGGTTTTTATTTCTAAAAAATTAAAATTCAATATAGGAAAATAAAGGATGTCTGTACTACATAAGGGAATTGAATGACAATGAAAAGTGGTATACTTTCTTAATATACCAACTTTTTTCTTTACTGCAAGAAAATAAGTAAATTTCAAATCCAAGACATTGAACACTTATGAAATCTTGTGTGCAGATAAGCAAAGAAGGATTTATTAACAAGATTACTCACATGTTTAGAAGCTACGAGCATGTTTAGAAGCTACTAATTAGAGTTTTGGTTTTCAAAGCCTTATTTTACATACAAATAACAAAATCCAGAGGGCACATGGACATCACTAAATGGAACCCAGAGCTATTAATACATCTTTTCCTAACCAGATAATAGCGTGACAGAACTAGGTGTAAACCTTTCTCTAAATTGTTAAATAACAAATGCTATAACTTAAATTTTGTCTACATTTACTATATTGATACATGTAGTGTTTTTGTAGATACAATAGTTGTTGTGTTGAATTATTTTCATTTTCTCCACTGTAGCTAAATTACAAACTTTTTTTAGCACATTTTTATAAACTGATTTCATAGAAGTAGTCCGTATTTTTCTTTGCATTTCTTGTATCTTCGTCTAGTCTGTATCTTGCACCAATTATTGTTGCAGTATTAATACTTTATGTTTTGTTTTTCTGCACTGATGGAGATGGACTGTGCATACCAGTACAGGAACTCTGCTTCGGTGAATGGTTCATAAAGTGCTGTATGATGACAAACACCCCATATGTTGATAATTTCATTCAATGAGTTGCGTTGAACACTAAAATTTCTGGTAACAAAATTAACTTGACCTGTAGCAGCATTTGAATTCTGTTTAATAGCAGTAAGACAAAGATAAAACGCTATTTTAAATTAATTTAGTTCCTAGCTAATGAGCTCCGAACAGAGTGCTTTTAACTTATTCCAAATTTTAATATGTAAAAATCAGTCAGTTCTCAAACATTTAAAGCGGTTAATAAATCTGGTTTGATCGTAATGATCTTAGGGCAGCTTGCTTGTACGATTTGTAATATATAGCCCCTTTTAATGTTTAACTTAGCCCAGTTTAGACGTTTTTGTTTTTGGATAATTTTTGTCAAATGTAATCTGTCATTGAAATATCTTAATTGTTCTGTGCACGTGAAGGTTGTTGATGCATTTTGTTTTCACCTTTAGTCACAGACTGTTCTTGCTGCATGTTGTTCATTATGATTCAATTGTTACAATGCTGACCACTTAATTGAGCAGTAAAGCATTGCTACTAACACCAGTTAAACCATTCTAACATTTGTTTTGGTTCTGTTGTAACTATCACTTGATTAACAGACTTGTCATTTTTGTTTTTAACGATATTAGTTTGTTTTTGCATGTGTATAGCATGTTTAAACTTTAATTATTAAAGTACATCTTATATTTAATGTTTTCTTTGTTAACTTTGTGTTTGTATTTTCAAAAGAGCATTATCATAATTTTAATTTTTGTACATATTTTTCTCTCGCTCAGAACTGTACATTTTTCATGCATCACTGAGGAAATTTAAGCCTAATAAGCCAGAGATCACAATAGCTCAAATGTGCATTGTTCTGAAACCTTTTTTTAATTCAGTGCTCCAAATTGTCTTTAGAAACTACAGCATTGGAAAGTGTAGATATAAATAGGTTATGTTCTCGAATCTTAATTTTTTGTCTGTGTCCATTCACTAACACTGTTTTGATTTGTTAGTCCTATCTACCATTTGTGTCTATCATTTTATAAGCTTCTTTGTAATGTCTCCCATTATAACTACCATTTTCTAACAGTAGGGGGCACCTGCGTGCTAAATTAAAATGTTTGTACAGCTGGCTCGTTACAGAACTGTCAGCTTTGACCATGCAATGTTCATGCATATTGATAGCCTTCTATTCTACCAAATCTTATAGAAAAGCATTGAGAGAGTTGAATTGAGGGAAAGATGTCACCAAATGAGACTACTAGAATTTAGCAGATATCTGCCAGAAGACAACTTAAACCCAAATTAAAATGGCAGATGAAAGTTATTTTGTTAAAATCAGTTTTCATTTGTGTGTCAATCCCTTAACATGATTTTTCAGTTACTAATGAGTTATTAATCACGGAGTTTAGGAATTGTTTACCATATCAGCTTTTAAGTACGAGTGGTATTGTGTAAACTGGTAGTTTAAAGAGGTATTGAAGCATATTTATCACGTGAATGTTCAGAGATAGGCTGTTTCTACAGGTTTTTTTAAACTTTGTTAACAGATGCAAAATATGAAGATTTGTGAGTGAAATGTTAATGGAATAAGGCAGCTAATTTTTGCTTTCCTTTTTCTAAAAATGAGTTGCATTTGTAAAGTTGAAAAGTTAGATTTGAATTGTCTAAAGAACTCTTGATCACCTAGCCATAGTTATTAATTGTGAACAAAATGGAAAATTAGAAAGTAAAGGAGACAACCGATCAGATTAATAAGGTATTCCGCTCGAACTGAGAATTCATAGGCAGAGGATGCTTCTGATGTAAAAAGCGTTCAAAATGTTGTCCTGATTTGTTGCACTGGTATGAGTGCGCGAATCTCTTTGCACATGTTTGATCCTCTTTTAATTCAAACTAAAGTACAAGTAAACACTCAGTTGTAGTAAATTTGCTAGTAACATGCTGGTCATAGTGTGACTTGCCAACTGCTGCATCCACCTTGCAAATACGATTCAGAAAAGCGAGAGAAAAGTATTGATAGCACAAGAACCAAGAGTGATCTGAATTTCTGTGGCTAAATCTAGTGGAATTACAATTCAAATAATTTGGATGACTGGATTTCTGAAGAAACGTACCCTGTCCAGATAGAAACTGCAGAGCTGCTGGAAGCTTGGCTGCTCTCTAGGTTGTCAGGATCACACTGCAGCAAGCAACATGAACAAGAAAGCAAGTGATGGACAATACCTTGGGTCTGTCTGTTTTGGGGGTAAATAACTGTATTGGCTTTGAGTGACTTTCTTGGCTTTTATTTCAAATCCATAATAGTTTTTTAAAAATGATAATTAATCTACTTAAAATGCTGTTTGCGTTGTGACCTGTGCTCCTTTTCTTATCAAACTACAAATAATTAAACCTAGGTGGTGGTGTTGGTCTGCATGATGTGATCTATAAAGATTGAAATTTTCTGCATGCCGAAACAATATCTTAATTGTAAAGAATGAATGAGCATAAGCAAAGCCTCAGTTAAAGGAGAACTCCATCCACATCATTAGAATGGGAGGATAGTACAAAGCTTTCAAAATACCTCATAATTTTTCTTTATTTTTATGTTGCTTTTAGCCCACTGTCAAAGTTTTCCCCACCTTCCCATAGCATGCGTATGGGAACGACTCTGGAATCGGATTTTGATAAATGGAATCCACCATGTTATTTGAGGGTCATACATTTATTTGCTGGGATTAAAAATAGATGTAAATCCTTGCATCATAAGCTTTCCTTTCTATTTTAAAAGTACAGCTGCAGCCATGTTTATCCTTGATTCTGCTGGAGTGGTTTGGTGTTACTTATTTGAATGCCAGCGTAGAGCTGCATTCTCTTAGCAATGTCACATCTGAATTTCTTTAAGATGATGTACAAGGAACAAGTTAAGATTTACAGGGTTAATTTTAGTCCATCTAAGAAAAATAGAAAGAAAATAAGAAGGAAAATAGTTTTTTTAAAAGCCTTTACTAATTGCTTCATCTTTTTTCTTAAAAAGAAAATATCATGATCGGCTTTGTTTATACTCATTCCATATATATATATAACAGTTTACCTTGTCCGGGTCACTGTTAACGTTGCTGTGTGCTTAGTCTCACTGGGTGAAGAAGAATATTGTTGTGACAAAAATGCTTTACATCTGCTTCATAGTTAGAAACTGCTTTTACATGTCCGTCACATCCACCGCCAAGGTTACATTAACTTCTTGGTAATTCACTCAGAAATTTCTCTATGTTAATTTTCAAAATAACATTTTTCACAAAGCACTTTTTTCACTAAATTAGCAATTCCAGGAACTTGTTCCATTCCCCTACCTCCATGAGATTTGAAAAATTCCTCGGACAACAAATCATGTTGAGGTACACATGCACCTGTGCCTGGTACCTCATTAAAAATGCCACATATAAACTTTAAAAAATAAATGTTGGCATGAGCTTTTTTGACGATGGTAGACATTATTAACCATTGTGCATACTCGCTCCTCATCCAATATCCACATTACATGCAATTCTAGCACCCATCAATGGCTCAGGATCTGGAGTTCAAATTCTAGTTAATTTTCCTCTACTTAGTACAGAAATCCTGTTGTCTCTTTAGCTCACTCTTCTCACTATGTGAATCCATGTCAAAACACTAGTCATCCATGTAATTCAATGCCACACTGCATTTGTCCCCACACCTTTAGGGGGTGGTTATCAATCCATAGAAATCCTTCAATAATGAATGTTTTACTGTACTCTGACTCAAATCCATTGAATACCCATCAGTACTCACAAACCAATAATGACATTTTCAGTGCATGGAGAATTCATAGTGTCCTTATATATGTGTTTGGTTTCAGCCTATTTTGGACTACATTTAAAACAGTGATTTATTTATTATCTGTTGAATCAAGGTATCTAACACAGTTGTAACAAGTGAGATGGTGAATGGCGCCACTGAACAGAGAACTAGTTCCAAAGAGCCCAGTCCTGCAGCTTCACCAACTTCAGATCGTAAAACCAAGACCTCACCTTTGCAGTCCCAATCTGCTACTTTACCAGTCAAGTCACAAGAAACGCCGTCAGCACAGATGGAGGGCTTCCTACATCGAAAGCACGAATGGGAAACACACAATAAAAAAGCATCAAGCAGGTTAATAAATTTCTACAGCGTACATTTTGTGAAGTAACTTGAATCTGGGATGTCTAATGTAATTTGTTTTTTTGTTTAGGATTTAGAAACCTTTCCTCATCTTCGTCTCAGGTAACCAAGAGGCGGGAGAATTTGCTATCTGGTCTGCTCCGTTCCACCCACTAATCTTCTGCCCTCGGTGTTAGTTTTACTTTCTTGTTGTGTCTCTTTTTGTATCCCTGTAGTAATGTACCCTTTTTAAAATAAAATGCACAAGCTATCAAGTGCGCAGGCACTTTAAATTATTTTGTAACTTAGAGGCTGACTTGTGATCAGCATGCAGGGGACTTTCAGCTCGTGGATGTGCAGTTTAGAGGGAACATTGTTTTGTAGTTGTTCGCATGTGACCAGGAGCTTTGTGATGTTGTCCATGAGACATAGGAGCAGAATTAGGCCACTCAGCCCATTGAGTCTGCTCTGCCATTCAATCATGGCTGATATTTTTCTCATCCCCATTCTCCTGCCTTCTCCCCATAACCCGTGATCCCCTTATTAATCAAGAGCCTATCTATCTCCGTCTTAAAGGCACTCCGTGATTTGGCTTCCATAGCCTTCTACGGCAAAGTGTTCCACAGATTCACCACCCTCTGGCTGAAGAAATTCCTCCGCATCTCTGTTTTAAAGGATTGTCCCTTTAGTCTGAGATGGTGTCCTCTGGTTCTAGTTTTTCCAACAAGTGGAAACATCTTCTCCATGTCCACTCTATCCAGGCCTCGCAGTATTCTGTAAGTTTCAATAAGATCCCCCCTCATCCTTCTAAACTCCAACGAGCACAGACCCAGAGTCCTCAACTGTTCCTCATACGACAAGCTGTTCATTCCAGGGATCATTCTTGTGAACCTCCACTGGACCCTTTCCAAGGCCAGCACATCCTTCCTTAGATACGAGGCCCAAAGCTGCTCACAATACTCCAAATGGGGTCTGACCAGAGCCGTATACAACCTCAGAAGTACATCCCTGGTCATGTATTCTCGCCCTTTTGACATGAATGCTAACATTGCATTTGCCTTCTTAATTGCCGACTGAACCTGCACGTTAAACTTAAGAGAATCGTGAACAAGGACTCCCAAGTCCCTTCGTGCTTCTGATTTCCTAAGTATTTCCCCATTTAGAAAATTGTCTATGCCTAAATTCCTCCTTCCAAAGTACGTAACCTCACACTTTTCCACATTGTATTTCATTTGCCTTTTCATTGCCCACTCTCCTAGCCTGTCCAAATCCTTCTTCTCAATACTACCTGTCCCTGTACAGATCTTTGTATCATCTACAAACTTAGCAACAGTGCCTTCAGTTCATTCTTCCAGATCATTAATGTACATTGTGAAAAGTTGTGGCCCCATCACTGACCCCTGATACACACCACTAGTCACCAGCTGCCATCTGAAAAAGACCCCTTTATCCCCACTCTCTGCCTTCTGCCAGCCAGCCAATCCTCTATCCATGGAGGTTACCCTTAACACCATGGGCTCTTTACTTGTTTAACAATCTCCTATGCGGCACCTTGTCAAAGGCCTTCTGGAAATCTAAATAAATCATGTCCAAAGAACAAAGAAAAGTACAGCACACGAACAGGCCCTTCGGCCCTCCAAGCCTGCGCCGACCATGCTGCCCGTAGAAACTAAAATCTTCTACACTTCCTGGGTCCGTATCCCTCTATTCCCATCCTAGTCATGTATTTGTCGAGATGCCCCTTAAACGTCACTATCGTCCCTGCTTTCCACCACCTCCTCCGGCAGCAAGTTCCAGGCACCCACTACCCTCTGTGTAAAAAAAAAAACTTGCCTCGCACATCTCCTCTAAACCTTGCCCCTCGCACCTTAAACCTATGCCCCCTAGTAATTGACTCCTCTACCCTGGGGAAAAGCCTCTGACTATCCACTCTGTCGATGCCCCTCATAATTTTGTAGACCTCTATCAGGTCGCCCCACAACCTTCTTCGTTCCAGTGAGAACAAACCAAGTTTATTCAACCTCTCCTCATAGCTAATGCCCTCCATACCAGGCAACATCCTGGTAACTCTCTTCTGCACCCTCTCTAAAGCCTCCACATCCTCCTGGTAGTGTGGCGACCAGAATTGAACACTATACTCCAAGTGTGGCCTAACTAAGGTTGTATACAGCTGCAACATGACTTGCCAATTTTTATACTCAATGCCCCGGCCAATGAAGGCAAGCATGCCGTATGCCTTCTTGACTACCTTCTCCACCTGTGTTGCCCCTTTCAGTGACCTGTGGACCTGTACACCAAGATCTCTCTGACTGTCAATACTCTTGAGGGTTCTACCATTCACTGTATATTCCCTACCTGTATTAGACTTTCCAAAATGCATCACCTCACATTTGTCCGGATTAAACTCCATCTGCCATCTCGCTGCCCAATCTCCAAACAATCTAAATCCTGCTGTATCCTCTGACAGTCCTCATCGCTATCCGCAATTCCACCAACCTTTCTGTCGTCTACAAACTTACTAATAAGACCAGTTACATTTTCCTTCAAATCATTTATATATACGACGAATAGCAAACGTCTCAGCACTGATCCCTGTGGAACACCACTAGTCACAGCCCTCGAATCAGAAGAGCACCCTTCCATTGCTACTCTCTGCCTTCTATGACCTAGCCAGTTCTGTATCCATCTTGCCAGCTCACCTCTGATACCGCGTGACTTCACCTTTTGTACCAGTCTGCCATGAGGGACCTTGTCAAAGGCCTTACTGAAGTCTATATAGACAACATCCACTGCCCTACCTGCATCAGTCATCTTTGTGACCTCCTCGAAAAACTCTATCAAGTTAGTGAGACATGACCTCCCCTTCACAAAACCGTTCTGCCTCTCGCTAATACGACCCCTTGCTTCCAAATGGGAGTAGATCCTGTCTCGAAGAATTCTCTCCAGTAATTTCCCTACCACTGACGTACGACTCACTGGTTCTCCTTTGTTTAACTTCCTTGTTACCTCCTCGAAGAACTCAAACAGAATTGGCAGACATGACCTCCCTTTGACAAAGCCTTGCTAAGTCAGTCCTATTTTACCATGTACTTCCAAGTACTCCGCAATCTCATCTTTAATAACGGACTCTAAAACCTTACCAATGACCGAAGTCAGGCTAACCGGCCTATAATGTCCCATCTTCTGCCTCCCTCCCTTCTTAAACAGTTTACATTAGCCACTCTCCAGTCCTCTGGGACCCTTCCTGCCTCCAGTGATTCCTGAAAGATCACCACCAATGCCTTCACGATCTCCTCAGCTACCTCTTTTAGGACCCTGGGGTGTAGTCCATCCGGCCCAGGTGACTTATTCACCTTCAGACCTTTAAGTTTCCCCAGAACCTTCTCCTTAGTGATGGCCACTGCACTCCCCTCTGCCCCCTGATTCTCCTGGGGCTCTGGCATCCCACTGGTGTCTTTCACCGTGAAGACTGATGCAAAGTAACTATAGTTTGTCTGCCATTTCTTTGTTTCCTATTATTACTTCTCCAGCCACGTTTTCCAGTGGTCCAATGTCTATCTTTGCCTCTCTCTTAGCTTTTTATATATTGAAAGAAACTCTTCCTATCTTCTTTTATATTACTAGCTAGCTTGCACTCATATTTTATCTTCTCTCCCCTTATTGCTTTTTTAGTTGTCCTCTGCACGCTTTTAAAGGATTCCGAATCCTCTGGTTTCCCACTAATCCTTGCCACTTTGTATGCTTTTTCTTTTTCTTTTATGCTGTCCTTGACTTCCCTCGTCAACCATGGTTGCCTTGTCCTGCCCTGAGCATGTTTCCTCCTCCTTGGGATGAACTTCTACTGTGCCTCCTGAATAACCCCCCAAAACTCCTGCCATTGCTGTTCTACTGTCTTCCCTGCTAGGCTCCTTTTCAAATCAACTCTGGCCAGCTCCACCCTCATGTCTTTGCAGTTCCCCTTATTTAATTGCAATACCTTATTTAATTGCAATTGCAAGTTACATCTTACTCCAGCTTCTTCCTCTCAAACTGCAGGGCAAATTCTTATCATATTGTGGTCACTGCTCCCTAAGGGTTCCTTCACCTTAAGATCCTTAATCAAGTCTACCTCATTACACATCACCAAATCCAGAATTGCCTGTTCCCTAGTGGGCTCTACCACAAGCTGCTCCAAATAAAATCTCTTAAACATGCCACAATTTCCTTTTCTTGGAATACTCTACCAACCTGATTTTCCCAGTCAACCTGCATATTGAAGTTCCCCCATGATTATTGTGGTATTGCCTTTTTTACATGCTTTCTCTATATCCTGATTTATTTTCTGCCCCACATCCTGACTACTGATAGCGGACCTGTACGTAACTCCCATCAGGGTCTTTTTACTTTGAGTTCCTCAACTCTACCCACAGAAATTCAATGCCTTCCGATTCTATATTGCTCCTTGCTACCGATTTAACTTAATTCCTTACTAACAAAGCAACCCCGCTGTGGTCAACCACTGTAGTGTATAATATGTGTATTGTGGTAAGTGGCCACTGAATTATATGTAATGTGGTAAACCACTGCCTGATGATTCCACCTCCCCTCGGGCCCAGTATAAAGGTGGCTGGTCTCTGCCTCTGATCCAGTTCGGGACCAGAGGCCAGGAGGTTGTCTGTTTAGTTTATTAAAGCCTCCGTTACGTTCGCCACTCGTCGTGTGTTCATTGATGGCATATCAATTTAACAAACTAAACCTCTTAAGATGAATTCATCTCTCAAGCCTGATCGCCTGGAGCTGGAGCCACAGGCAGCCGACGCCACTGCAACATTCGAGCACTGGCTAAGCTGCTTCGAAGCGTACCTCGGATCCTTCACCGACCTCCAAAAGAAGCAGATCCTCCACGCACGGGTGAGCCCGCAAGTCTTTCTTCTCATCAGGGACGCCCCCTCGTATACGGAGGCGATAATGCTGCTGAAGGGACAATATGTAAAGTCTGTAAACGAGGTGCATGCTAGGCACCTTCTTGCCATGAGACGACTACGCCCTGGGGAATCACTAGCAGAATTATTGCGGGTACTCTGCTGGAACGGTGACTGCCAGGCAGTATCGGCTACCCAACACGCGGAGCTGTTGATCAGGGACGCTTATGTCGCAGGCATGAAATCAAACTACACCCGCCAGCGATTGCTAGAAGGGGGTACACTCTGCCTCCCAGAGACAGTGCAGCTCTCAAACTCGCTGGAGGTGGCCTTCCAGAACATGGAGGCCTACACCTCCGACCACGCGGCACCCTCGTGGGTGCCGCCATCATCCGACCCGGGTGCGGCGCAAGCCTGTGCCGCGCAGCAGCCCGCCAACGCCGGAAGTCCGAAGTACTACTTTTGCAGCCAGGGTAATCATCCCAGACAACGCTGCCCTGCACAGAACGTGACTTGCAACGGGTGTGGGAGGAAGGGCCACTTTGCGAAAGCCTGCCAGGCCCGATCTCTCCCTAAAGCTTCTGGGCCCAGCAGCGCTGTCTGCTGCCTGTCGGGGCTGCCCCCAGCTGCCGCGCCATGTGCGACCCGTGGGCACCGCCATCTTCGATTTCGATCGCCACGTGCGACCCATAGGGGCCACCATCTTTAAAGTCATCTTGTACTCCACCTGTGACCCATGGGGGCTGCCATCTTTGATGCCATCTCCGATGCCACCCACCACGCGCGACCCATGGGGGCTGCCATCTTGGGACCACTCCGCAGCCTCCCGGGAGCCCTGCTCACCCGATCGTTCGCTGGCCGCCGCTACCTCCGGCCGGCCTACCCATCACCTTCCGAAGCTCGCCTCCATCACGCTCGACCAGTCCTGGCCTCATCACCTCACAAAATCTACGACCGTCCGGATCAACAGGCACGAGACGGCCTGCCTTTTCGACTCGAGGAGCACAGACCGCTTCATACACCCAGATACGGTAAGGCGCTGCTCCCTCTCAATTCTGCCCGTGACCCAGAAAATCTCCCTGGCTTCCGGATCCCATGCAGTAGAAATTAGGGGGTACTGTGTCGTGACCCTTACTGTACAAGGCGTAGAGTACACTAACTTCAAACTCTACGTCCTTCCCCATCTCTGAGCTACCCTATTACTGGGGCTCGACTTCCAGTGCCACCTACAAAGCCTTACTTTAAAGTTCGGTGGACCCCTGCCCCCCCTCACCGTCTGTAACCTCGCGACCCTTAAGGTCGCCCCACCCTTGCTCTTCGCTAACCTCACCCCGGACTGTAAGCCCGTTGCTACAAGGAGCAGACGATACAGTGCCCGGGACAGGGCCTTTATCAGGTTGGAGGTCCAGCGACTCCTACGAGAGGGGATCATTGAGGTTAGTACCAGCTCCTGGAGAGCCCAAGTGGTGGTCGTCAAGACTGGGGAGAAGCACTGGATGGTCATCGACTACAGTCAGACCATCAACCGGTACACGCAGCTCAATGAATATCCCCTCCCCCGCATATCTGACATGGTCAATCAGATTGCGCAGTATCGAGTCTTCTCCACTGTTGACTTGAAGTCCGCGTACCACCAGCTCCCTATCCGCCCGGAGGACCGGCAATACACTGCCTTCGAGGCAGATGTCCGCCTCTACCACTTCCTCTGGGTCCCCTTCAGCGTCACCAATGGGGTCTCGATCTTCCAATGAGAAATGGACCGAATGGTTGACCAGTACGGGCTGCGGGCCACATTCCCGTACTTGGATAACGTCACCATCTGCGGCCATGACCAGCAGGACCATGGCGAAAATCTCCGGCACTTCCTCCACACCGCTAAACTCCTGAACCTCACCTACAATAAGGAAAAATGCATTTTCCGCACAACCCACCTGGCCATCCTTGGCTATGTTGTGGAAAGCAGAGTCCTAGGTCCCGACCCTGACTGCATGCACGCCCTCCTGGAATTCCCCCTCCCCCACTGCCCCAAGGCCCTGAAGAGATGCCTGGGGTTCTTCTCTTACTATGCCCAGTGAGTCCCCAATTATGCGGACAAGGCCCGTTTAGAAATCCACCATTTTTCCCCTGACAGCTGAGGCCCGCCTGGCCTTCAACCGTATCAAGGCAGATATTGCCAAAGCCGCAATGCACGCTGTGGACGAGTCCATTCTATTCCAGGTGGAGAGCGATGCGTCGGACTTTGCCCTGGCTGCTACCCTCAACCAGGCGGGCAGGCCCGTGGCTTTCTTCTCTAGTACCCTCCATGCCTCCGAAATTCGACACTCCTCCGTCGAAAAGGAAGCCCAAGCCATTGTGGAAGTTGTGCGACATTGAAGGCATTACCTGGCCAGCAGGAGATTCACTCTCCTCACTGACCAACGGTCGATTGCCTTCATGTTTAACAATATACAGCAGGGCAAGATCAAGAACGACAAGATTCTGAGGTGGAGGATTGAGCTCTCCACCTACAACTACAATATCTTGTATCGACCCGGGAAGCTCAATGAGCCCCCAAATGCCCTATCCCGCGGTACATGTGCCTGCGCACAAGTAGACCGACTTCGGGCCCTCCACAATGACCTCTGTCACCCGGGGGTCACCCGTTTTTTTCACTTTATCAAGGCTCACAACCTGCCTTACTCCATCGAGGAGGTCAGGACCGTGACCAGGGACTGCCTGGTCTGCGCAGAGTGCAAACCGCACTTCTGTCGGCCAGACGGGTCACACCTGGTAAAGGCCTCTTGCCCCTTTGAGCGTCTCAGCGTCGACTTCAAAGGGCCCCTCCCCTCCACTGACCGTAATGTGAACTTCCTCAACGTTTTTGACGAATACTCAAGATTCCCCTTTGCCATCCCATGCCCTGACATGACCTCTGCCACCATCATCAATGCCCTGCACAGTCTTTTCACCTTGTTCGGGTTCTCCACCTACATCCATAGCGATCGGGGTTCCTCCATGAGCGATGAATTGCGCCAGTTCCTGCTCAGCAAGGGCATCGCCTCCAGCAGGACGACCAGCTAAAACCATCGGGGCAACGGACAGGTGGAGAGGGAGCACGCGACGGTCTGGAAGGCCGTCTCCTGGCCCTACGGTCTAGAAGTCTCCCAGTCTCCCGCTGGCAGGAGGTCCTCTCTGATGCGCTCCACTCCATCCGGTTGCTCCTGTGCACTGCCACCAACGAGACCCCTCACGAACGTATGTTTGCCTTCCCCAGGAAGTCCACCTCGGGGGTCTCACTCCCGTCCTGGCTGACAGCCCCAGGGCCCGTCCTCCTCCGGAAGCATGCGAGGAGTCATAACTCTCAGATACCCTCGTCGAGAAGGTCCTGCTCCTCCATGCCAATCCATAATATGCCTACGTGGCACATCAGGACGGGCGACAGGACACCGTCAACCTTCGGGATTTGGCACCTGCAGGACCATCACCACCACCCCCGACCCTACACTGTCTCCCCCCATCTCTACCCACCTACCTCAAGAACTGGCACCCACAGGCCCACCGGCGACCATCACCACCAACCCCGCCCATACACCCCCCCCCCCCCCACCAACTCAACAACTGGGTGAAGAAGAGGACAACACACTCCCAGATGCGCAGGTCTCGACACCGGTGCCCACACCACAGCCGGGACTGAGGCGATCACGGCAGAAGGTCAAGGCCCCCGAGACAGACTTGACCTTTAAGTCCATTTCACCCCCGCTGGACTCTTTTTTTTTTTTTTAACAGGGGGTGAATGTGGTAAACCACTGTAGTCTACAATATGTGTATTGTGGTAAATGGCTGTATTATATGTAATGTGGTAAACCACTGCCCGATGGCTCCGCCTACCCTCAGGCCCGGTATAAAGGTGGCTGGTCTCCCCCTCTGATCCAGTTCGGGACCAGAGGCCAGGAGGCTGTCTGTTTAGTTTATTAAAGCCTCAGTTATGTTCACCACTCGTCGTGTGTTCATTAATGGCATATCACCCTCACTTTGCCCATCTTCCTGTCCTTTCGATAGGACACATATCCTTGTATATTTAGATCCCAGCCCTAATCCCCTTGCAGCGACATCTCTGTGATGCCTACAACATCGTACTGGCCATTTTCAATGTGCGCAACAAGCTCATTTGCCTTGTTCCGTATACTGCATGCATTGAGGTACACCTTCAGTCTTGCATTGACCACCTCCCTTCTTACACTTGTCACCTTTTTTGCTCTGCCTGAGGGTGATGTTGTTCTCTTATTTTTGTTCTCTATTTCCCCTTCAGTTATGACACCTTCTAAGCTAACGCTCTGGTTCCCACCCCCCTGCCATATTAGTTTAAATCCTCCCGAGTGACACTAGCAAACCTCCCAGCCAGGATATTGGTGCCCCTCGAGTTTAGATGCAACCCGTCCTTCTTGTACAGGTCGCACCTGCCCCGTAAGAGATCCCAATGGTCCAGAAATCTGAAACCCTCCCTCCTACACCACTGGTTTAGCCAGGTGTTTAGCTGCTCTATCCTCCTATTTCTAGCCTCAATGGCACGTGGCACAGGGAGTAATCCTGAGATTACAACCCTAGAGGTCCTGCTTCTTAGCTTATTGCCCAACTCCCTGAACTCCTTCTGCAGGACCTCATCACTCTTCTTGCCTATGTCATTCGTACCTATGTGTCCAGCGCTAGTGCTCAAATATGCTGTACTTCAGCTTAATACAACAAACCAATTAGTGGTATAGTAATCTAATATACATATAAAGGGCTTCTATTGAATGTGTTTTAATCATTGTGCTTTTGTAGTCTTACCATGAAACCATAAGAAATAGGAACAGGGGTAGGCCATTTAGCCCTTCGAGCTTGCTCCACCATTTAACAAGATCATGGCTGATCTAACGCTCACTATGTCCACTTTCCTGTCTTCCCTTCGTCACCCTTAATTCCCCATTGATTACAAACCTGTCAATCCCAGCCTTGAAAAGGACTTCGGACTCCACAGCTTCCTGAGTTAAAGAATTCCAAAGATACCGCTCTTTCAGAGAAGAAATTCTTCCTCAATTCCGTCTTAAACGAGCACTAAATCTTAGTATTTTACTACCACTTTACCTTACACTACGCCAATCTTTAGGGACAATAGAGCCACTATTTGTTTTTTGTCTTTTATTTCCATTTCTACCTCTTTTATTTCAACTTTTTCTGCCTTTTGCTTCTCATCCAGTTTCCACCTTCTCTAACTCCCTGCTCAGATACCCACCCCCCCTGCCTTACGAGTTTAAAAAGATGCCCCACTGGAGATAATCTCTTTAAAGTTCAAACTTGTTTTGGGAGGAGGATCTCATCAATACTATTTATACCTAGAACATACAAAAGATTTTCTACTTAATTAATCTCCATAAAACATTCAACATGGGAAATCCCCTTGTAATTTACTGAGTAAATACAAAGAGAGACATGTAACTGAACCAGACCAAGAAAATCCTAACTTTGATTCTCAATATGTTCTGAACCAGTTGATGTCAGTCAGGTTTACCATGTGGACCCTACAATTGAAACTAAAAAGGGAACAATCAGCCAGCCAGGAATCTTGTTACCTATGTTGCATAAAGGTAGAATCGGGGGTTTGGCTGTTGTGTATTAGATAGTTAATGTCAGCAGCCTATTCACAGGAAGCATCGACTTGAGCAAAATAGTGGAAGGCTCATTACACCCATGAAACTGAATGAGTCTGTGTCCTTGAGAGAAAGGTAACATTTTTAATTCAACATTATGACTTTGCACTGTCAAATGATAGCAAATTTGAATCAATAAATGGTTGATGTATGACGAGATAAAGATGTAGAACTATTAACTTTTTTTTTTCATTTTTCAGATCTTGGCACAATGTGTATTGTGTGATAAACAACCAGGAGATGGGCTTCTATAAAGATGCAAAGAATGCAAGTTCAGGTATCACATATCATGGTGAGGTCCCAATTAGCCTAAAGGAGGCACTGTGTGAAATAGCTGTTGACTATAAGAAGAAAAAGCACGTCTTTAAACTAAAGTAAGTGCTTTCTTATTCATTCCATGTTTTTTGTGTTAGAAATGTCATGTGAGATCCAAACTGGTTTAACTGGTTTCACATATATTTAAAATGCATGAGTATTTATAAAATAAAGGTAACATGTAACTGAGAGGAAAAGATAAATGAGAGTACTGAAAATTTGAAATAGAAACAGGAAATTTGCGGCAGATTGTTCAGTATCTGAAAGAGAAAATAGGTTATCGTTTATGGAGTTGAACTAAAAATCTTATTCAAGCGTAAATGAAATAGTCCCACAATGTGGCATTCGGAAGTGGCTACGTGAACTTAGCAAATTTCAAACGTCATTGAGTTATGCCTGTTCTCAATAGCAATGGGTAATCATTCCAAATTAAATACAGAAAAATCAGATTCCTTTTGGAACTTATGCTGAGAAATGCCTGTGTTTGTTCAGATAGATCTGCAACATATCAGTAACTTTAAATATTTTTCTAAATTTCCATTCAAGCTGATTCTCATCAGTCTCAAGATTCTTTTAAAAAGTAAATACACTAGGAACCCACTGCATCTGTACATTTTGTGTACATAATTCACAGAGCAATTTGTAACCTGCTGATTGATCAGATACATTTACCTGTTGTCTCAGCATGCAAGATGCTTCACTTTACCAAACTTCACCCGTGACTTCTGAGTGACTTGGTAAGTTAAGGCAATGGTCTGTGCAATAGTATGATGCAGTTGGAGATTTCTATATTGTAATCTTTCACCCTCCTTTACAGCAGACTCTGCCTCTAGTTGCTGGGAATAGTTCCACAGATGCTAAATGTTCCACAGTACCCCACACAAATGGCCATCAACAAACTATTCAAACCAAAAGAGGCGACTAATCATTTTACCCAATATTTAACCACATCACTAGCAGGGTGTTGCTAAACCACAGTGTGTCTTAACCCGTATACGATGGACAAATGACTGCAAGTCTATTTCTTTAAATCAATCAATATTTATTCACAGGCATCCTATGTTATTGTTACACAATCACACTCCTAACATAAATTACACGACAGAGTAAGTTCATACGAGACGTTAACTTAACTTCAGAGATACTAGCAAGTACTAGGCGGATATTGGCATTTATCTGTATCCCAAATCTTTTAGTCCTCAATGGTCAGTCCTTGGTCTGGTCTGTTCCTGGCTCTGGTCTTCCTTCAGTTGGTCGGGTGATGGTTTTTCTAGCGTTGGCCGATGAAGGTCACCGTTGTTCGGTTGCTGCTGCAAAGAGCAATTCTAAGGTGGTGCAGCACCTTTTAACCTGCTTGGATTTTGAAAAATGAAATGAAATGTGCCCTTTTTGGGCGGTCTCTGTGTCATTTGTCCATCAAATTATCAGGGCTCGATCACCCTGATCGATCAAGTCAAATCAGGGGCTGCCACATCAATTTTGGGGTGGGCACTCAGTGGCCACGTCTGCAAATGTTGGGTGCAGGTAGGCCCATCCAAATAAGGAGTTTAGCGGCGGCACGGTAGCACAGTGGTTATCATTGTTGCTTCACAATTCCAGGGTCCCAGGTTCGATTCCCGGCTTGGGAATGGAACTGTGTGGAGTCTGCATGTTCACCCCGTGTCTGCTTGCGTTTCCTCCGTGTGCTCCGGTTTCCTCCCGAAGTCCAAAGATGTGCAGGTTAGGTGAATTGGCCATGCTAAATTGACCTTAGTGTCCAAAAAGGTACGGTGAGTTTACTGGGTTACAGGGATGGGGTGGAAGTGTGGGGTTAAGTAGGGTGCTCTTTCCAAGGGTCGATGCAGACCCGATGGGCCGAATGGACTGTAAATCTTATGATTCTATGAGGTTCTGCTGCGTCTGGTAAACGAGTGCAATTGACAGGAGAGTGCATTGTTCCTGGGATGGCCTTTTTCCTGTGTATTGGAGAGTCTGGGCTGCAGTTTATTCATCAGTGTTTGTTTGAGCTGCAGCCTGCTTGTCCTTAAACTTGGCCAATTCTCCCAGCTTCCTATGCAGGGCACCATCTTAGGTGGCCGTTTGGCCACAAGGGATAACTGGATAGTGACTTATGCGCCATGACACTGTTCTTTTCCTTCTCTAACCCCGAGATCCTAAGGCAAGTTGTACAAGTTCCTGAGATCAACAAACTCATTTCAGCTCGATGACTAAATCCAGAACCTTTTTAATTCATAGAGTTCTTTGTAATAAAGAAGAAATGTGATCAAGCTCATCAATTATTGGTAAAATGGAGAAAAGCAGTATTTAAGAAAAAATATTAGGAATTAGCATTTAGTGCAAAATTCTGCATGAACTTTTTTAACCTTTTTTTATCAGTGATTGTAGAAATGACTTAAAATTTCTTATAGATGTAAATACTTTCTAAATAACCAAGCATATGCTACCAAATATGCAAAGACATGTGTAGCAATCTATTTTCCATTCAGTCCTCACCTCCCAAATTTAATGCTGGAATTCCATGAATAGCAGTTGCCCTTCAGTATTTCGCACATTTTTACCCAATTCTTTGTATATACAGTGTTTGTCAGCCTGCTAGTTGATTGTGGGAGCATTCTTGCAATCCTTTTTTTCTCGGCAAAACACGACTAGACTAGAGAATATTCTGTTCCTTATCTTGGAGCCACTTCAGCTGTAAATTAGTGAGTGAAACTTGAAAATTTGCTGCTGTGAGGTTTAGGTTGCAACAATAATGCAGATAATGTGTTTTTTGCTCACAACAGGTTGGGCGATGGCAATGAATATCTCTTCCAAGCCAAAGATGATGTAAGTTTCTAAGTCTGTCGTGAACAATATTAGAGATTCGTTATCGTGTTTGTATTTTCATATTCCAGGTAGTTTGATTCCTCATTAACATCTTCCTGAATCTTTGATGCTCGAGTTAAGTTTTCCAGCGTTTGTTTCTGTCTGTATATAAACCTTTTTTTTCTTAAATGAAGTTTTTCCTAAGTGTATGCCATCCCAATGTAATGCACTTTGTCTAGTCATGTGTAATTTATTTACTGATGCATAGCATAAAGTATCGATACCATGAAAACAAACTTGGTGACTCCTTTATTTTACTCAACAGGAGGAAATGAACAGCTGGATTCAAGCTATTACTTCAGCTGTGACTACAGATAAGAGCGAGGCAATTCCAAGCAGCCAGAGTACCCCAGCAGCTAGCCGTGCACAGACCCTGCCAGCCAGTGTTGTGTTGACTGGTGAATCCAGTCCTGGCAGACGAGAGAAAGATAAAGAGAAAGACAAAGAGAAAAGATTCAGTCTGTTTAGCAAGAAGAAGTAGAGCAGTTCAGCCGCCTGCACTTCTTATATCACCAACAAAACTCTAGCATGAGCGTTTAGAATACATTACACTGTGCCTAATGTCCCTCAAACCAGTTAGTTTTAATTCACAGAAAGCATCAGAGTGTTGCTAATCTGTAGAAAGTGGGGTACATTGGGCAGTTTTCATTTAAAAATGAAAGGACCAGTTGTTGATGATTTGTATGTAGTTTAGGGTCCAAATATCTAAATTTCTCCTCAATTTTGTGAGGCTGTCTTGGAAATAAAACAACCTACATCCATGTGCTACTGGAATGCAAGGCAGCAGTGCTTTTGAAAACTCTTATCGTGCACATGGAATGTGTATTAAAAAGATTCAAAATACTTGTCCAATTCCATTTATTAAAGTTGCTATCCTGAGTCTTGGCTAGTAGAAACTTACATTTCCATTTATTTAAAAAAAAGTATATTGTATCATCTTTGCTATAACAAAAGGCAAATGTGCATTAATTTGCACTTTAATTAAAAAAATCATGTTAGCCTGGCAGCAGATATTAACAAAAACTGCTGGGTCTTGTGCAGCAAGCGTGAATAAAGAATGTTGGTATATAAGAATGAATTAGTATACTGATTCACTGTTAAATAATCTGTAATTTTAACTTTTCTTTTTTGTTGCTCAGTTGCATTATACTGTATGTTTCAAATAATTCTAGTACAAAGTATAAAACTTTAGATGTATATTAAAACCTTTCAAGGCATTGATGTTAAGTGTTGAAGTGGGGATTCATTATCTGGAAAACTAATGTTACTACTCAAATGGTTATTTGCTTGTTGGCTAAAGCACTGCGTGTCATAATTTTGCTACATTACCTTACTATTTGATACATAGTGTGTATTTCTGTCATTGTTAACTATTGTAATGAAAATTTCATCTTACTGCACAATCAGGATAATTAATAGGAATGAATCCTTGCAAAGACTGGGCCGGTAGTCATGTAGTACAACGGGCTTTCAGTTGTATGGGACTGCACCTGTAGACTTTACCCTATCTGTTAAAATGTACGATGTCATTAAATGCTTTTAAAACTTATTGTGCCATGAGTATTCTTGTATAAGTTTCAATAAACCTTCTGTTTTAGAGCTAAATGCAGTTTGTGTACGTTATAGAAACTTTGCCTCAATGTATGTCATATCTGCGTTCTAACTGCTTAATCAGTAAGTTTATCGCCTTGGAAAGACCCTTGCCAATTTCCCAGGAATTCAACTTCAATAGTTTTGATGCAGGGTTGAAATGTCTAGTACTCATATGTATTAATCTAAAGTGACTTGTGTTGTGTGCATCTATATTTCAATTTTCTATACTAGTAATCCTGCTTCCATTTCTGAGGGTGCCCAATACTTGCCAAATTACAGGCTGCTTTAAGTTGTTGACTCTGATTGGACCTAAATCTGATCTAAAATTTATATGGCCACTTCCATCAGCTAGATATCCTGCCTAAAGCTCTCAGTTGTAAATGCTACTGGTCAGAAAAATCTCTTCATGAAATATGTATTTTAAGGACTGTTGAGACATAACCACTTGGATAGAATCCAATCCTTTCATTATTTTAAAGACCTCTGTCATGCCCCCACAAAATCTGCACTTTTGAGTTTAAAAAAAAAGGTCCAGTTCTCTGAACCTATCCTGACAACTAAAGATTCTTAAAACAAATAAACAAGAAAGTGGACCTCCTTTTAATATTTTTCAGAGCCTCTGTATACTCCACTTTGTGAAGGAGCCACAATTGGAGACAGTATTCTAAATTAAATCAACCCAAGACCCTGTACACATTGAGAATTATACTCATGGGTGAACACCAGTTTATATATTTTTGCAACAGCTTCATGACACTTGATGGATCTGCAATAATACACAAACCTCCAGCTTGTAAATTTTACTGCTCAACGTTTAATTAATTAACATAGCACTCTAACTCTACATGTCACCAGCAAATTTGTTCATACTCCTGTTGCTCTCTTTGGTTGGCTCTTAATTTGGCTCTGTTTAATTACGTTTGCTCAAGAGTCGCCAGGTATCTTTCGACACCGCCACAAGGTTCAGAACTGAATACTGATCAATGACTCGATACATCAGTTAGTAAGTTCAAAAGCAATGCTCATTTATTTACACACAGTCAAATCTACTCATGCATAAACTCTACAAACTAAACTGCCACTATTACTAAAGCCTATACTTAGTTTCGGGTGCCCACTCAGTCAGAGGAACAATGGCCGTTGCTCGGTTATGAGGCTGCTGGGTTGAGCTGTTTACAGGGTAGCAACTAGGAGCGTCTATCTCGTAGCGTGCGTTGACTTGGAACTTAATTGGTCTGATGCAGCTGCTAGGCTGGTCTCTCCGCTGAGAGTCAAAGCCAAAGAAGAACGATTCTCCCTTGGGGAATACCTTTTATACTAAAAAGGGCTTTGTGTGCTTTTGGGTGGGCCTTGAACTTGGCCTCAACTAATTGGGTATTTCCCAATCAGTCGTATCGATCTTCCTCCAATAGAGGGGTGTTGCCCTGATCGCTGGGCGTGGCCTAGGTGACTATTGGTCTGCTTTGTCTTAGTCTCTTCTGGCACCGGGGAGTCTGCCTTAACATTGTGTATCTAAATGTTTCCCTTTTGTCCCCGGAGATGGCTCATTAGTATGTAGATTGCTTGGCAGTTTCTGTCCTGTATGAGAGTTTAAGGTTCTAATCAACAGACAAAGCTTGCACCAGCTTGTTTCTTAGTATTGTCCAATTTTCCCTGCATTCTTTGCAAGTGTCCATTTTGTAATCGGGACGTGGCCATCCCAGATGGCTACATTCATGCCAATGCCTTTGTGCTGATCATTAAGGATAGTGAAGAGCAATGGATGCCCGTGAGATCACCAGTTAGGTTGTCCAAGCAGAACTGATGGATTAATAACCACCTGTCAATGCAATGTAACCAACTTGGTATCCAATTTAGAATCTCCCCACATTCTACAAAATGTAACATTTAGCACCCATTTTTCACAACTTCTATCAACAATGCTTGTTTTTAATGCACCTAGTGTTAGCTTCGAGCTGTTTCCAGTCAGATTTAGCATAACCAAAAGAACAGTAAAATACCCCTCACTCTGCTCCAACAGCATCATTCCCATTGTTGGAAGAAACATCCCACCCTAATGCACCAGTGACATTTCTTCCATTTCTCTGACTGAAGTATCAAGCAGTGATTTGCAAGCAGTGATTTGGGACATTGGGGCAGCTTTTGTGCTGCTTTATGTTCCCGCTAAGAATTGGACTTCACTTAAGACTTGTACAGACAGAAAAGATTTTCATCCTTTCAATCGATATATAGCAGGAACAAAACACTCGGAGATACAAGGGTAGACTACACACCAATGTACATGTTGGGAACTTGGGTTCATGAGGTCAGCCAGCCCCTAAAGATATTCTGTATATTATAGAAGGAAAATTCTTACTGACTTTCCCCCCCCCCCCCCCCCTCCCCAAGGTTTTCCACAATCATTTTTGGGATGCGAGTGTTGCTGTTATTTATTGTCTATCCTCAGTTGCACCAAAAAGGTGATGGTCAGCCTTTTTACTTGTAGCGGGTTGATACAATGGAGTGAGATGCTTGGTCATTTCCGATAACAGTTGAGTTTGCCAAGTTGCTATAGGACAGGATTCGCGTAACAACACGACTTGAGTACCAACAAAATATTTCCTTACGTGAGTACATTAGTGAACCAATTGAATTTTTTGTTTTACAATATTATGACAGTTTTATAATCACTGATGCAAGCTTTTTATTTCCAGGTTATTATAAACAGAATTAAAATTGTCAACCTACCGTAGCAGCATTTGAATGAACATTCTCTGAAAATTAGCAGTGATTTGAAACTGCCTAAACTTGGGTATTAAACTCTGAAGTTAGTGATGCTAGGGGTGATATGATGAAAGTATTTAAAACACTAAAGAGTATTGGGAAAGTGGATAGGGAACATTGTTTTGAGAAGGGAATCCAGAACAAGGAAATCTAGTTTTAAAATCCGAACAGTTCTAGGTTGACACCAAATACAAGAAAATGTTTTCACGGAAATGGCTCTGAAGATATGAAACTGATGTCCCAAATGGCCATAAAACCAGTGAGGTGTTTGAAAGGGAGATGAACACCTAATTAGAATCATCAAATCCCTACAGTGCAGAAGAGGCCATTCAGCCCATTGAGTCTGCACTGACCCTCTGAAAGAGCACCCTACCTAGGCCCAAGCCCATTTCCATCCACGTAACCCCATCTAGGGGCACTTCCGCATAGCCAATCCATCTAACCTAGGAAGTGTTGCTAACTTTTGCCTTAGTTTATTTGCTCTGTTTTATCACCTTTGCTCTTGAGTCGCCAGGTATCTTTATGATACCGCCACGTGGTTCAAGTCCGAGTAATGATCAATAATCCAATACACTGCTTAGTAAGATTTAAATCAAAGCACATTTATTATACACCGTAATCACTACTCATGTACAAATTCTATGTCTAAGCTACTTCTACAACTAACAGGCCAATACTTAACTTGGAACTGGCCCACCAGGTCAGGGAAACGAATGGCCTTTCGTTTTTATGTTCTGAGCCTGCGGGATTCGAAGTTGGTACAGATTGGTAGCTAGGAGCGCCTATCTCGTAGGGAGCGTTGAAGTAAAATTTACTGGATATCGGCGGCGGCTGAACCGGTCACTTGCTGAGTGACCCGGTCAAAAAGAACGATTTGAACTTGGGCTTGATTCTTATAGACCCCAGGGGCTTCCCGCCTTTTGGGGCAGACCCTGTACCTGGTTCCAAGTGATTGGACTTTGTCCCAATCACTTGGTTCGATTTTCTCCAATGCTGGAGCGGTTCCCTGATCGATGGGCGGTCCTGAGGTGGTCTTTCACCTCCCATTGTGTAGACTTCTGCTGGCGCCAAAGAGTCTGGTTTTGCTTTATGTGTCTAAATGTTGCTCATTGTTCCCGGGGATTGCTCATTAATATGCAGATGGCTGGTGTTTTGTTATGCTGATGGTTGCTGGTATCGATCTTGTCTGGCCTTTCCAGAGGTAAATACACACTAAACCTGCAGCTGCTCGTTTGTGTCCTGTTGGCTGACTTTCCCATCAGCCTTTGCCGTTTGCCATTCTAAATCGGGAGTTAGCCATTTTAACTGGCTACATTCCCTCCTTGTGATCCTAACGCGAAGCGTGAAGGATCACATAACTATGTTGCTTTCCATTCCCTGACCTGGGGGGGACACTTCCTTCATGGCCTCTGCACTGACCATAGCTATGCAAAACATTTTTAACTAACAATTCTAAGGGCGCTATGTCAAACAGGGACATGCATTACAAAACAATAAACAGGGAACCTCTAACTATTCTTAATACACAACACTCACTTAAACATTTCATCATCCTAACTTCCTCAACCATACAAACAAAGTCATAGCATTTTATACATCAGTCTTCCTGGCTTGGCAGTCAAGCTCAGGATCGCACAATTTACTCATGAACAGTTCTTTACGTTTCTTTATTTACAATAAACGCAAGTGAATGCACTTTATTGTAGATCTCGGGGGTCTGGTCGTATCCGAAAATAGGGGATCTGATCCTATATACCGGGGTTCGAGCGCGGTAGGCTCTCCTCCATTTCCGTAGACGCTTAATCTGCACTATGCAGCAGAGTATCGCAAATACCAGTAATGTTTCTATTACATAGGACAGAGAGTACCAGGTTATAAACCTGGCACACCAAGATGATGTGGTGTCGCTGGTGACTGGGCTCTGGGTACTGCGGGGAAGTGGAACATTAACGGCTGGGGGGCTTGAAGTCATGGGGTTCGCGTTCACGCGCAACCAAAAGTCCATAAACATGATGCTGATCCATATGAAGGAAGTCCTCATGGCTCTTCTCTTCCTTTTCTTTCTTCTCTTCTCCGGTCCTGGAGCTTCTGGAGTTCTGTGGAAACAAGCACAGTGTCTGTAACTATCTTTGTTTAATATCTCGTACGATAGCGTGTGGTTGGCAACCTAAAGGTTACCTAAACAAAACTTTTTGAACTGAAAGTGCCAAAATGAGGTGCTTATGGGCTGCGACGGGTAAGAGTTGGATGGAGTACCCGGGTAGGACGGCTACCAATGCCGTGTCTCTCCTACCCGAGCGTAGTTGACCAGAGGGAGGGTTCCCAGGCAGGACGGGTCCCAGGCCGTTTCTCCACTACCTGAGCAACCGACAAAAACTGTAGTCATCGTGGTGGGGCTGCCGTAGTAGTTCTTTCCTTCGAACCAGAAGGGCAGTTACGAACGGGCGTCTGGTTTCTTAACCAGTCTCTGCAGACAAGTCCTCCGACGTTTCTGCTGAACTAAGTGTCTGGCAACGGTGAGTCTCTGTAGGCAAGTCCTCAGAGGTTTCAGCCGAATAGGCGTGGGGCAGTGAGAAAAAATTCTCCTGTCGGACATACAACATTTAACAAACGTACAAACAACATAAAACATTCTGCAGGTTCCATCAGAAAGGATAACACTCCTCCCAAGCGGTTCCTTTTCAAACATCATCTGGACACCTGTAATTGATAATATGGAAAAATGTGTCATTTGAAACATGGACGTCTGGCAATATCTGGTCTGAGAGAAACATGAGAGAATGTAGGGAAAGATCCCACAAAGGGTTAACAGCAGCTGCCAGGAGAAGGATTGTAAAATGCAGATATCCTTGGTCAAGCAGGCTCAGTAAACAAGACAAACAGGATTTTGAATGAAGCAAAAAACAATGGCTCACACCTTCATTGAAAGTAACTAACTTAGTAAGGATCTGGGAAAGAATGGATGAGTTCAGTTGAATTTTGTGATAATTCGAAGTGTAAAATTTGATAATACCAGGTTTATCAGTCTACGAGAAACATAATATCAAAGCCAAAATTGAGCTGAGGACACAATTGGAAAATAAAACTATAGAAATGACAGGAATTAAAAGTAACACCTATTGAAACCAAAGCATTTTGAACATCACAAAGGAAACAATGTAATCAGATCTATGAGATGAAGTCATGTCAAAATGTATACTTAGTTGGATTAAAAGGTTTAGATCAAAAGGTACTTTTTGCAATCAAAGAAAATAAGAGTTACTTTACAATAACAACAAAAAACTTAATTGTTAGAAAGCAAATATAAACCTCGAGACCAGGGCGGGAACTATCAGAACCAGAACGAGAACCAGAGCTAAGAGGGAGAGAGAGAGAAGCAGAGAAGGAACAAGCCGCTAGACTCAGATTACAATCAGCTCGGCCATGGGAAATGGACAGGGCAGAGCAGCCGAGCTAAAATAGCTAATACATCTAAAGAAGACCAGGTTTTAAAAAGAAGATTGATTGTCAAGTTGGGCCTGAAGGTCCCTTCAACCAACCAGAAGGATCCAGAAGCAAGATCTTTTTACTTTTCTGTAAAGACAGTGATTGCATCTTTTAAAAAAAAGAAAAAAATATATATAATAATAAAATAACTTAAAAGTTTTAACCTGAAATAGTGGTTATTCCAAAGTCTACTTTACTTACTTAGCAATGCGGGACCCAGGATCGATGCTACAAAGTGGTAAGTAGATGAAATCTTCGGTAAAGGTATGGGTTATACCGGGGGATAACTTGAAAATATAGTTTGACCTGAATAGCACCCACTGAAGCCTGTATTGGAGTTGGGGAGTGAGAATCCCTGATCACCATTTAGAATGTCGGCCCTTTTTGGTATAGGGGGACTTCTAAGAATAGTGGTGAGTTTTTCAAAAGCACACCTCAGTTCTCGGTTGCGAACAGGGTCGCAAAGGGGTTCTCGGTTTGGGAGTCCGACCCAAGGTCGTCCTCTTCTCCCGGGTGCCACACTCTTTGAGTGTATCAGGGCTGAAAGGGCTGGATGGTGTGAGGTGGGGTCGCTCTAGTCGTTGCGGACGAGTCGGAATGAGTTATCTCGGTGCCAATAATTGGTGTCTAGCTGTGTGGGGACAAAATCGGGGTCGTCAGTGTAGTTCGGTGGTGGGGTTTGTTCAGGAAAGTGATCATGAGGGGATCACTTGGATCGTAGTTGGAATCGCTGGATGTGGGTCCTGTTGCATGGGGATAGTAGGGAGGCGTGCTGTGGCTATCGTCCGAGTCACAGTCGCAGTCTCTGTTGCTGCAGTCTGTGGGCGTTCCGGGGCGGAGTGTATATTTCGGGGGTGGAGTCGAGGTCGAGTCCGTGGCTGGGCTGGAC
The DNA here is from genome assembly GCF_047496885.1 of Scyliorhinus torazame. Classification (NCBI taxonomy): domain Eukaryota; kingdom Metazoa; phylum Chordata; class Chondrichthyes; order Carcharhiniformes; family Scyliorhinidae; genus Scyliorhinus; species Scyliorhinus torazame. The sequence goes on along the minus strand of NC_092707.1, from coordinate 315,875,443 downwards.
GTGGTGGGGGTTGGTAGGGTTACATTGGCTGTGGGCGGGGTGTGGTGTGCGTGGTTCGCACACCACACCCACGCAGTCTTGGGGTACTTTATTTTATAAACGGAAGGGCTTACTTTGTCCGCAATAGAATACGGACCCGAGTATTTTTGTGACAGGAATGTGCTGGGGTTATATACAGAGAGCATAACTTGCTGTCCTATACTATGCTCAGTCGCATGCACTGTCTTGTCGAAACAAGCCTTGCTCTGTTTCTTTCTGGTGCCCAATTTTGCTGCGGCTGCTAGCTGAGCCGTTTTAACATTTTCCACTAATTGTTCTACTGCTTTCTCGTGTGTGAGGACCGTCACTTCGGGGCTGGTCAAGTCCAAATCTAATAAATATTCTGTGCCTTTCATGGGGAGTCCGGTCATGAGGGTGTGTGGGGTGTAACCTGTAAAAGTAGAAATTGTGTTACGCAAAAACATCAGCACAAAAGGGAGGACTGAGTCCCAAGTGGTGGTGTTCTGCTGGACCATTTTTCTGAGGGTGGATTTTAGGGTCCGATTCATGCGCTCCACGATACCACTCGATTGTGGGTGGTGTTTTGTTATGTTTCCTTTGTAACATAAGCGGCTTCCTTGTGTTGCATTTGTCAAGGAAGGTCGAGACGTATGAATAACTTCAACTCATTTATTTACACTATGTACACTTTTATAACTTGAGTTTGACACTACTGCTAATCCTATTATAGCTACCCAGACTGACCAACCAGCTGCTGTTTTCCACGTGGTGAGTGTAATATTGAATCAACCCTGTGCCTCTCCTCACTGACTGTCTCCACTGGCCAAAGGGGGCAGATCATGTGTGTGGTGTCCTTTATGTATGGGTTGGCGTAATGCCTCCCTGTGGTCGTGTCACCTCCTTGTGTATCGTGAATGTCCATTAGTCGCCTCCTATCTAACTTATCTATTGGTTGAGTGTGTGTGTGTGATGTTTCTGGTGCTCCCTCTAGTGTCTGTCTAGCTTACATGTATTTATAGTGATGCACATCACCACAGGTGGTATGCTATGTGGAATTTTTGGGTGATGTCAAATATTGTGAGGATGTTCTGCATGACACGTCCCGTGAAATGGGAACCTTGGTCTGATTCAATGCTGCGGGGGAGTCCCCATCTTGTAAAGATGTTGTGGGTCAAAATCTTGGCTGTGGTTTTTGCAGTGTTTGTGCAGGCTGGGAATGCTTCAGTTACCACAAGTACATATTTATAGCCATTCCTGCAAGGGGCAATGGTCCTATAAAATCAATCTGGAGGTTAGTCCAGGGGCCATTAACGGGTCGGGTGTGGCTGAGTAGAGCCTTTTTGGCATATCTGTCCGGATTATTCTGGGCACAGATAAGACAATTCTCTATGTAATGGTTTACATCATCCTTTAAATTTGGCCACCAACAAAGCTGCTTGAGATGGGCTGTAGTGGGATCGATTCCCTGATGTCCATGACCGCCATGGAACAAACAAATCAGTTGATTCCTGTCCTGTTCAGGAACCACATAAAGGGTGTCGTTTAACACCGCACCGTCATGTGTGGTCAGTGCATTTTTGAATCTCTCATAGGGAGCTGGATATTTTCCCTTTACAATCTCCTTGAGATTGGTGTCCTGCTTCTGGGCCTCCACTAGATCCTCGATCTTTGTCTGTGAGACCTGAACTGCGCTCACTGGTGCGCTTTCGGGGGGCGTCCAAAAATATCCGTGTCTGGAACCTGCTTTAGCCAGTGCGTCGGTTTTACATTTCCAGGGGGGGAGGAACAACGGTGACTACGAACTTTGGTTATCCCAAAAGTCCTGTTCTGGGCTCTCTGTAAAATATGACGGAGCAATGGGGCTGAGGGGAGGGGTTTTCCGTCTGCGGAAACAAATCCTCTTGCTTTCCACAGGGGCAGAAATTCCGTGAGGCTGTTGCAGACATAGAGGCTGTCCGAGTATATGTCTGCTAGGCTGGGGAAGGAATCTGGGTGTTCAACTATATACGCAATGACCGCAAGCTCTGCTGCCTGCGCGCCTAAGTAAAACGATATTTCCTCGAGGGCGCGTCCCTGCGCGTCCTCGACATAGATACCGGAACCTGTTATGCGCTTCCCATCCAAGACTGTGGAAGATCCATCCACATAGACCTTTATCGGCTCACACGTGTCCGTGTGCTGGGGGCTCTGGGTTGAACTCTCTATCTTTCTGGGGTGTGTTTTAGCGATAAAAGGGCCTGTGTTGTGGTGTGGAGAGATAATCTCACATTCATGGGGGGTTCCGGGGTACTGTAAGTTGTCGGCTAAATAGGTGTGCGTCTTTGTCCTTTTCACAGTGATGTCCCGTCCCTGCAAGAGAAGGGTCCATCTCGCTGCTCGAATCTGACTAACTGTACCGTCCTTGAGTCATCCGTCCAGTAAAAGTTGGGTGGGGGTGTGTTCGGTGAGAATTGTGATGGGGTTCAGTCCGGTAATATATGAAAAATACTGGACTGCCCAAAATACTGCGAGCAGGTGCCTCTCACAGACTGAAAATCCCTGCTCCACAGCATCTAAAAGTCTGGAGGCATAAGCTATGGGCCTTAACTGGGCGTGCCGTTCCTGGAGGAGCACGGCTGAAAGGGTGCGGTCTGTGGTCGCTACCTCTATGGCGTAAGGGGAAAGCGGATCTGGAACTTGTAGTGCGGGGGCTGCTATGAGTGCCTGTTTTAAAGAGTCCACAGCATCCGAATGCTGCGGAAGCCATTCCCAGGGGGCTCCTTTCTTTAGGAGTTCCGAGAGGGGTGCTGCCTTGCTGGCGAAACTGTCAATGTGGTTGCGGCAGTAGCCAACCAGTCCTAAAAACGACCGGAGGGCTGAAACGTTCTGGGGAAGGGGCAATTTAGCAATCGAGTCAATCCTTTTATGTTCGATCTCGCGTTTACCATGTGTGATAATTGTTCCCAAATATATCACTTTTTCTTCCAAAATCTGGGCCTTTTTGGGGTTGACTTTACAACCGATTGAGTGTAAGAGTTCCAGGAGTTCGGACAGAAGCTCAATGTGCTCTTCCTTGGTGTCTGTCTGCAGCAATAGGTCGTCTACATACTGTACCAGACGTTCGGGGCGAGAGAATTTGGCTAAACCATTTGCCAGTTGTCGGTGGAAAATGGAGGGGGAGTTGTGGAAGCCTTGTGGCAGGCATGTCCACGTGTACTGCTGCGCTTTAAAGGTGAAGGCAAATTTGTACTGGCACGCCTTTGCCAATGGAATGGACCAGAATCCATTACTGATGGCCAAAACCGTAAAGAATCGGGAATTGAGTCCCTGCTTGAGCATGGTCTCGGGACTTGTTGCTACTGTGGGGGCTGCTGCGGAGGTGACTTTGTTGAGTTCCCAGTAATCGAAGGTCAGTCGCCATGATCCATCGGGCTTTCTCACTGGCCAAATCGGGGCATTATTAGTGGAGGCTACTGATCTAAGTACGCCCTATTACCTTGGAGATTTCTCCCTCTGCCTCTTCGGGAAATCCATACTGTTTTTGGGGTCCAGGGTCAGGTCCTGTTACTTGTACGGTGCCAGTCATCTGTCCACAATCGTGCTTGTGGGTCGCGAATGCTGCCCTGTTCTTTTGCAGAACTGCCCTAACCTGCTTGCCCGTACTAAGCGTGGTCGGGTTGAACCAAAATTCACCTACGGCGCTAATTTTGTTCGCATACTCTCCGATGTTGAGCGTTGCAGGGGCTCTTGCAGATTTTGCCATCTTCCAGACACACTGGTTGACTGGATCGAATGAAAGATTATGGGAATTCATGAAATCAATTCCCAGAATGTGTTCTGCTGTGTGGGGCAGGTCAACTAAAACTACGGGGTGCTTGGTGGTGATGGTACCGATTTGAATGGGTACAGGGGCTGTGAGTGTCCTGTAAAGCCGCTGAGGGTGATAGTGGCTGTAGTGGGCCACGTGTCTTTGAAACAGGGTGGAGGAATTTATTGTGGTGCGGGACCTTCCTGTGTCCCAGAGAAATTTGATGGGCTGTCCCCGAATTTTTGCTGCAACTACCGGTCGTCCGGACCTATCCCAAAGGGTGTCGCAGACCCAACTGGGGGAGCCCGTACACTGTCAGTCTGTTCCGGTCAAGTCCGTCTGATCTGAACGGGCGCTAACGCTATGAATGGGCTCTGTCTTTTTCTTACTCAGAGTGCCCGTCTGCTGGGCTCTCTGTGGCTTTTTAGGGGCATTGCACTCTCTTGCGAAGTGTCCCAACTGTCTGCAGTTGTAACACTCCTGTGACTTGGGTGGGGGGCTGTTCTTTCCCTCATTCACCCATGCGGGGTTCTGGTGTGTTGTCTTTACTGCCTGCATATCTGCGCCGGCCTGCTTTTCCTCCGTATTCTTAACTGAGGGTTTACTTTGAACAGATTGCTCCCAAGCGCGCGGCAATCTTTTCACTACCACTTCTCGTTATGGGCCTCCTCTGAGGGATCATAACTCGCGCAGGCTTTCTGTCCTGTTTCTGTGGCATGGGAGATAAGGGTGCGGGTCCATTTGGCCATGTTGTCTGGGGACAAATGGGCACGGTCTAAGTCTCCAAAGACTGCTGCAAAGTGGATCCACAGGCGTCCAGCGAACGCTGTGGGGTGCTCGGATTTCTTTTTCTACATTTGTTGAGGCCATCTACGGGGTCACCCCGGTTATACCCGATCACATCCAGGATCGCGGTATGCATTTCTGCAAGGGTGCCCCCTACGTTCTGTGGGTCGGGAAGGGCTGCTGCTACTGACTGATCTAAACTTAAAACTGTGAGCTTCACCTGCTCTCTCTCATCCAGGCCGTACATGGTCGCCTGATGTTTAACTGTGGCAAAGAACTGGTGGGGGTCTGAGGTGGGAGGAACGGTGTGATCTTATTGCACGTGTCCCGTAATTGGGTCACTGTTAAGGGGGTGGAATATAGAAATTCCGCATCGTCCGATGTGGCTATGCGGTGGGTGGTTACTGGGTTCATTGAAGCTTGAACTATCTGCTGTGTGGGGGTTTGGGGCGCTTTTTCCTTTGGGGCTTTCCCTGCGTACGTGTTCCCTGAACATATCTCTGCGCTGTTTCGTTCAATTCTTCCCAATCAGGGCCGTCTTCCTGATCTAATTTTTCTCCAAAGGTTTCCTGGAAACCTTTCTGAACAGAAAGCAGCGATTGCAGCTCTGCAATCTGCTTCCGGCACTTTGCGTGATCTAATGTGCTTTGTCTTTGTTCTGTGGTGGCAGCATGAAGTGCTCACAATGCTGCCTTGAGGTCACTACATTGTTTTTGTAATGCCTCTACCGGTTTTTCCAATTCTTCTCGTACCAGGACTGCACGTTGTGTGTCCTGATAGGCCTTTTTGTATTGAGACTGGAAGCTGCTTAAGTGCGCCAGACAAGACTGGAGAGGCCTTTTGGCGTCATCCACCTCTCTGTCTTTTGCTGCCAATTTCCTTCTCCAGTCTAAATTCTCCTTTTCTACCTCGCTTACATCGACCTTACTCATTCGATGTATGCCCTCAACTTCTTTCCGGAGCGTCCTAACGACCTCCTCTGTGCCTCGCAATTGTGCCAAGCAGAACACGATTGCCATCGGCTTGCGAGCTTTCCCCAAGCTCTTTTTGTGGATCTCGCTCAGGTTCTCCCACCAAATATGTCCTATACTCCCGGGACCTGATTCCTCGTTATCACAGAATTCATTCCAAAGGGGCCATCCTTTCCCTTTGAGATATTTCCTGATCTCTTCCTCCCAAATGGGACATTGTCCCACTCTACTGCTGCTGGTCGCTGCGACCGCAAATTCCTCAGGATTCATGAGGCCCTGCATTGCCATCTTTCCTATCCGAATGCTTCTTTTAAATTTGGAACAGGGGAGCTAAGGCGGTGCTGTAAATACGGGTACGGCTTTCACTACTTTCCGATATACAAACATCCGACAGTTCTGATGCAACAAAAATCTATCAGTTTTACCTTATCGCCCTGTTAGTTACGCATGCATACACACACTACCGAATTATGAGTATTGATCAGAACTGCTTGCACACTTGTGGTTTTCTGTTTCCAATTGGATCTCTAATTCAAATTCTGGGTTCTGCCAGAGTGGTTTTCCACTTCTAGATTGGGTCCGGTCAGGATGTCGCCAAATAATGTTGCTAACTTTTGCCTTAGTTTAATTGCTCTGTTTTATCACCTTTGCTCTTGAGTCGCCAGGTATCTTTATGATACCACCACGTGGTTCAAGTCCGAGTCATGATCAATAATCCAATACACCGCTTAGTAAGATTTAAATCAAAGCACATTTATTATACACAGTAATCACTACTCATGTACAAATTCTACTTCTAAGCTACTTCTACGACTAACAGGCCAATACTTAACTTGGAACTGGCCCACCAGGTCAGGGAAACGAATAGCCTTTCGTTCGGGTTCTGAGCCTGCGGGATTCGAAGTTGGTACAGATTGGTAGCTAGGAGCGCCTATTTCGTAGCGAGCGTTGAAGTAAGACTTACTGGATATCGGCGGTGGCTGAACCGGTCACTGTCAAGGGTTGGTTCGCGTTGCTGAGTGACCCGGTCAAAAAGAACGATTTGAACTTGGGCTTGATTCTTATAGTCCCCAGGGGCTTCCCGCCTTTCGGGGCGGACCCTGTACCTGGTTCCAAGTGATTGGACTTTGTCCCAATCATTTGGTTCGATTTTCTCCAATGCTGGAGCGGTTCCCTGATCGATGGGCGGTCCTGAGGTGGTCGTTCACCTCCCATTGTGTAGGCTTCTGCTGACGTCGAAGAGTCTGGTTTGGCTTTATGTGTCTAAATGTTGCCCATTGTTCCCGGGGATTGCTCATTAATATGCAGATGGCTGGTGTTTTGTTATGCTGACGGTTGCTGGTATCGATCTTGTCTGGCCTTTCCAGAGGTAAATACACACTCCACCTGCAGCTGCTCATTTGTGTCCTGTTGGCTGACTTTCCCATCAGCCTTTGCCGTTCGCCATTTTGAATCGGGAGTTGGCCATTTTAAGTGGCTACAGGGGCCATCCCTGACTTGGATTCGCACAAGCTAATAGTGGGAGGGGATTGGAATTTGGTGCAAGAGCCAAGGTTGGACAGGTCACAGCCACGCTCGCTCGTTCGCCCAGTCTGGGGTGGCGGGTGGTTGGGGGGTTGCTGACTGCGCTTATGAGGGAGATGGGAGGGGTGGACCCATGGAGGTTCGTGCACCCGAGGGAGCGGGAGTACTCTTTTTTTCTCCTTGGTTCACAAGGTTTATTCGAGGATAGATTCTATTGTAGGAGGGAAGGCGCTGTTGGCTGGGGCTAGGAGATCAGAGTATTCATCGATAGCGATTTCGGATCACGTGCCGCATTGGGTGGACATGGTCCCGGAGAAAGGATTAGCGCACAGACCAGGATGGAGAATGGATGTGGCGTTGCTGGGGGACCGAAGTTTTTGTGAGAAGATCGGGAGGGTAATTGAGGCGTACGTGGTTTTTAACTATACTGGAGAAGTATCGCAGACGGTGGTACGGGAGGCCCTGAAGGTGGTGGTGAGGGGGGAGGTGATAGATGATATCGTTTTAAGGTCAAGGTGGATAAAGAGGAGAGAGAAGAGTGTCAAAGGCTGATAGATGAGATGTTGGAGGTGGACAGGAGGTATGCGGGGGATGCAGATCCAGCACTTTTGGACAGAAGGAGAAAGCTACAGGCTAGCCTTGATCGATTGTCCAATGGGAAGGCAGTGCACCAAATGAGGTGGGCGAGAGGAGTGATTTATGAGTATGGGGAGAAGGCTGGCAGGCCAACTTTGGAGGGAGGCAGCAGCGAGTGAAATTGCCCAGGTGCGGGATAGGATGGGGACCAGGTGGCCCCAGACCAGATTAATAAGGTGTTTGAGGTGTTTGTGAAAATGTGTCTTAAGTCAGAGCTGCCGGGGGAGGATCAGGGGACGGTGGAGTTTTACAAGAAATGTAAGGACAAATTGGCACCGCTGATGTTTGAGGAGGAGATAGGGAAGGGGGTGCTGCCACAGACTTTGGGGCAGGCCTCAATCTCCTTGTTGTTAAAGAACGATAAGGGCCCGACGGAGTGTGGGTCGTACAGGCCTATTTCGCTACTGAATGTGGATGCAAAGATATTGGCGAAGGAACTGGCGGCTAAATTGGAGGGGTGCCTCCCGAAGGTGATAGGGGAGGACTAGACGGGGTTTGTGAAAGGAAAGCGACGATTTTCAAATATTAAGAGGGTATTAAATGTAATCATGACACCGGCTGAGGGAAAGGAGACGGAGGTAGTGGTTGCACTGGACGTGGAAAAGGCATTTGATCGAGTAGAATGGGGATATTTGATGACAGTTCTTGAGAGGTTTAGCAACGAGCCGAGAGTGGGTACGGCAATCATATAAGGAACCAAGGGCGAGCGTCTGCACAAACGACTTGCGTTCGGGGAACTCTGTACTGGGGGACCAGGCAGGGTTGTCCCCTCTGTTTTTGCATTCGTGATAGACCTTTGCCCTTCGCTCCAAGGAGCTCGGGACAGTGGAAGGGAATAATACGGGGCGGGGGGGGTGGAACATAAGGGCTGGGATTTCAAGTGTTGACGCTAGCGTAAACACCAGAGTGGTGCACGCCGGAGTGCTGCGTGCTGCTCCGGTGCCGATACGTGGCCCTGCACTGTCGGGGCGCCATTGGGAGCGTCTCCGCGCCGGCGTCACACAACATGGCGGAGCCCTACAGTTGGGCCCGCGCGGACATAGGTAGGCTCCCTCCAGATCGCGGATGCCTGCTGATCGGCAGCCTCCGATCGCGGGCCTGGATGCCGTGGACGCCCTCCCCGGAGTCTGATCCCCCGCCCTCCCACGAGGAAAGCCACCGCGGCCGCGGGTCCGTGCTCCCGCGGGATGGTTGGAATCACGCCGGCGGGACTCGGCGGGAATTCGGCCGGTCAACTGCGGAGAATCGCCACAGGGGCCTCTTTCAGTGGCCCCCGACCGGTGCCGCATCAACCATACGGGTGCAATTGCCGCCGATTCTCTGGTCGCTGGTGAATCGCGTCCCGGCGTCGGAGCAGCACAGCAGGAATTTCCCGCGTCACCGCCGATTCTCTGACCCGGCGCGGGCTCGGAGAATCCCGGCCAGGGTGTCTCTGTACGCAGACGATTTATTGTTATATATATCAGAGACGGGAGTGCCGGTGGGGAACATAATTGAACTGCTCCGAAGTTTTGGGTCTTTTTCAGGATATAAATTAAACCTAGAAAAGAGTGAATACTTTGAGCTGTCCCGGCCGTGAGTGGAGACGGGAGTGGGAGGGCTGCCATTCCACAGGGCGGCAACCCACTTCAGATATTAGAGGGTGCAGGTGGCACGGGACTCGGGGGGGGGGGGGGGGGGGGGGGTGTCCGTAGGTACAATTTTGCTAGCTTGGTGGGGGGGGGTGAAAGCAGACTTGGCAAGGTGGGATTGGCTCCCTCTGTCACTGGTAGGTCGGGTGCAGGCGATTAAAATGAATGTGTTGCCGCAATTTCGGTTTCAATTTCAGTGCCTGCCGGTCTTTCTGCCGAAGGCATTTTTAAGGAAGTGGACAAGTTGATCACTTTGTTTATTTGGGGAGGGAAAGGTAGCCAGGGTTAGGAAGGTGGTCCGACAGAGAGGGCGGCAGGTGGGGGCGTGGTCCTCACAGATTTATTATGTTACTATCGGGCGGCGAATGCCAAGAAGGTGAGGAGTTGGGTTGGAAGGGGAAAGTCCCAGTGGATTAAATTGGAGGAGGGTCTGTGCAGGGGGTCGGGGTTGAGGGCTTTGGTAACAGCGCCGCTCCCAATGGCCCTGGGTAAGTACTCTGGGAGTCCAGTGGTGGTGATAACGCTGAAGATTTGGAGGCAGTTGAGGCAGCGCTTTAGGCTGGGGGTTGGGTCAGGGGAGATACCTTTTCGGGGGAACCATAGGTTTGAGCCCGAGGAGCCGGACGGATGGTTTCGGAAATGGGAGGAGAGGGGGGATCAGGGTATTAAAAGCTGGAGAAGTATTGGAGAGGTTTTCAGCGTCATGTCGGGTGTAGTGCACGTGAACTTGGAACCAGGGCCCCTAGAAGCCATTTTCAGGGTGTCAGACCGGCCTGGGATGCAGACGGGTGCAGAGGCGGATGTTTAAACCTTCACCCGCTGATTGCCCGGGGCCGGGTCCTGTTGTGGTAGAGGTCAGCTTCCCTGCCCTGTGCCTCAGCATGGCGGTGGGATCTGCTTGAATCTCTGACTCTCGAGAAGGTGAGGTTTGAGCTGAGGAAAATGAAGGAAGGGTTCTACAATTCATGGGGACTGCTTATTATACACTTTCGAGAATTGGTTGCCATCGAACATTTGGGGGGACTGGTGCTGGGGTTATTATTGTCCTCGATTACATGGTTTAGGAATTGACTGTTAATTTTCTTTTTTATTTGGAATGTACGGGTGGGTGTTTTGTTCTGTATACTGAATGGGGTGCGGTTTGGGGAATTGGTGTTGTATTTGGTTTTGTTTGTTTGATGGAAATGTGGAAAATGAGGAGAATAAAACGATTTTTAAAAAAGAAAAAAAAAAGGCCAGGGAAACAGTCTAAGGAAGGGATGTGTGGGGTGTAAGTTCGGACATGAGGGGGATTGGACATTACACGAAGTGTGGGGGTTGTATATTTGGGGGATCAGACATTGGGGGTGCTGGACATTGGGGGGGGGTTTGGGGGTCAGAAATCGGCAGGGTCGGACACTGGGGATCGGACATCAGGGGTGGAGGTTGGACACTGGGGGAATCAGAAATCAGGCAGTCAGACATCGGAGGGGAGTGATGGAGACATACATCGCGGGGCAGGGCATAATTTGGGGTCAGGCATCAGGGGGGGTCGGACCTTGGTGGGGTTGGACATCAGTGGGGTGGTGGACACGAGGGAATGGGAGGTCCAGATATCTGCAGGATTGGACACCAGGGGGCGGTGGATCGGACATCGGAGGGGGTCAGATGTCAGGAGTGGGGGGTTTGACATCAGCAGCGGTGGGTCAGAGATTGGGGGAGTTGGACATGGCGGTGACAGACATCGGGGGCAGGGGACCGGCATCATGGGAGTCGGACGTTATGGGAGTGAGGAATTGGACATCGGTGGCATCGGACATTGGTGGGGTGGGGGTCAGAAATCCAGGGGGTTAGATATTGAGAGAGGTGGGGGCTCAGACACGGGGGTGGGGTTGGACATTGAGAGATAGGGGTCGGGTTTAGATGTCAGGTCGGGGGATTGAGAATCCCGTGCAGGTGGGGGTGGCTGGTTGGGGTAGACTGCGGGGTGGGGGTTGCTTAGTGGGGGGGGGGGGGGGGGGGGGGGTGCTGGTTTCCTCCCACAACTCCCAAAAGACTTGCTGTTAGATAATTTGGACATTCTGAATTCTCCCGCTGTGTACCCGAACAGGCGCCGGAATGTTGCCGTGTTAATGCAAGCCGACGTGTGACAAAAAATATTATTATTATTATTAGTGACGGGGAAGTTCCCTATGGGTTTTGGAGTGCAGGGGGTGCCCGCGCAGTACTTGATCTGGGTCTTTAAAATAGTTATGCTAAAGTTAGAAGTAGGTTTATTTATTCTATCTGTTTCGGAGTAACTATTAGTGTAACACTGGCAGGACCATCCGAAGTTAACGATTTAAATCACTTTATCGGATGGTTCCGAGCGCCGCACAATTCTCCGGGGGAAGTGAGCGCGTGTGGACAATTGCCAAGTAAACCCTTACCTGGGGACGTGCAAGAGGTTTATCCCAGCGCATCTTGGTGTACCCCCACGTCCGACGCTGGGGAATCAGGAATTTATGGGACTATGTGACCATGTATCAGCCTGTCCTTCAGCACACGGGGCTGGATTCTCCGTTTTTGAGACTGTGTCCCCACGCCGGCGGGAAAACTGTGGTCTTTTACAGCAAGAAAACTGGCGTCAAAAGGCTACAACTTCCCCGTTTTGCAGAGGGCTAACAGGCAGCCCCCAGCGGTCGCGCCGTGCTCCATGGCGGACTCAGCCCGTGGACCTGGACCGCTGAAACAGTGCCCTGCATCGGGTGCTCACGCGCCCTGGACCGCCTGCACACATTGCACCCGGCTCCGAATGAAGCCCCCCCTGCCCGCCGATCAGCCCTCTCCCGTCTGCGGTGGCCCCAGACTGAGTCCGCAGCCGCCTCACGAGGTTCCTGAACAGCAGGACCATGTTAGAACCACGCCGTCGGGAATTTGGCCGACCGGCAACGGAGCATCGCGGGGAGGGCCTCAGTCAATGGCCTGAGGCGGTGGATACTCGGCGCGGTGTACTCCACGAGTAGGCCTATTTTTTTTTTTTTGATTTAGAGTACCCAATTAATTTTTTCCAATTAAGGGGCAATTTAGCATGGCCAATCCACCTACCCTGCGCATCTTTTTGGATTGTGGGGCCGAAACCCACGCCAACACGGGGAGAATGTGCAAACTCCACACGGACAGTGACCCAGAGCCGGGATCGAACCTGGGACCTCAGCGCCGTGAGGCAGCAATGCTAACCACTGTGCCACCGTGCTGCCCTGTAGACCTATTTTCAGGGGGCCGGAGAATTGCGAAATCGCCGCCGGCCCCGATTTCGTGTGCGAAAACGGATTCTTCGCCCCGTCGCCAAACGCAATTTCGGAGTCGGGGAGAGGAGAATCCAGCCCCCTGTATCTGCAAGAACTAGCTAGGCAACGTAGGTGAATTAAAAATAATTCATTCAATTCCCCAGGTCATTGCAACCGCTGGTTAAAATGTGCTCATTAGAATAGAATAAAATAGAATTCCTTATATTGAATTGCTAAGTTTTGCTTCAGGCCAAAATAGATGATAAATGCTTTACAAATAGACTCAAGGTCTGCAGTAGACTCTTGCACCCTCTGCCTTAGGAAAATGTCATTGCTACTGGGTCTACTGCATAAAGAAAGGAACAAGCTTGAAGTTTTTGCTCCTTTTGGTGAAGGCCTGATACTGCTCAGTACTGGAAAACATTTCACTTCCATAATTCCCACAGCGACCACTCTGTGGACCCTCAGCCAGACAGGTGGAACAAGGTCAGGGACTGCAGACTACGTAAACTTCCTTTTCTTTTAAAAGATATTTTATTCCAAACATACACAAGAACAAAATACACAGTGCATCAAAGCATAGTCAACAGTTTGTACAGTCCTCCCCCCCCCCCCCCCCCCCCACCATGACAAATAGCTCCTTAAATAAAGTCATGAACAGCCTCCGCCGCACCTCAAAACCCTCTTCTGATCCCCTCAACTCGAACTTAATCTTCTCCTGCAGGAGGAAGTTATGCAAGTCCACCAGCCAGGCTGTCACTCCCAGTGGGGTATCTGACCTCCAAATCAACATGATTCTTCGCCGGGCAATCAAAGAGGCGAAGGCCACTACAGCAGCCCCCTTCCACCCCAGAAGCACAGCTCCTCCGAAATCCCAAAGATTGCCACCATCGGGTCCGGCCTGATCTCAGCCCCCACATCCTGGACAATGTTCCAAACACCGCCTCCTAAAAGCTCTCCAGCTTCTTGCAAACCCCCCGAACATGTGGGCATGATTCGCCAGCGCCCGCCCATACTTCTCACACCCATAGGTCACCCTCTGAAAGAACCCACTCATCCTCGCCTGAGTCATGTGTACCCTGTGCATCACCTTGAACTTAATCAAGCTCATCCTTGCACAGGAGGAAGTTGAGTTCACTCGCCACATCGCCTTACACCAGAGTGCCCAACCTATTTCCCTCCCCAAATCCTCCTCCCATTTATGCTTTATCCTTATCACCTGTTCATTTCCATGCTCTCCCAATCACCCATCTATGTCCCCAATCCTCCCCTCCCCAAAATCGTCAGGTAGAAGCAGTTGCTCCAATAACCTATACGCTGATAGCTGGGGGAACATCTGCAACTTCTTTCGCACTATGTCCCGCACCTGCATGTACCAAAACTCACTACGCCTCGGCTGCTCAAACCTCTCCTGCAGCTCGTCCACTCCCACAAACCTATCCTCCAAGAACATATCCCTAACCCACTCCAGCCCCCTTAAACGGATCGGAATCTCAGAATCGGGTCCGGCCCCCTATTTTTCAATCAACTCCTTGGTCGTTCCAACAAAAACTAAGGCGTGGAATGTGGGCCTTTATATCTATGAATATTAAACACCCAGTCCTCACCATTTCTAAATCATGCTTCCATTATTACCACTACATCATGTAACCCCCACAACTTTTTGCAGCAGTAGCTCAACAACATCAGTCTCCATTTACATACAAGTATTCTTATTTGTCTTTTGTATTCCTCGGGTTTCTTTTTAGTCTGCTCCCGTCTTATATGATGTTGACCCCACGATACAACACTGACTTCTTTATACACCTTAATCCTCGTTTCTATTTCTATATAATAATGCCACTCCCTACCCATTTTAGTTAAACCCCCCCAACCACACTAGTGAACCTCCCCTTGAGGACATTGCTCCCTTACTTGTATAGGTACATTTTGAACACATACCTCCTGCATTCCAATGCTTGGAATGCAAGCATTAGCAGGTGATTAAATCTTTACAGATCCAGAGATGGGGTAACTCCAGGTTAAAGAGGTGTGAATTGTGTCAAGCCAGGACAGTTGGTAGGATTTCGCAGGCCAGATGGTGGGAGATGAATGTAATGCGACATGAATCCCAGGTCCCGGTTGAGGCCGCACTCATGTGTGCGGAACTTGGCTATAAGCTTCTGCTCAGCGATTCTGCGTTGTTGCGCGTCCTGAAGGCCGCCTTGGAGAACGCTTACCCGGAGATCAGAGGCTGAATGCCCTTGAATGCTGAAGTGTTCCCCGACTGGAAGGGAACATTCCTGCCCGGTGATTGTCGCGCGATGTCCATTCATTCGTTGTCGCAGCGTCTGCATGGTCTCGCCAATGTACCACGCTTCGGGACATCCTTTCCTGCAGCGTATGAGGTAGACAACGTTGGCCGAGTCGCACGAGTATGTACCGTGTACCTGGTGGGTGGTGTTCTCACGTGTAATGGTGGTACCCATGTCGATGATCTGTCACGTCTTGCAGAGATTGCCATGGCAGGGTTGTGTGGTGTCGTGGTCACTGTTCTGAAGACTGGGTAGTTTGCTGCAAACAATGGTTTGTTTGAGGTTGCGCGGTTGTTTGAAGGCAAGTAGTGGGGGTGTGGGGATGATCTTGGCAAGATGTTCATCTTCATCGATGATGTGTTGAAGGCTGTGAAGGAGATGTCGTAGTTTCTCCGCTCCGGGAAAGTACTGGACGACGAAGGGTATTCTGTCAGTTGTGTCGAGGGCATCTTGAAACCCATCGTACAAGGTACGCCCAGCTTCTGTCGCGACACAATGGACTTCCTACAGAAACTCAGCACCCATGGACCAGTTGAACTAGGAACATTCCTCGTCACAATGGACGTCTCGGCACTCTATACCAGCATCCCCCATGACGACGGCATTGCTGCAACAGCCTCAGTACTCAACACCGATAACTGCCAATCTCCAGATGCAATTCTGCAACTTATCCGCTTCATTCTGGATCACAACGTCTTCACCTTCGACAACAAGTTCTTCATCCAGACCCACGGAACAGCCATGGGGACCAAATTCGCACCCCAATACGCCAACATCTTCATGCACAAGTTTGAACAAGACCTACTCACCGCACAGCACCTTCAACTGACGTTATACACCAGATACATCGATGACATTTTTTTCCTTTGGACCCACGGCGAAGAATCACTGAAACGATGACACAATGACATCAATAAGTTCCATCCAACCATCAGACTCATCATGGACTACTCTCCAAAATCAGTTGCATTCTTGGACACACTCGTCTCCATCAAGGACAGTCACCTCAGCACTTCGCTTTACCGCAAACCCACGGATAACCTCACGATGCTCCACTTCTCCAGCTTCCACCCTAAACACATTAAAGAAGCAATCCCCTACGGACAAGCTCTCCGTATACACAGGATCTGCTCAGATGAGGAGGAGCGTAACAGACATCTACAGACGTTGAAAGATGCCCTCGTACGAACGGGATATGGCGCTCGACTCATCGATCGACAGTTCCAACGTGCCACAGCAAAAAACCGCACCGACCTCCTCGGAAGACAAACATGGGACACAACTGACAGAATACCCTTCGTCGTCCAGTACTTTCCCGGAGTGGAGAAACTACGACATCTTCTTCACAGCCTTCAACACGTCATCGATGAAGATGAACATCTTGCCAAGATCATCCCCACACCCCCACTACTTGCTTTCAAACAACCGCGCAACCTCAAACAAACCATTGTTTGCAGCAAACTACCCAGCCTTCAGAACAGTGACCACGACGCCACACAACCCTGCCATGGCAATCTCTGCAAGACACGCCAGATCATCGACATGGATACCACCATTACACGTGAGAACACCACCCACCAGGTACGCGGTACATTCTCGTGCGACTCGGCCAACTTTCATACCTCATACGCTGCAGGAAAGGATGTCCCGAAGCGTGGTACATTGGCGAGACCATGCAGACGCTGCGACAACGAATGAATGGACATCGCGCGACAATCACCAGGCAGGAATGTTCCCTTCCAGTCGGGGAACACTTCAGCATTCAAGGGCATTCAGCCTCTGATCTCCGGGTAAGCGTTCTCCAAGGCGGCCTTCAGGACGCGCAACAACGCAGAATCGCCGAGCAGAAGCTTATAGCCAAGTTCCGCACACATGAGCGCAGCCTCAACCGGGACCTGGGATTCATGTCGCATTACATTCATCCCCCACCATCTGGCCTGCGAAATCCTACCAACTGTCCTGGCTTGACACAATTCACACCTCTTTAACCTGGGGCTACACCATCTCTGGATCTGTAAAGATTTAATCACCTGCTAATGCTCGCATTCCAAGCATTGTCTGACATCTTTGAATCTGTCTATATATATGTTTCTGGAACATACCTCTTCATTCACCTGAGGAAGGAGCGGCGCTCCAAAAGCTAGTGACATTGAAACAAACCTGTTGGACTTTAACCTGGTGTTGTAAGACTTCGTACTGTGCTCACCCCAGTCCAACGCCGGCATCTCCACACCATATCTACTAACTGTTAGACATAAGTAAGATAAAATATGTCTGACCGGTGATGTACCATACTCCATTTCCATTGTCCCTTGTGTATAATGGACACACATGACCTGTGGCTGCATAGTGATCAATTGAATTTTTGTGTGTGAAAGACAATAGCATTTTCTCATTGCTTAAACTAGATTAGAGAGAAGATGGGTGTTTTTTAAAAATATAAATGTTTAATGAGGAGATGACATTCCGAATATCACTTCAGCAATTAATATAAATCCGTAGCTATTTAGTTTCTGGTGTTCCTTTGTGATCCATTTATGAAATTGGGTTTAAGAATTAGACACTGAAGGAGTTAAATTATCTTTAGTGCAAATATAGCTGGTAACCCAGAATGCTTCAGCAGCTTTTGTCACTTTAGTATTTACATTCTGAAGTCCATGTCATTAAAACTCATGAGCTGAAAAAATCCTCAGATCTGCTGCTTTGTTGGCAATACTTCACTGAGAATACACGGAAACCTTGTTTTCACACACAAATGGGGTAATGCTGAGTTTTCAGCACAATAGTACCTGCAGAGCATAAAATTACATATAATTTTACAACAGAGAAACAGGTTATTTGGCTTAACAGATACACGCCAGTGTGCATATTCCACAAAATAACCTCTTCCTACATTACTCACTAACCACCTCCTGTTGCACTCAAGCACTGAGAATCGGGTTAAATAATTATCATTTTGTTTATTTATTTATTTTTAAAAATATTTTTATTAAGGTATTTGAAAATTTTTACAAAAATAACATAGACAATGACATAAACATGGTATAATAAACATTTCCCCCCCCATCTCAATCTTCACACACCCCAACCATAAAACAACAATCCGGCCCTCCCCCCCTTGGAATACTGCATCTGCTGACATTTTAATTTTCCCCGAGAAAGTCGACGGACGGCTCACCTCCGGGTTAACCCGACCATTGACCCTCTTAAGGCGAACTTTATTTTCTTAAGACTGAGAAATGCAGCCATGTCCCTAACCCAGGTCTCTACATCGGGGGATTGAGTCCCTCCACATTAACAAGATCCATCTCCGGGCTACCAGGGAGGCAAAGGCAACCGGATGGGGCGGTACCAGGTCGGGGGTTGTGGGTGGGGACCCAGCGGGTGCCAGGTCCCGGAGGGAGACTGTGTCCTGTCGCCCGTCAGGGTGTGCCATGTATGCGTACTGTGGGTTTGCATGGAGGAGGTGGACCTTTTCAACCAAGGGATCTGATGTATGGCTCCGCACATGCTTCCGGAGGAGGACGGGTCCAGGAACTGTCAGCCATGTTGGGAGCGAGACCCCGGAGGTGGACTTCCTAGAGAAGGCAAACACACGTTCGTGAGGGGTCTCATTAGTAGCGGTGCACAGGAGCGACCAGATGGAGTGGAGCGCGTCGGGGAGGACCTCCTGCCAGCGGGAGACCTGGAGATTTCTAGACCGAAGGACCAGCAGGACGGCCTTCCAGACCGTCCTGTTCTCATTCTCCACCTGCCCGTTTCCCCGGGGGTTGTAGCTGGTCGCCCTGCTCGAGGCGATGCCCTTGCTGAGCAGGAACTGACGCAGCTCATCACTCATGAAGGAGGATCCCTGATCGCTGTGGATGTAGGTGGGGAAACCGAACAGGGTGAAGATGCTGTGCAGGGCCTTGATGACCGTGGCAGAAGTCATGTCTGGGCATGGGATGGCGAAAGGGAACCGGGAGTACTCATCAATTACGTTGAAGAAGTACACGTTGCGGTCGGTGGAGGGGAGGGACCCTTTGAAGTCCATGCTGAGGCGCTCAAAGGGACGGGAGGCCTTCACCAGGTGTGCTCTATCTGGCCGGTAGAAGTGCGGCTTGCACTCTGCGCAGACATGGCAGTCTCTGGCTACGGTCCTGACCTCCTCAATGAAGTAGGGCAGGTTGCGGGCCTTGATCAAAATGGAAGAACCGGGTGACCCCCGGGTGGCAGAGGTCATTGTGGAGAGCCCGGAGTCGGTCCACTTGTGCGCTGGCACATGTACCGCGGTACAGGGCATCTGGGGGCTCATTGAGCTTCCCCGGGCGATACAAGATCTCATAGTTATAGGTGGAGAGCTCGATCCTCCACCTCAAGATCTTGTCGTTTTTGATCTTGCCCCGCTGCGTATTGTTAAACATGAAGGCAACCAACCATTGGTCAGTGAGAAGAGTGAATCTCCTGCCGGCCAGGTAATGCCGCCATTGTCGCACAGCTTCCACAATGGCTTGGGCCTCTTTTTCGACAGAGGAGTGCCGAATTTCGGAGGAATGGAGGATGCGGGAAAAGAAAGCCACGGGTCTGCCCGCCTGGTTGAGGGTGGCGGCCAGAGCTACGTTTGATGCATCGCTCTCCACCTGAAAGGGGAGGGTCTCGTCGACTGCGTGCATCGTGGCCTTGGCGATGTCCACCTTGATGTGGTTGAAGGCCTGGCGGGCCTCAGCCGTCAAGGGAAAAATTGTGGACTTGATGAGAGGGCGGGCCTTGTCCGCATAATTAGGAACCCACTGGGCGCATTATGAGAAAAACTCCAGGCATCGTTTCAGGGCCTTGAGGCAGTGGGGGAGAGGGAGTTCCAGGAGGGGGCGCATGCGGTCGGAGTAGGGCCCTAGGACTCCATTTTCCACTCCGTAGCCAAGGATGGCTAAGAGGTTGGTGCGGAACACGCATTTCTCCTTATTGTAGGTGAGGTTAAGGGGTTTGGCGGTATGGAGGAATTTTTGGAGGTTTGCGTCGTGGTCCTGCTGGTTGTGGCCGCAGATGGTGACATTATCTAGATACGGGAAGGTGGCCCGCAACCCGTACTGGTCAACCATTTGGCCCATCGCTTGCTGGAAGACCGAGACCCCATTGGTGACGCCAATTCGGAGCATATATGTTCACGAGTACCACCCACACCCCCTCCAGCTTCCCACTCACCATCATGTACCTACCCCCCTTTTCTGACACGATTCTCCCTGCCTCGAATGCCACTCGTTTGTTGATCAAGATCGCTACCCCCCTGGTCTTTGAGTCCAGCCCTGAGTGGAATACTTGGCTGACCCACCCCTTCATTTTGTTTATTTCTAACATGTATGTATGATGTCAAGCTCCTAAATATTACCGGCTAACAGTCTGTTTTTTTTATCTGAAACAAATCTGTTGAACCAATTAATAGCAATCAGTGCAACAAAACTAATTTGACTATCTATTCGCAGCTTGGGTTTAGGAAATCCTTTAGTTTCCCACTTTATAAAATATAAGCATATGCAATGATCTGCTGTCGTTCTGATTAGATTTTCTAAAATCAATTTTATTGAAATGCAATTAAGTTTCGAACGGTCAATTCTTAGATGCTCTAATTTACATTTCATTGCAAGAGAGTCTTTCCCGGCATTAACTTTGTCAAGCATTTCAGTGACCATGTAATTCATCGACTTAATTTGGCAACACACATTAGCAAGGGTCTCAATATTGAGAGTGTCTAGCGGTAACGAAAGGTAGCCTCAAACTCTTAGAGGAAATAAAAACAGAAAATAGCGGACAAACTCAGCAAGCCTGGCAGCATCTGCACCCCATTCTGATGTGGAAATATATTGCCGATCCTTCACTGTCACTGGGTCAAAATCATGGATCTCCCTCCCTAACAACACTGTGGGTGAACCTACACAACTTGGACTGCAGTGGTTCAAGGCAGCTCAACACCACTTTCTTAAGGGTAATTAGGGATGCGTAATAAATGCTGGCCCAGCAGCGACACGCACATCCCAGGAATAAATGTTTTAAAAGTACCCGAAAGATCTGCAGCACGGAAACCACACTGAGCTTCTGGATACAGTAGGTTGGTAATTAGATGGATTATTTCAAGCATGACCCTCATGAAGGTATTTCTAGTGATGCTAAGGAATGAGGTTTCCTTGTATTTGTTGCAATATCCTCTCTTGCATTTGTTTTTGTATCATGTGCTGATTTTTGCATCACCCACGTCCTATTTAATGGATCCTACCTTCCAACAGAGAAGAGGAGGTCATGACGTGTGGGAGCAGATGAGATTTTCCTTGCGTAGCTTGAATTCCATCCTTTCCAGGTGCCTTTAGATTTGCGAAACAATCAAAAGCCTTTCAAGCTGAAACAAAGTCTGGTAAACCTCGTCTGAACCTCCTCCAACACATTTACATCCTTAAATGAGGAAATCAAACTACACACTGTATTCGTGATGTGGTCTCACCAATGCCCTGTATAGCTAAAGCAGGACATCCTTACTTGATTGGATAGCCAGAGACTTTTCCCCAGGACGTAGATGGCTGTCACGAGGGGACATAATTTTAAGGTGACTGGAGGAAGATACAGGGGAGATCTCAGGGTTAGGTTCTTTACACAGAGTGGTGGTGCGTGGAATGCACTGCCAGCGGAGGTGGTGGAGTCAGAGTTATTAGGGACATTTAAGCGACTTTTGGACAGGCACATGGACAGCAGTAAATTGAAGGGGTGTAGGCTAGGTTGATCTTAGATTAGGATAAATGGTCTGCACCACACCGTGGGTCAAAGGGTCTGTACTGTACTGTACTGTTCTATGTTCATATGATGAAGGGTCTTTGTCTAATTCAACCATGACAGGAGGCTATGGGAGAGTGTCAAAGGTTGTCTGAGGGAAGTCTGCCTCATGGGAATAGAGGTCATAGCAGTGTTCAACCCAAAGGGACAACTGTTGGTGAGTACTTCACCATCTGCTGATTTCAGGGGAGAAATGTTGGTAATGGTAGAGCCAAGTTCCCTGTTGACCCCATCATATATAACATGTAGATTTCTGTTGTAACAAGCAGTTTGGATTTCTTGACCTAGATTGTGCCAGTGTTTATTTGCACAATATCTCCCTGTCTTTTGTACAATGGTCTTGGCTACTTTCAAGCTATGCAACGTTTTAGCTGCTGGGTGTGCAGCATGTAGGCTTTGCTATTAGCTTCTATGCCAAATGTCATCTCTGCTGAATAGGTGTCAAACCAGTCTTTATTGTGGATTCACCTTTATCTTTATTTTTAGTCCTCTCGCTTTGGACTCCCAAACCAGTAGAAATAATTTCTCTTAACTATTCTAAGAGTTCTAATTCATACCTTGAAAACTTCGATGAAATCTCTCCTTCACCTTCTAAATTCCAGCAACTACTACCTTAGCAGCTTTAAAAAAGAATATGTGGAGTTATAGCTGGACCATATTTATACATTTGGGATCCAGTGAGTCTAGCATTAGCAGTAAACAGAAGCCAAAACTGGGATGCCTATTGGCTGGAAGAATGGACTGAGGACTAGAATTGTAAGTAAAGGGTACAAGTTAAGACTAATTTGTTAAATCAAAGCGAGAAGCACTGTTCCCATTTGTTGTCTGTAAACCCTCAGACACTTTGACCAGTTTATTACTCAAATGTTTTATCCAGTTACCTTTCTTTACAAAATGAACAAAGGACAAATACAAGTGTATGATTCAACCAAATTTATTATTAAACATAGTAAACAGTCACCCCCAACCTTAAATTATCTCCAAACAATGATAACACTCCCCAAAATAATAACAATAATCCTTATTGTCACAAGTAGGCTTACATTAACGCTGCAATGAAGTTACTGTGATAAGCCCCTAGTTGCCACATTCCTGCACCTGTTCGGGTACACAGAGGGAGAATTCAGAATGTCCAATTCGCCTAATAAGCACGTCTTTTGGGACTAGGGAGGAAACCGGAGCACCCAGAGGAAACCCACACAGACATGGGGAGAAAGTGTAGACTCCACACAGAGAGTGAGCCAAGCCGAGAAACGAACCTAGGACCCTGGGGCTGTGAAGCAACAGTGCTACCCATTATGCTAACGTGCTGCCCATTTCTTAATACTATCTGTGCCGATGAACTCAGTCAAGCTGCGGGTCGAATTCTCTGAGTCTTGGTTGTCTCAGGGCCTTCACCTGTGAAGGTGGGTCTTGTACGCTGTTTCCTTCCATCTCTGATCAGTCATCCAATCTTCACTGCTACCTCTGCACAAGTCTACACTGGGGAGGGTCCTAGATGACTGATCTTTATACCCATCTTCATGCCTTTCCAGAAAGTTCTCTGGCCCTCAGCCAATGAAATCTCGGTGTGGGGCTCGCAACACCCAATGGAATTGCTGATTGCGACTCTACAGGACTCCAGGAACCCACCCCCAGGGGTCCATCTCTAGGTGTATTGTTCGCACGTAACCTTACTCCATATATGGTAACTGGGTGCCAGAAAGTCGAGCTTTATCTTGGAAACCCAAAACAATTTATCCATATGAATGGGACCGATTAACTCCAGATGTGTTGTTGACAGGGCAGGTCCAGACATGTCCTGGTAGTCTCTCTGTGTTCAATATATTCAATCTAGGCCACGTTTGGATTCTGAGCAGGCTTGCTTGGATCTGGTTGTGGTTTAACTTAAAATGTTCAATTCTTACTTTAAAGTGTCCAATTTTATATTGGGCCTAAATTCGTGCCACTGTCCATTTTACCACAGTCCCTCCTCTTGATCCTGTGAGCATCAGCGAACCAGATCACACAACTCTAACCAAACTATCAGACTGTAAAGTATCAGAATCTTGGGTGAACATATCTACATTTTATAGGAACTATAAATAAAGTACAAAATTAAACTGTACAAATGCAACGGTTGGACATACAAATAAATACAAAAGCAATAAATAGACAAAACAACAACAAATAAACAAAAGAAAACTTTCAGGTGGATAGTTCTTAATGTACCCCTTCGTGGCACCAGATCAGAGTTTCTAAATCCAGGTGCCGCATCAGTTCCTTTTCCCATCAGATGTGTTGTATTGTGAGGATAGTTAGGTACACAGCCATGAGCAGGATGCCTATTACGTCAGGTGTGACAGGAGATGGACCCATGGGTGTATTTGGATGTTGGAGCCCCAATGCCAGAAATCCTCCCACCAGGTAGTGACTCTAATCTCACTAATATGTCTTTTGATTTCCCCTGTTTGTGGCACTACTTTAACAAAGGTCTTATGTGCTGTGCCAATTGTGTCTGAATGTGTTGTAATTCCTCAGGCAGAAGTGTTATCCCTGTATCGTAATTTTCAAAGTACTCCCCCAGAGTGTTCTGGGTCTATGATCTTGCCGGGGCACCTCTGCCCTAACTCTAGTCCTTTCTCTGGGTCGTGGGCTAGACATGCTAGCTCCACACACCCATGGTTAGTGAAGCTCCACCAATCACTGGTGAGGGTTATCCTTGGGGAGCAGTATTTGGAGCTCCCATTATCCTCCTGCATCCAGATATAAATGAACCCATAGAATACCATCCTCACACTCATCCACGTCTGGTGGGGTAATCCACATGTATCTGGTGTACACCAGTCCGATTCTTTGGTCGTTGGTCGAAAGTCATTCTATAGCTCTGGGTCCTTGCATCTATTCCAGGGTGAGAAATCCCATGTAGCACACAATGAGTGTGCAAAACATTCTGCAAAGAGATCAAGATAGCATCTGTCATTATTTCTCAATATCTGATCCCTTTTGGATTTGGGTTTATTGCCATGTGTACCGAGGTACAGTGAAAAGTATTGTTCTGTGTACAGTCCAGACAGATCATTCTATACATGAAAAAACACAGGACATATGATAGATACACAATGTAGACACATAGACACAGACATCGGGTGAAGCATACGGAGTGTAGTACTACTCAGTAGAGAAAATGCCTGGAGAGATCAGTTCAGTCCATAAGAGGGTCATTCAGGAGTCTGGTAACAGCAGGTAAGAAGCTGTTTTTGAATCTGTTAGTGCGTGTTCTCAGACTTTTGTATCTCCTGCCCGATGGCAAAGGTTTGAAGAGAGAATAGCCCAGGTGTGCGGGGTCTTTGATTATGCTACCTGCTTTCCCAAGGCAGTGGGAGGTGTAGACAGGGTCAATGGATGGGAGGCACCTTTGCGTAATGGACTGGGCTTTGTTCATTTCTTGATATTTTCTTACAATCTTGGGTCGAGCAGTTGCCACACGATGCTGTGATGCAGCCAGATAGGATGCTTTCTATGGTGCATCTGTAAAAATTGGTAAGAGTCAATGTGGACATGTCAAATGTCCTTAGTTTCCTGAGGAAATATAGGCGCTGTTGTGCTTTCTTGGTTGTAGTGTCAATGTGGGTCGACCAGAACAGATTGTTGGTGATGTGCACACCTAGGAATTTGAACCTGTCAACCATTTCCACCTCGGCACCAGTGATGCAGATGGGTTGTGTACGATACTTCGCTTCCTGAAGTCAATGACCAGCTGCTTAGTTTTGCTGATGTTGAGGGAGAGATTGTTGTTTTTACACTCTGCTACGAGGTTCTATATCTCCCTCCTGTATTATGACTCATCATTGTTCAAGATCCGACCCACTACCGTTGTGTCATCATCAAACATGTACATGGAGCTGGAGCCTAAATTTGCCACAGTCGTGTGTGTACAGGGAGTATAGTAGGGGGCTAAGTTTGCAGCCTTGCGGAGCCCCTGTAGTGGGGACTATCATGGAGGAAGGGCTGTTGTTTATCATTACGGATTGTGGTCTATGATTCAGGAAATCGAGGATCCAGTTGCAGAGGGAGGAGACAAGTCTTAGGTTTTGGAGTTTTGCTATGAGCTTATGGTGTAGAAGACGGAGCTGTAGTCAATGAATAGAAGTCTGACGTAGGAGTCCTTGTTGCCGAGATGCTCCAGGGATGAGTGGAGGGAGATGGCGTCTGCTGTAGACTGGTTGTGGTGATATGCAAATTGCAGTGGATCAAGGCATTCTGGGAATTTGGAGTTAATGTGTCTCATGACCAACCTCTTGAAGCACGTCATAATGATAGATGTCAAGACCACCGGGTGGTAGTCGTTGAGGCACATTGCCTGGTTCTTCTTTGCCACCGGTATGATGGTGGTTATCATGAAGCAGGTGGAAACCTCAGAATGGAGTAGGGATAGGTTGAAGATGTCCACGAACACACCTGCCAGTTGGTCCATGCAGAATCCGAGTGCACGACCAAGGACTCCGTCAGGACCCGTTGCTTTCTGAGGGTTCACTTTCAAGAAGGCTGATCTGATTTAGAAAGCTGTGATGATAGATATGGTGTGTCTGAGACTGCTGGTGGGGCAATTGACAACTGTTTGTTGGTTTCCTTTTCAAAATGAGCATAGAATGCATTGAGTTCATTGGGGAGGGGTACGCTGTTGTCGAAGATTCTACTCAGCTTTGCTTTGTAGCCCATTATGTTGTTTAAGCCTTGCCACAACCAACAAGAGTCCATGTTGTTAGTTTATGACTCTAGCTTAGTCTGGTATTGTCTCTTGGCACCCCTGGTGGGTTTACAGAGGTCACATCTAGATTCCTTTATAGGTCAGGGTTCTCTGTTTTGAACGGCTCAGACTTGGCCTTCAGTAGTGAGTGAATCTTTCGGTTAAACCATGGTTTCCGGTTGGGGAACGTACGTACTATCTTCTTTGGCATGCAATCTTCTACACACTTGCTGATGAAGTCTTTTCCCTTTACCCTTCCTACCAGATACTGGCTCATGCTCTTACCGACCCACCCCTTTTGAATATCATTCCAGAATCTGAGGTGGCTAGGTCCCTGTGTTTACTTTTGTGCCTCCTGGGGACGATGAGTTTGAATCTTGTACCACAAGGTTGCCTATAAATCCGTGTTTAAGCAGGTTGTTTTCCTGTATCGCAAGGAAGTGGACGCTAGATGAAAAGATATGCTGAAGAAGACGATATGGTGAGAAAGACAAAAAGATAAGGCGAAGCAACATTCGCCGGATCCTGGAGATGGTGTTTGTATGATCAAGATTGATATGTATTCAGCAGAGGGCAGTAGAGCGGAGCTGCTGATTGGCTGTTGCGGGGAAAATTTGCATCAGTGCATTGCGGATACCGCATCTTGAAGGTGGTTTTTGGCGGAGCTGTTGTCAAGTGACGGTTAAACCCCAAACAGTTATTCAGTGTTTCCCTCCCTACCTCCTCCTCTAACCAAAAAAACCACACACACACACACACACACAAACAATAGCTTTTTACTACTTACCCAGCAGTCACTCTGTCCTCACTCCGACCGGATCCCAGCCGAGTAAAGATAAAGAGGGAGACTCGAGGGCAGGTAGAAGTAGAAAGAAGTTGAACCATGACGTCAGAGCCTGCAGGTAAGTGATTGGCTGGTGACTGGTAAGTAGTTTTTCTTTTCCCTGAGGTGTTATCGTGCGGGTCGCAGTGGTTGCTGAGTGAATGCTTGCTGAGAAGGGGAGACATTTTTTAAAAAACTTACTGTTGGGAGTTTCCGGCTGAATCCGGTCAGGGTGAGGACAGAGTGACTGATGGGTAAGTAGTTGCTGTTTGCTGTTCTTGTGTGGGGCACAGTGGTTGCTGGTTAAGTGTGTTATTTTTTACCTGTATTTAAGTTGGGCAGTTCCTAAACCGTAGACACTATACTTGTAGTGTCCCCCACCCTTCCACCTCCTTTAACCTAAGGGGTAGAGTGAATAACAGGTAAGCTCTTTCTTTCTTTTTCTTGCTTTATCCAGAGGGGATGGCAGGGAAGGCAGTGCAATGTTCCTCCTGCAGAATGTTTGAGGTGAGGGACGCTGTCAGTGTCCCTGCTGGTTTCACCTGTGAGAAGTGCACCCATCTCCAGCTCCTCAGAAACCGCGTTAGGGAACTGGAGCTGGAGCTGGATGAACTTTGGATCATTCGGGAGGCAGAGGTGGTCATAGATAGTAGCTTCAAGGATGTAGTTACTCCGAAGAATCAAGATAGATGGGTGACGGTGGGAGGGGCTGGGAGGAAGCAGTCAGTGCAGGGATCCTCTGTGGTCATTCCCCTCAGTAACAAGTATACCGTTTTGGATACTGTTGAGGGGGATGACCTACCAGGGGTAAGCCACGGTGAACGGATCTCCAGCACTGAGTCCATCCCTGTGGCTCAGAAGGGAAGGAGGGACAGCAGGAGAGCAATAGTTATTGGGGACTCGATAGTTAGAAGGACAGATAGACGGTTCTGTGGCAGCGAAAGAGACTCACAGATGGTATGTTGCCTCCCGGGTGCCAGGGTCCGTGACGTCTTGGACCGTGTTTTCAGAATCCTTAAGGGGGAGGGGAAACAGTCACAAGTCGTGGTACACATTGGTACCAACGACATAGGTAAGAGAAGGGACGGGGATTTAAAACAGGAATTTAGGGAGCTAGGGTGGAAGCTGAGAGCCAGGACAAATCATGTTGTCATCTCTGGTTTGTTGCCGGTGCCACGTGCTAGTGAGGTGAGAAACAGGGAGAGAGTGCAGATAAACAAGTGGCTGCAGGGATGGTGTAGGAGGGAGGGTTTCAGGTACGTGGATAATTGGAGCACATTCTGGGGAAGGTGGAACCTGTACAGACAGGAAGGTTTGCACCTGAACCAGAGGGGCACCAATATCCTGGGAGGGAAATTTGCTACGGCTCTTCGGGGGGGTTTAAACTAATTTGTCAGGGGGCTGGGAAAACGAGCTGTAGTCCAGAAGCCAGTGTTGAGAGTAGTGAGGTACTGAGGAGGGTATCAATGTCGCAGGAGTGTACCGGCAGACAGAAAGGTGGGTTGAAGTGTGTCTACTTCAATGCAAGGAGCATCCGGAATAAGGTAGGTGAACTTGGAGCATGGATTGGTACTTGGGACTATGATGTTGTGGCCATTACGGAGACATGGTTAGAACAGGGACAAGAATGGTTGTTGGAAGTTCTGGGGTATAGATGTTTCAGTAAGAGTAGGGAAGGTGGTAAAAGAGGTGGAGGAGTAGCATTGTTAATCAAGGATAGTTTAACGGCTGCAGAAAGGCAGTTCGAAGGGGATCTGTCTACTGAGGTAATATGGGCCGAAGTTAGAAATAGGAAAGGAGCGGTCACATTGTTAGGAGTTTTCTATAGGCCTCCAAATAGTAATACAGATGTGGAGGAAGAAATTGCAAAACAGATTATGGATAGGTGTGGAGGTCTCGGGTTAGTTGTCATGGGTGACTTTAACTTTCCAAATATTGATTGGAACCTCTATAGGTCGAACAGTTCGGATGGGGCAGTTTTTGTACAGTGTGTGCAGGAGGGTTTCCTGACACAATATGTGGATAGGCCGACAAGAGGGGGGCCACATTGGATTGGGTACTGGGTAATGAACCGGGCCAAGTGTTAGATTTGTTTGTGGGAGAGCACTTTGGAGATAGTGACCACAATTCGGTGTCTTTCACTATTGCAATGGAGCGGGATAGGGCCATATGGCAGGGCAAGGTTTATAATTGGGGGAGGGGTAATTATGATGCGATTTGGCAAGAATTAGGGAGTATAAGATGGGAACAGAAACTGTCAGGGAAAGGCACAAATGAAAAGTGGAGCTTGTTCAAGGAACAAATACTGCGTGTCCTTGATAGGTATGTCCCTGTCAGGCAGGGAGGAAATGGCCATGTGAGGGAACCATGTTCACAAAAGAGGTTGAATGTCTTGTCAAGAGGAAAAAGGAAGAGTATGTAAGGATGAGAAAACAAGGTTCAGTTGGGTCGCTTGAGGGTTACAAGGTAGCAAGGAATGAGCTAAAAAAAAAAGGTCTTAGGAGAGCTAGGAGAGGGCATGAGAAGTCCTTGGCGAGTCGGATCAAGGAAAACCCCAAGGCTTTTTACTTTTATGTGAGAAATAAAAGAATGACCAGGGTGAGGGTAGGGCCGGTCAAGGACAGTAGTGGGAACTTGTGCATGGAGTCAAAAGAAATAGGAGAGGCATTGAATGAATACTTTTCTTGTGTTCACCAAGGAGAGGGGCCATGTTTTTGAGGATGAGAGTGTGATACAGGCGGGTAGGCTGGAGGAGGTAGATGTTCTGAGGAAGGGTGTATTAGCAATTTTGAAAAACGTGAGGGTCAACAAGTCCTCTGGGCCAGGTGGGATATATCCAAGGATGCTTTGGGAGGCAAGGGATGAGATTGCAGAGCCTTTGACTTTGATCTTTGGGTCCTCACTGTCCATGGGGATAGTGCCAGAGGACTGGAGAGTTGCGAATGTTGTTCCTCTGTTCAAGAAAGGGAATAGGAATGACCCTGGTAATTATAGGCCAGTTAGTCTTACTTCGGCGGTCGGTAAGTTAATGGAAAAGGCCCTGAAGGATAGGATTTATGAACATTTGGAAAGATGCAGCTTAATCCGGGTAGTCAACACGGATTTGTGAAGGGTAAGTCTTGCCTCACAAATTTGATTGAATTCTTTGAGGAGATAACTAAGTGTGTAGATGAAGATAGAGCAGTTGATGTCGTATACGTGGATTTTAGTAAGGTGTTTGATAAGGTTCCCCATGGTCGGCTCATGAGGAAAGTAGGAGGTGTGGGATAGAGGAAAATTTGGCCAATTGGATAAGTAACTAGCTATCACATAGAAGACAGAGGGTGGTGGTGGATGGAAATTTTTCAGACTGGAGACCAGTTACCAGCGGTGTACCACAGGGATCAGTGCTGGGTCCTCTGCTATTTGTGATTTTTATCAATGACTTGGAGGAGGGGGCTGAAGGGTGGGTCAGTAATTTTGCTGATGACACCAAGATTGGTGGAGTAGTGGATGAGGTGGAGGGCTGTTGTAGGCTGCAAAGAGACATTGATAGGATGCAGAGCTGGGCTGAAAAATGGCAGATGGAGTTTAACCCTGATAAGTGCAAGGTGATTCATTTTGGTAGAAAAAATTTGAATGCGGATTACAGGGTCAACGGCAGGGTTCTGAGAAATGTGGAGGAACAGAGAGATCTTGGGATTCATGTCCACAGATCTCTGAAGGTTGGCACTCAAGTGGATAGAGCCGTGAAGAAGGTTTATAGTGTGTTAGCGTTTATTAACAGGGGGTTTAAGTTTAAGAGCCGCGGGGTTATGCTGCAACTATACATGACCCTGGTGAGACCACATTTGGAGTATTGTGTGCAGTTCTGGTCACCTCATTATAGGAAGGATGTGGAAGCATTGGAAAGGGCGCAAAGGAGATTTACCAGGATGCTGCCTGGTTTGCAGGATAGGTCTTATGAGGAAAGGTTGAGGGAGCGGAGGAGGATGAGAGGCGACTTAATAGAGGTTTATAAGATAATGAGGGGGATAGATAGAGTGGACGTTCAGAGACTATTTCCTCGGGTGGGTGTAGCTGTTACAAGGCGGCATAACTATAAGATTCAGGGTAGGAGATATAGGAGGGATGTCCGAGGTAGGTTCTTTACTCAGAGAGTCTTTGGGGTGTGGAATGGACTGCCTGCTGTGATAGTGGAGTCGGACACTTTAGGAACTTTCAAGCGGTTATTGGATAGGCACATGGAGCACATCAGAATGACAGGGAGTGGGATAGCTTGATCTTGGTTTCGGACAATGCTCGGCACAGCATTGAGGGCCGAAGGTGATGGATACCAATCATATTGCACCGGAGGGCATGATATGCTGGTACTTAGCCCCAGCTAATGGGTGAGTAAGGCATAGAGTAACACAGGTGGAAGTCATGTGAGTGACGAGATGAGAAGAGGTGACCGGGATGTGAAGAGATGGCGAAGTGAAGGCCTGCCAGCCTTCGGAGATTGTCGAGGTGTATATTTTTTTTGAATTTTTTCTTGCTTTTCAACATTTTTACATTTTATACATAAAACAAACAATGCAAAACATCAACAACAGAAACCCCCCCCCAACTCCACCAACCAATAGCCCAATAACTCAAATAAACCCCCCCTGCCTCCCCCACCCCGACCTTAGCAACTGATGGTAATAAACGCTTTAAAGTGTAGAATTAACAGACCCTATCTCTTGTGGGACCCCTCCATTGCCTCCGTTAAAGAAAACTTAACCTTCTCTAAATACAGGATCTCCATCAAGTCTCCAAGCTACACTGAGGTGCTGGGCGGCGAAGCTGACCTCCACCCCAACAGGACCCATTTGCGAGCAATCAACAAGGCGAAGGCTAAAACGTCTGCCCCGGCTTCCGCTTGCAAGCAAACAGCAAGGTGACGGCTAAAACATCTGCCCCTGCTCCCATCTGTAGCTCTGGCAAGTCCGACACCCCAAATATGACCCTGAGGGGACTGGGCTCCAAATCCACCTGCAGGATCTCCAACATGGTGCTGAAAAACTACCTCCACAATTTCTCCAACTTCGGGCAGGACCAGAACATATGTACATGATTGGCCGCACCTCTTCCACACAGCCCGCAGTGCCCTCTGCCCACTCAAACAGCCAGCTCATCCTCAACCTTATCAGGTTGATGCACTATCAGTTACCACAAAGACGAGAGTAGTGGAATAATCGAGGCTTTATTGAGCAAAGATGTTGTGCCTCCTGTAGCTGGAACCAGAATGGCTGCAGCACCGGCGAGCACACACATTTATACACCACCTACTGGGCGGAGCCAGCAGGCAGGGATTTACCCATGTACCTGTATTATCCGTGTCTTACCATAATATATATAAACTACTGCTGGTGGTGACTACCACATTCACCCCCTGTTAAAAAAGAGTTCGGTGGGGGTGGTGGAAAAAAAGAATTACAAGTTCAGTCTGTCGGGGCCCTTGACCCTCCTCTGCGATCGCCTCAGTACTGGTGGTGATGTGGGCGCTGACTTGGTCACCTGTGACTCCGGGAGCGTGTTGTCCTCGTCTCCGTCACCCCTGAGTGGAACCAATGGGAGGACGGATCGTCCTAGGGCGGTGGCTGCGGTGAGGTTCGCTGGGGGAGGGGGAGTGGCGCAGGGGTGAATGAGGCAACCGGGGGGCGGTGTCAGGTCGGGGGCCATGGGTGGGGATCCTGCAGGTGCCAGGTCCCGGAGGGAGACTGTGTTCTGGCGCCCGTTGGGGTGTGCCACATAGGCGTACTGCGGGTTCGCGTGTAGGAGGTGGACCCTTTCGACCAAAGGGTCCGACTTATGGATCCGCACATGCTTACGATGGAGGATGGGTCCAGGAACTGTCAGCCATGTTGGGAGCGAGAACCCGGAGGTGGACTTTCTGGGGAAGGCAAGGAGACGTTCATGAGGGGTCTCGTTAGTCGTGGTGCAGAGGAGCGATCGGATCAAGTGGCGCACGTCGGGGAGGACCTCCTGCCAGTGGGAAATCGGGAGATTTTTAGACCGCAGGGCCAGCAGGACGGCCTTCCAGACCATCCTGTTCTCCTTCTCCACCTGTCCGTTTCCCCGGGGGTTGTAGCTGGTCGTCCTGCTCGAGGTGATGCCCTTTCTGAGCAGGAACTGACGCAGCTCATCACTCATAAAAGAGGATCCCCGATCACTGTGGACGTAGGTGGGGAAACCGAACAGTGTGAAGATGCTGTGGAGGGCTTTAATGACCGTGGCAGAAGTCATATCGGGGCATGGGATGGCGAAAGGGATCCGGGAGTACTCATTGACCACGTTCAGAAAGTACGTGTAGCGGTCGGTGGAGGGGAGGGACCCTTTG
Source organism: Scyliorhinus torazame (assembly GCF_047496885.1). Classification (NCBI taxonomy): domain Eukaryota; kingdom Metazoa; phylum Chordata; class Chondrichthyes; order Carcharhiniformes; family Scyliorhinidae; genus Scyliorhinus; species Scyliorhinus torazame. The sequence continues at coordinate 315,841,876 of NC_092707.1, read as the reverse complement.
AAGTCCATGCTGAGGCGCTCAAAGGGGCGGGAGGCCTTCACCAAATGCGCTCGATCTGGCCGGTAGAAATGCGGCTTGCACTCCGCGCAGACCTGGCAGTCTCTGGTGACAGTCCTGACCTCATCAATGGAGTAGGGCAGGTTGCAGGCCTTGATGAAATGGAAGAACCGGGTGACCCCCGGGTGGCAGAGATCATAGTGGAGAGCCCGGAGTCGGTCCACTTGTGCGCTGGCACATGTACCGCGGGATAGGTTGTCAGGGGGCTCGTTGAGCTTCCCCGGGCGATACAAAATCTTGTAATTATAGGTGGAGAGCTCGATCTTCCACCGCAAGATCTTGTCGTTTTTGATCTTGCCCCGCTGTGTGATATTGAACATGAAAGCAACCGACCGTTGTTCAGTGAGGAGAGTGAATCTCCTGCCCGCCAGGTAATGCCTCCAATGTCGCACAGCTTCCACAATGGCTTGGGCCTCCTTTTCGACAGAGGAGTGCCGAATTTCAGAGGCATGGAGGGTGCTGGAAAAGAAGGCCACGGGCCTGTCCGCCTGGTTGAGGGTGGCGGCCAGAGCTACGTCCGATGCATCGCTCTCGATCTGAAAGGGGAGGGACTCGTCGACCGCGTGCATCGTGGTCTTGGCAATGTTTGCTTTAATGCGGTTGAAGGCCTGGCAGGCCTCAGCCGTCAGGGGAAAAACTGTGGACTGAATGAGTGGGCGGGACTTGTCCGCATAATTAGGGACCTGCTGGGCATAGTAGGAGAAAAACCCCAGGCATCGTTTCAGGGCCTTGGGGCAGTGGGGCAGGGGGAGTTCCATGAGGGGGCACATGCGATCGGGGTCGGGCCCTAGAACTCCATTTTCCACTACATAGCCAAGGATGGCTAAGCGGTTGGTACGGAACACGCATTTCTCCTTTTGTACGTGATGTTAAGGAGTTTGGCAGTCTGGAGGAATTTTTGGAGGTTAGCGTCGTGGTCCTGCTGATTGTGGTCGCAGATGGTGATGTTATCTAGGTACGGGAAGGTGGCCCGCAGTCCGTACCGGTCAACCATTCGGTCCATCTCACGTTGGAAGACCGAGACCCCATTAGTGGCGCCGAAGGGAACCCTAAGGAAGTAATAGAGGTGGCCATCTGCTTCGAACGCAGTGTATTGGCGGTCCTCCGGACGGATGGGGAGCTGGTGGTAGGCGGACTTCATGTCCACTGTGGAAAAGACCTGATACTGCGCAATCTGATTGACCATGTCAGATATGCGTGGGAGCGGGTATGCGTCGAGCTGTGTGTACCGATTGATGGTCTGACTGTAGTCAATGACCATCCTGTGCTTCTCCCCAGTATTTACTACTACCACTTGAGCTCTCCAGGGGCTGTTGCTGGCCTCAATGACCCCTTCCCGCAGAAGCCGTTGGACCTCCGACCTGATGAAGGTCCTGCCCTGGGCACTGTACCGTCTGCTCCTGGTGGCGACGGGTTTGCAATCTGGGGTGAAGTTCACAAACAAGGAAGGTGGATCGACCTTAAGGGTCGTGAGGCCGCATACGGTGAGGGGGGGTAGGGGTCCGACGAATTTTAAGGTTAAGCTTTGGAGGTGGCACTGGTAGTCCAGGCCGAGTAACAGGGCAGCGCAGAGGTGGGGGAGGACGTAGAGCCGGAAGTTGCTAAACTCTATGCCTTGGTCATGAGGGTCGCAATGCAATACCCCCAGATTTCCATGGAATGGGATCCGGAGGCCAGGGAGATTTTCTGGGTAACGGGGTGTACCGCGAGGGAGCAGTGCCTTACCGTCGTGGGGTGGATGAAGCTCTCTGTGCTCCCGGAGTCAAAAAGGCAGGTCATCTCGTGCCCATCGATCTTCACCGTCGTTGTTGCATCACGAGGTTGCGGGACCGGGACTGATCCAAGGTGATCGAGGCGAGCTGTGGCAGATGTTGGGAGGTCCTGGGCTGGTCAGCGGTGGTGGAGGTAGCGGCAGACAATGAACGGCCAGACGAGCAGGGGTCCTAAGGCACCGTCCAAAATGGCGCCGAAGTTGGCGGCGTCCACGAGGTGCACATGGCGGGGGGGCATCAAAGATGGCGGCGCCCACGGACGGCACGTGGCCTGCGGAGAAGAAGATGGCGGCGCCCACGGGCCACATGTGGCTTGCGAGGAGGAAAATGGCGGCGTCCCTGGGTCGCATGTGGGGGGTGCAGGAAGGCCGGGCCTGGAAACAGCGGCGACCGACCGGGCCTGGCAAACAGAAACAAAGTGTCCCTTCTTTCCACATTCGTTGCAGGCAGCGCTGCCGGGGGTGTTCTGCCTGCAAAAATAGCACTTGGGGCCCCCCAGGGTTGGCTGGCTGCCGCACGACGCAGGCTTGCGGTGTGCTGGAGTCGGCAGCTGGTGGGGCCCACGATGCCCATGAGGGTGCCGCGCGGTTGGGGGTGTACGACTGTATGTTGCGGGAGGCCACTTCTAACGAGTTCGCGAGCTGCCTAGTATCCGCAAGATCAAGCGTACCCCCTTCCAGTAGGCGCTGGAGGACGTACGCAGACCTCATGCCCGTAACAAAGGCATCTCGGATTAAAAGTTCTGTGTGCTGGACTGTCGAAACTGCCTGGCAGTCACAGTTCCTCCCCAGGATGTGCAGGGCACACCAGAAATTGTCCAGAGACTCACCAGGGAGTTGCTGCCTTGTGGACAGGAGGTGCCTGGCGTATCGTTGGTTGACTGGCCGAATGTAACGTCCCTTTAGGAGTTCCATCGCTTCGGAGTAAGTGGGCGCATCCTGGATGAAAGGCAAAATGTCAGGGCTCACCCGTGAATAAAGGACTTGGAGCTTCTGCGCGTCCGAGGGTTCCTCAACGGATGTTCAGAGGTAGCTTTCGAAGCAGGCTAGCCAGTGGTCAAAATCGGACGTGGTGTTGGCTGCTTGAGGGCTCAGCTGCAGGCGATCAGGATTGATGCGAAGATCCATTGTTTGAAAAACCTTTGCTCAATAAATTGATGCACTATCAATTACCACAAAGACGAGAATAGTGGAATAACCAAGGCTTTTATTGAGCAAAGATGTTGTGCCTCCTGTAACTGCCACCAGAATGGCTGCAGCACCGGCGAGCACACACATTTATATGCCGCCTACTGGGCGGAGCCAGCAGGCAGGGATTTACCCATGCACCTCTATTATCCGTGTCTTACCGTAATACATATAATACTGCTAGTGGTGACTACCACACAGGTGCACCCTGTGCACCATCTTTAACTGTACTAACCCCAGCCTTGCACACGAGGTTGAGGCATTCACCCTCTGCAACACCTCTCACCACGACTCCTCCTCCAGCGCCACCCCCAGCTCCTTCTCCCACTTGGTACTAACTCCCTCCAGTGACATGTATCCTCCTCCAAAATCCTCCCATAAATCGCTGAGGCGACCCCCCCTCCAAACCCATCACTGACAACACGCCCTTCAACACAAGGAGGGCGGTGTCATCAGATACGTCGGGAAAATCTTTTTTGCAAAGTTCCACACCTGCATATATCTAAAGGTCCCCCTCCACGGACTACAGAAGATACAAAATGGATGCCACCTGATATAAAATGGACTCTGTCAATGTTCATGACCCTATGTTATTATCAGTGTCTGCTGCTAAAGTAGTAAAGCTTTGTGCAAAACAAGTGATCCACAACCAGATGCATCCGGAGAGACAATGAGCCGTTGGCAACCTTTGCCCAATGTCTGTATTCTTAGCTACTTGTAACTGACAAAGGGGCCTCAAATTAAGGAACTAGCAAGGAAGGACATGTTCAATGTGGCTGGACTATTGACCCCATGACTTTATGTAACCGTTATCTATGTAATGAATTGATCGGGTAAGGCAAACTGCCAATTAGAGGCTATAGGAGCTAACTTGTAGCCATTGGCATTGAAGATGCATGTTATGAATTGTGACGCAAACAGAATTGATATATGTAAATGCGAATGCAAACTAATTCCGCTTTCCTTCTGTATATTAACCCAGTGCAACCTCAGCTCAGGCGAGAAAAGGTGCTGCACAGACCGTGGGGTCAAAGGCCTTTTCTCCCAGAGCACTGAAAATTAATAAATTGCTTCTTTACTCACTCAAATGTCTATTCGTGAATATTCTCCCCTACAATATGGTGTAGTCGGCAGGATGTCATGGAACTGAGCAGTCGTTCAGTGAACAGGGTGAGTAGTCAAACTTTGACCACCCGGAAATTAGAGACATTCGGCAAGACGACCGATCAGGGACGTGGCACCGGAAGAACCAATATAATAGACAGACTACGTGAGTGAGAGAAGTGACCTAACTGGTTTAACCTTTATGTGGGATACTGCCGCGTTGAGAATTAACGAATGAGATTGTTTACAGGTGCGTGAGGTGATTGATGGAGGTATGTTTTTAAAAAAAATATGTTTGTTCAAAGTTTTTCCAACAAACATTTTCAACCAATTACACCCCCCCCCTCGTAACAGAAAAGAAAAAGAGAAAAGAACAGAACAGAACATAAACATATCAATCAAACATAATACAGAACTTATACAATGGGTTTCTCCCGCACATATTAACCCTCCCATGTGCTTTTTTTTTTACAAGTACCCCTCGGAAAACCCCCTCCCCCACCCGCCCAAATACCCCCCCCCCCCAAAAGAGACACCCCCCTCCTCTCTCTCTCCCCCCCCCCTTCCCTCCCTGGGTTGCTGCTGCTGTCCGACCTCATTCTAATGCTCCGCGAGATAGTCTAGGAACGGTTGCCACCGCCTGAAGAACCCCTGTGCAGACCCTCTCAAGGCAAACTTTATCCTCTCCAGCTTAATGAACCCTGCCATGTCATTTATCCAGGCTTCCACACTGGGGGGCTTCATGTCCTTCCACATGAGCAAGATCCTCCGCCGGGCTACCAGGGACGCAAAGGCCAGAATACCGGCCTCTTTCGCCTCCTGCACTCCCGGCTCGTCCGCCACCCCAAATAATGCCAGCCCCCAACTTGGCTTGACCTGGACTTTCACCACCTTGGACATAGTCTTCGCGAAACCCCTCCAGAACCCATCCAGTGCCGGGCACGACCAAAACGTGTGGGCGTGATTCGCCGGGCTTCCCGAGCACCTCCCGCATCTGTCCTCCATCCCAAAGAACCTACTCAGCCTCGCCCCTGTCATATGCGCTCTGTGAATAACCTTAAACTGTATCAGGCTGAGCCTGGCACATGAGGAAGAGGAATTAACCCTACTCAGGGCATCAGCCCACAGACCCTCTTCAATCTCCTCCCCCAACTCCTCCTCCCACTTGCCCTTCAGCTCCTCTACCGAAGCCTCCTCCTCTTCTTTCATCTCCTGATATATCGCCGAAACCTTGCCTTCCCAATGGAGGTATGTTAAAGAACGATGTTGTAAGACCCTGATCAGGTAACCAGGCATCGGAGAGAAAAGGGGGGCGTTGTGGAACCCGTCTGCGGAGGCAAGAGTTACACATCCGGACCTTATCGGGAACGGAGGAGGACGCCGCCGGACCTCTGAGAACCTCGCCGTGAGTACGTGAGACTATAAGAAGTCCGTGTATTCTCGGTAGGAAAGAATAGGGGGACTGTCTAGGTATAAACATTCTCCAATCACACAGGGACAGTAGGTAAATTAATAATGGCGGCAAAAGAATTTAAAAGGGGGTCCCCGGGCTCCCTGATAAACTCTTGTATGACAGACCGACAGTCGTTAATTAAAAAGATGCAGAAGGACAGCTGGGTGTATCACATACTTTGGAACTCCAGAGAGATTGGTTGACAAAACAAACTAAAGACAAGATAAAGAAAACAGGGGTACTTTTGGTACATCAATTGGTGGGACTAATAGAACAAGTAAATGTGGTAAAACAGAAGAAGACAGAACTAGAGACGAGAGTGAAATGTCAAACAAAAATCATAAAGGAATTAGAGTATAAATTGCATGAGGGGGTACAATGGGGCCGTGTCTGGACACGACCTCCCTGCCCCCATATGATAGTAGAGAACCAACTGCCCCTCTTAGTGAGGGGACTGAGGAGACGGTCGATGTGGCACCCGTGAGCCAAGGGGGTACCTTGGCAAACCCGACCGCCAGTTACAAACCATTCACCCCGGGAGAAAGACAACAGATTATGACCATCCTGGGAAAACTTCAGCCCCAAAGCCAGAATGTAAACTTTTGGACAGAACTCAACGCCGTCTGGGTGGGTAACCAACTGCACTTAAGAGACATTCACCAACTAGTAAGGGCAAGAAGATTGAGAAACAATGTAACTATTGTAATAAACGGGGCCATCTGGAAGCTGCCTGTTGCAGCAAACATGGCAAGCCGCCTAAAGGCCAAAATACCCTATCCGCTGCAGAGTATAAGGAATGGACAGAATGGAAGGAAGGCCAGAGCTGATGTCCTGTGGCCCCATTAAAAACAAAAGGGAAGGGAGAATTTAGTGGGGGGACGATAATGTGAAATGTTGGTGGACACAGGAGCATCTGTCTCCGTTACAAACCTCCCCCTCCCTATCACCAATAAATTAATATTTTTACAGGGAATTGAGGGCACTAGAATGACCGCTTACTTGAGTACCACGCAGGTGGTAGAGACTGACAACATATACATTTTATGTCTGTAAAAATAATGAAGGCACGATTTTGGGCAACGATATCATGAGGGAGTATGAAACTATAATTGATTGTAAGAAAGGAAAATTGACTTGGCCAAAGCCGGATGGTAGTAAGGGAAGGTATGGACAGATGGCCAATAACACTGGCACTGTCGGGTTGGCCACCGTAACCACCAGGGAATGGAGCGAAGAACTGGGCGGATACAGGGCCGTTTGCAGGTCAGTAAGCAATGTTTGGGCAAAAATCAAATTAGACATCGGAAAAGCCTATTAAGATTCCCGGGCCAGAACATAAACCACACCGCCAATACCCGATCAAGACAGAAGCTAAAAAGGTGGTTGTGGATATAGTAGAAGGATTAGTAGAAAGGGGTATCCTGAGGGAAACCACCAGCACTACTAATTCTCCCACGTGGCCGGTAAAGAAGCCTGACGGGAGTTACCGGCTGACCATAGACTATACAGCCCTTAACAAGGTGACACCCAAATTGCATCCAATCGTAGCCAGTCCCTCAACCATCCTAAATGGACTATCTCCCGAACAGAAAATCTTCACTGTCCTAGACATATCCAATGGCTTTTGGGCACTCCCATTGGATCCGGAGTCCCAAGAGAAATTTGGGTTTACATTAGGGGATAAACAATATACGTGGACTCGATTGCCACAGGGCTTCCATAATAGCCCAGCTATTTTCCACCGCGTAATGAGTGACATTTTAAAACAGATAAAAGTGCCCAAGGGGTGCGCGATCTTGCAGTATGTCGATGGGCGGCCCTGAACGGGATGGGCAGTAGTGAATGGAGCATTGGAGACAGTGGAATCAGGACAAATTGATGGAGGCCTGTCGGCCCAAGTGGCAGAACTAGTGGCACTCACCAAAACGCTAGAGTTATCAGAGAACAAGACAGTGAACATTTATACAGACAGTAGGTACGCTTTTGGAGTCATACATGACTACATGACTGCTTGGGGTAGGAGGGGATTTATTGCAACAGGAGGTAATCCTATAAAACATCAGGTGAGAAGAGAAGCCCTCTTAGATGCTAGTAACAAACCCCACCAGGTAGCAGTGATAAAAATTAAGGCACATCAGAGGGAACCGGACCGGAACAGCTTGGACTGGATAAATCACCAGGGGAATCAAGCCGCAGATCTAGCGCCGCAAAAGGCGTTAGAACAGAATGAGGTTGAGGAAGCACCGATCGCCATTGTGGACCACACGGAGAAAGAGATAAGTATTAAAGAACTCCATGAGGACATCCCCGATGGAGAAAGAGGTACGTGGGAAAAGCAAGGCGCGGAGAAGGGTAGTGATGGAGTTTGGCGAAAGGATAATCGGGTAATGGCCCCCAAATGTATTCAACATACATTATTGGAGCTCCACCACGGGCTTGGACACTCAGGCAGGGAAACCATGATAGGGAGCCTGGGAAGAGAGTGATGGTGGAAAGGAATGGGGCGAGATGTTGCACAATACTGTCATCGGTGCGTCACCTGTGCCCAGCATAATCCGGGGAGACCCACAAAAGTCAGAGTGGGACACCAAACCAGCCCACGGGGACCATGGGAACACTTTCAGATAGATTTTACAGGTCCCCTGCCACCATCACATGGCAAAACATACTGCCTCGTGATTATCGATCAATTCATCCGATGGGTGGAGGCTTTCCCTACACGGAATTGTACCGCCTTGACAGTCGCCAGAGTCTTAGCTGAAGAAGTAATTCCCCGATGGGGAGTGCCTATTCAAATAGACTCAGACCAAGGTACCCATTTTACTGGAAGTGTTATAAAAACGGTGTGCCGATTAATGGGAATAAAGCAGAAATTCCACATTTCCTACCATCCCCAAAGCTTGGGAATGGTGGAGTGGATGAATCGAACTCTTAAAAATGCACTAGCAAAGGCAATTCAGATGTCAGGAAAAACCTGACATTGCCTATTATCTTAATGAAACTGTGGGCCACGGGAAACCGAACCACAGGCTTAACCCCTTATGAACTAATGACAGGAAGAGAGATGCAATTATCAGAAGGCACCATAACAGGCGGGGCCGATGTGGGTCCCCTAAAAGCTAGATTAAAACGGTACCCTCTGGAAATGAGTACACAACTCAAAACGATGCCACAGAACGTTTGTGACAATCAGGAAAATAAGGACCGGGCACAAGAGCTCGCGATGGCGGCTTACGTTCCCCCATCGGGTAGTAAGGTTATGGTAAAAACCCTGCCCAGTAAACCAGGGTTCGCCCCAAAATGGAGCGGGCCTTACGATATTATAATTAGTGGAGACACCTGTGCCTGCCTGGACATAAGGGGAAAAGGAGTGTGGAAACATTGGACACAATTAAAATTATATGAGGAAAAGATGACCTCATAGATGACTTCTCTCATTCATAAGAACATAAGAACTAGGAGCAGGAGTAGGCCATCTGGCCCCTTGAGCCTGCTCCACCATTCAATGAGATCATGGCTGATCTTTTGTGGACTCAGCTCCACTTTCCGGCCCGAACACCATAACCCTTAATCCCTTTATTCTTCAAAAAACTATCCATCTTTATCTTAAAAACATTTAATGAAGGAGCCTCTACTGCTTCACTGGGTAAGGAATTCCATAGATTCACAACCCTTTGGGTGAAGAAGTTCCTCCTAAACTCAGTCCTAAATCTACTTCCCCTTATTTTGAGGCTATGCCTCCTAGTTCTGCTTTCACCCGCCAGTGGAATACTCAACCTCTCCTCGTAATCCAACCCCTTCAGCTCTGGGATTAACCTAGTGAATCTCCTCTGCACACCCTCCAGTGCCAGTATGTCCTTTCTCAAGTAAGGAGACCAAAATTGAACACAATACTCCAGGTGTGGCCTCACTAACACCTTATAAAATTGCATCATAACCTCCCTAGTCTTAAACTCCATCCCTCTAGCAATGAAGGACAAAATTCCATTTGCCTTCTTAATCACCTGTTGCACCTGGAAACCAACTTTTTGCGACTCATGCAGGAGCACACCCAGGTCTCCCTGCACAGCAGCATGTTTTAATATTTTATCATTTAAATAATAATCCCTTTTGCTGTTATTCCTGCCAAAATGGATAACCTCACATTTGTCAACATTGTATTCCATCTGCCAGACCCTAGCCCATTCACTTAGCCTATCCAAATCCCTCTGCAGACTTCCAGTATCCTCTGCACTTTTTGCTTTACCACTTATCTTAGTGTCGTCTGCAAACTTGGACACATTGCCCTTGGTCCCCAACTCCAAATCATCTATGTAAATTGTGAACAATTGTGGGCCCAACACTGTTCCCTGAGGGACACCACTAGCTACTGATTGCCAACCAGAGAAACACCCATTAATCCCCACTCTTTGCTTTCTATTCATTAACCAATCCTCTATCCATGCTACTACTTTCCCCTTAATGCCATGCATCTTTATCTTATGCAGCAACCTTTTGTGTGGCACCTTGTCAAAGGCTTTCTGGAAATCCAGATATACCACATCCATTGGCTCCCCGTTATCTACCGCACTGGTAATGTCCTCAAATAATTCCACTAAATTAGTTCGGCACGACCTGCCCTTTATGAACCCATGCTGCGTCTGCTCAATGGGACGATTTCCATCCAGATGCCTCGCTATTTCTTCATACCGGCTATGCGCAGATGAAAGGTTGGACTCAGTTGCTTAAGTCTAAATCAGATAACCAAGCTACGAAGTAATGGATGATGAATTGATGCTTGCTTTTGTATTTATCTTCCAGATCGTTCAATTTATGATTATGTAATTTGTATCGATTGGGATCTTTGTATTGTGCTTGTTGCTTGGCTTAGGGATAAGCTAAGGGAGTGAATAGAGATAAGGATGGGAAGCAAGATAATGTGCGGGTGCTCCATATGGCACTGGTGCTAGCCCCTCACCGGTACTGGAATCTGTGAGGGATTTGCGCCAATTTCCCCATCGTGGCGCACCACGGATACTCCGTTGGCGCTGGTACTTAGCCTGGACTCTCATGAACTTCGACCACGGCCCCAACTTGAAGTGCTGCTGAAATTGCCTCCACTCATACCGCTACCCACCCCACCCCCCCTCCTATCATTCATCACCACAGCACCTGACCCCACCCCGCAAGCAGGACCAAGCCCTACCACTAGTCACCGTCAGCCAGTTACCCCTCCCCCCGTTATGTTCTGTGTTGTGGCCGTGGTAAAGATGCACACAGGACATCTAGTTCTTTGACTATTAAGAAGTTTATTAACAAAATGAACCCGTGGAAAGATAACTAATGAACTATAATACAAACGGTAACAAATACCTTTCTCAAGGGCAGCACGGTAGCATGGTGGTTAGCACAATTGCTTCACAGCTCCAGGGTCCCAGGTTCGATTCCCGGCTTGGGTCACTGTCTATGCGGAGTCTGCACGTTCTCCCCGTGTGTGCGTGGGTTTCCTCCAGGTGCTCAGGTTTCCTCCCACAGTCCAAAGATGTGCAGGTTAGGTGGATTGGCCATGCTAAATTGCCCTTAGTGTTGGGTGGAGCTACTGGGTTATGGGGATAGGGTGGAGGTGTGGGCTTGGGTAGGGTGCTCTTTCAAAGAGCTGGTGCAGACTTGATGGGCCGAATGGCCTCCTTCTGCACTGTAAATTCTATGATATGAATTCAATGAATTCTCCTGGAGCTACTTCTAATGTAACTGTCTTCTAGTACGACTTGCTGCTAACTATTGGATCTCTCGGGTCACATGGTGGATCTCTATCACCACCTGCTGGTTGCAGGTCGTACATCCAACTATATACATCGCTCTGCATATCACCGCATTGCCCTTCCTTTGGAAATGTGAATGTTTAACAAATATAACTGTGCTTTACAAAACATGATATGCATAATAATTTCAAGCATGTCACATATACAAATATAACTGTGCTTTACAAAACATGATATGCATAACAATTTCAAACTTTTGCCTTGTGCACGTTCAGTCTTTCAGGTTAACAACATCTTCTTGTTGTCTCCTGAACCTTGACCGAATACGTGATCTTGTTTAATCTTTCGAAAAATAGGTTTTCTGGCTGGTCTTTGAGTCACCAACTCTTTCAGCCTTTTGAAGCGATGCTTCCTATTCCGTGTGTGTTTTTGTACATTGGCCTATTGCCGATGCTTGTGCCTTCACTGTCACGGCTGCTACCTGATCGACCAACTGTCTCCTCAACACTTCTCTTACCCTTCCTTCTCTTTTTTATAATCAGTTCTTTCCTTCTCCTTTTCTTCTTAGCTTTAGTTGCAGCATCCGTGAAGTTGGTGCGGTTCATACTCCCATCTGCCTGTGCACCTAGAGCATCATTCTTGCTACTGGTCCTGGCCAAGGGATTAGCTGTTTCTGGGTCCCTTACTGCAATGGCTGCTTTTGAATCTTCTGCTGTAGTAGCTGTTTCTGGATCTGCTGCTATAATAACTGTCTTTGGATCATCTGCTGTGAAAGCTGTTTCTGGCTCCCCTGTCACAATAGCTGATTCTGGAGCCTTTGCTGGAATGAGAAGTTTTATTTGATCCATGGTGTTTGCACTCGAATGCTGCACTGCATTCCCACCAACTGACGAGGCATCCAATGTCGGCATACCTTTGGACGCTTTCACAGCTGTAGGCAAGTTTGTGACTTCAGGAATGATCTGCAAACCATTGCATTCCGGTATCTTAGCTGGATCAATATACCCAACATTAGGCATTACTTCTTCACTTTTGTTTTAGTCTCAATGAGGGCCTCATCCTCATCTGATATAACGATACATGCTTCATCTGTTGTTGTAGAGCTGCACAAAAATATATCCATCTGTTCTTGCTGCAGGATTTTTGATGTAGTGGCCTCAAGTACTTGGGATTCCACTGCAGGAACAATTCCGTGGGCATAGGATAAATCAGCATGCTTCTTTGGAGCTAATTTCTCCAAACTGAGGATTATTTCTTCAGTTATCAGTTGGCTGGGCGCAGTTGATTTGCTCTCAACTAATTTGTCTGCTGTTACAATCTCACTTTCAGCCTCTGCACATTCCCTCTAAGAACTTTCACACTCATCGTTGTCCTGCACAGATTGGATGCTACTTGTTATCACCTCGCCAGCAATGCCAAATAAACTACATAAACTTACATAGTCTTCCTCTTCTGGCTCATAATCTGATTCTTCACTTTCTTCATTGTAATGATCATCATCGTAATGATCATCATCGTAATCATTATCGTAATGATCATAATCATAATCATAATCATCATCGTAATCATCATCATCGTCTGCAATAGCTTCTCCTGTGAAGTATGACACTGCTCGCGGAATTATGTTTTCCCACAAGAAGTGAACACTTTCAAAGTCAGCAGCGAGTCTGGTTGCAGAACCTTCATCCAGCTCTCCATGCTCTGGAACGTCAGGAGGACTAAAAAAATTAAAAAGAGTCACTAGGTACAGTTTTCGTAACTGTTCTACCAGTGCCCCAACCCTTATGCTTCTTTTTAATGGTTTTCAGTATGATGTTTTTTTCCTTTCTTCCAGTCAATCTGGCACCCTGTGCATCCTGTGATTCCTGGTTCATCAAAGAAGAAAAAGTCTGACTCATCAGGCTGCGACTCCATCTGGTATGTTTTTGTCACTGCTTCATTTGTGAAATACTCATTTGACTCAAACTTAAACTCTAGAGTAAAACTCTTTGGCTTTCCAGGTTCTGAGAATTTCACCTTTTCATCTTTTAAATGCTTTAAGATAGGCTCATCATGCTCCTGTATCACGTCACTGAGCAAATCCACATTTTTGAAGACTGTCAACCAGAATTCTGGAATTCCTTTTGGCTCCTCCAACTCTTTATCTGGTTTATCTCATTGGATAACTGCTCTACGTTATCTTGTTGCCAGTTGCAATGATCCTCTGTCGCAGTGCTGGCTGGAATGTACAGCTGCTCAACTAGGTTCAGTGCCTCACACACTTCCGCTCCTATGATGGACTCGCGATCCGTGTCCACAATGGAAAATAGTATGATGTGACTTCTGATGTGTACCCATGCTTCGAGCTCACATGCGCCAAACATCACAACCTCATTCCCATTGTAGCCTTTCAGTAGTCTTGTTTGATCGATGACTTTTGGTTTAACTCGCAACCCGTTCAAATCGGACAAACTGATAAGGTTGACCTTTGCCCCTGTGTCGAGCTTGTATTTGATCAATGTGTCATTCAGCATCATCTGTCTTCAATTGTATCAGCATCCCCATCACTATTGCTGCAATTGGTGAGTAAGATTTCTTCACTTTGCATATTCGGACTCATCGTGTCCTCAGTCGAAATCAGATCAACGAGAGACAATTCTTCAATGCACATCTTATTAATCACGTTAACTGATCTTGTTTGGTCCATTGTTCGATGTGAAAAACATTGCTTCGTAAATTGATTTTTTCTGCCACACTTGGAACACATCTTCCCAAATGCTGGACATTGCCTTGGCAAATGTCGATTGCCGCATCGCTGGCATAAAATGGGGTACCCGGTCGACTGCTTAAAATGGCCACCTGCAATATTCTTATTCAGCTGCGTCACAATGCTTATGGCGCTGGCGTCTTCTTCCATATTGGCACCAAAATGTTTCAGGTTGAGCATAGTAATCTGCTGAGCAGCTAGCTCGCTTGCATGACAAATTTTGATAGCATTTTCTAACTGAAGCTCTTCATCCCTCAATAGCCTCTCGCATACCTTCTCATTCGATATCCCGAACACTATCCGATCGCAGATCATCAACGACTTTAAAGTACGAAAATTGCATGACTGTGCCTTCAACCACAAATCGGTTAGAAAACTATTGAACGATTCGTCAGCCTTCTGAGTACGCGTGCAAAAGATATAACGCTCAAACATTTCATTTTTGTTCAGGGAGCAATGCTGATCAAAGTACTTTATTACTTCGTCAAAGCTCTTGTTTTCTGCTTCGCTGTTGAACGTGAAGGTATTATAAATTTCTATTGCTTGAGGACCTGCGACAGTGAGCAGCAACACAATACACCTCTCATCAGGCTGTGACTGCAGGCTGCAACATAGAGTTTGAATTGCTGCTTGAAAACATGACAATTCTCATCCACATTATCGGTGACTTGAAGCTGGTGAGGTGCCTTCAGACCTTCCATCTCTAACTTCACAGTCTTTCCGTGCATTGAGTTCCAGTTGCCAGTCGTCTGCCAGGTAGGTGGAAGAATTTTCTTTTTTCTTTCTTCAGTCTGTTTCACCCCGTCTTCTCCATAGTTATCTTTAATTGTTCTACACACCAGGTACCATATTATGTTCTGTGTTGTGGCCGTGGTAAGATGAACATGTGAAAAGATAACTAAAAAGCTATAATACAAATGGTAACGAATAGTGAATTTGGTGAATTGTCCTGGAGCTACCTCTAATACGACTGTACTCTAGCCTGGGAGATAGTCAGGAGGTGGGGTGGGATTGGGCTGTCGTGTGGGTCTGTACAATAGTTACCAAGATGTTAGAAGTGGTTTTAATCTTTCTGAATTTTATAAGTATCTATTGACATAACACCTGTCAGAACCATCCAGAGTTTGCGATTTAAATCACATTTTAAGATGGTTTGCAGTGCAGGACAATTGCCCGAGGGTAGTTTACACTTCCCAGGCAATTTCCATGCATACCTAACCTGGGAAACTCCGGGGGGGGGGTTAGTTCCTGAGCTCATCTTTGGGTTACCTCCCAGTTTCACTGCCCTGGAGCTTGGAAGTTATGACTGTATAATAAGGACAGCATAGTGGCACAGTGGTTAGCACTGCTGCCTCAGAGCATCAATGACCTGGGTTTAATTCCGGCCTTCGTTGACTGTCGGTGAGGAGCTTGCACATTCTCCCCATGTCTGCGAGGGTTTCCTGCGGGTTCTCCGGTTTCCTCCCACAATCCAAAGATGTACAGGTTAGGCGAATTGGCCATGATCAATGCGCGGGGTTTACGGGGATGGGGAGGGGGAGTGAGTCTAGGTAAAGTGCTCTTTCAGAGGGTTGGTGCAGATTCGATGGGACATATGGCTTCCTTCTGCACTGTAGGAATTCTTTATAGCATTCAGGTTTTCTACTTTTATGTGTGTGGGTTGTTATTGGCTGTTTAGTCTCTGCTCGTTCCTGGGGTGATGTTACCTCACTTGATAATGTTGCTGCTGTAGTAAGAGTTGTTGCTGTAGTTTTAAAAAATAAATTTAGAATACCCAATTAATTTTTTCCAATTAAGGGGCCATTTAGCGTGGCCAATCCACCTACCCTGCACATCTTTGGGTTGTGGGGGCGAAACCAATGCAAACACGGGGAGAATGTGCAAACTCCACACAGTCAATGACCCAGAGCCGGAATCGAACCTGTGACCTCGGCGCCGTGAGGCAGCAGTACTATCCACTACGCCACCGTGCTGCCCCGTGTTGTTGCTGTAGTAATGGTTGCAGTTGATTTGTTGCCATTGTTGGGGAATGGTTGACCTCTGGTAGTGATGGTCATTCAGTTCTTTGTGCAGTTGGTGAACTCACATCTTCCTAATCAGCTGTCTGCTGTGTAGGAGCAGCTTCTCCAGTTCCACACAAATGTCTTTGGTTATGATGACATATCTGGTCATTCATTTTCACCGATCGAGGTGACAACTTCTCTACACATGTCCTAAGCTGCCAAGTGGGCTGACTTTTGTTGTGAGCTATGAATGTTTGTATTCTGACCAGCTCTCCATTTCTCAGCTCTGGCTATGATTTGACAGCTTGATCAAAGTGAAATTTGGCTTTCGATCATGTCACTTTGATTTTGTCACTCACCCATGTTATTTCTTCTGGCTTCAGTAGTGCTTTAATTATTAGAAGAGCAGTTTGGGTACAGCACTGAACTGTACCACTTTCAGAAGGTGTCTCTCTGCACTCTAGGGTTGCCTTGTATGCATCTTTGCTGAATCCACTGTATTTTTTTATGACTTCGTCACAAGCACGGTAGCCTTGTGGATAGCACAATTGCTTCACAGCTCCAGGGTCCCAGGTTCGATTGCAGCTTGGGTCACTGTCTGTGCGGAGTCTGCACATCCTCCCCGTGTGTGCGTGGGTTTCCTCCGGGTGCTCCGGTTTCCTCCCACAGTCCAAAGATGTGCAGGTTAGGTGGATTGGCCATGATAAATTGCCCTTAGTGTCCAAAATTGCCCTTAGTGTTGGGTGGGGTTACTGGGTTATGGGGATAGGGTGGCGGTGTTGACCTTGGGTAGGGTGCTCTTTCCAAGAGCCAGTGCAGACTCGATGGGCCGAATGGCCTCCTTCTGCACTGTAAATTCTATGATAAAAAAAATTCTATGATAATTTGCTGCCTCAGTATTTCCATTTGACTGGGCATAGTGTGGAGATGATGCGCCATGCTGAATTCCCCTATCATTTATCAAGTTCTTCACTCGTAAACTGAGGGCAATTGTTGCACACCAGGAATGCTATAATGACCTAAGTGTGCTTTCAGGCATTGTCTGATCTCACTGACATCAACTTATCTAATTGCCAGTAATCTGAATAGTAGTCAATGATGACGAGATTGTCAGTTCCAATGAGAGTGAAAAGGTCATCCATGGTTTGTCTAGGATGTCTTGTCATGAGTGGCTCTTTAGCTTGATGTTCATTATGAGCACTGCACTGACTGATATAGTCTTTACGGGATGTGGGCGTCGCTGGTTAGGTCAGTATTTATTGCCCATCCCTGATTGCTCTTCGGAAGGTGGTGATAAGTTGCCTTCTTGAACCACTGCAGTCTCTGAGGTGTAGGTACACCCACAGTGCTGTTATGGAGGGAGTTCCAGGATTTTGACCCAGTGACAGTGAAAGAACGGCGAGATATGTCCAAGTCGGGGAGGTGAATGACTTGGAGGGGGACCTCCAGGTGGTGGGGATCCCAGGTATCTGCTGCTCTTGTCCTTATAGATGGTAATGATCATGGGGTTGGAAGGTGCTGCCTAAGGAGCCTTCCTGCAGTGGATCTTGTAGATGGTACACACGGGAACCACGGTTCATCGGTGGTGGAGGGTTTGAATGTTTGTGGAAGAGGTAGCAATCAAGTGGGCTGCTTTGTCCTGGATGGTGTTGGGCTTCTTGAGTGTTGTTGGAGCTGCATTCATCCAGGCAGGTGGAGAGTATTCCATTACACTTCTGACTTGTGCCTTGTAGATGGTGGATAGGCTTTGGGGGGTCAGGAGACGAGTTACTCACAATAGGATTTCTAGCCCTTGACCTGCTCTGGTATGTTGTGTGGTGGTATGTATTAGGGGTAATACGGTACACCACGTGTCAACAGGCTATTGGTGGAGGGATGCCAGGTTCTGATAGGATCTGCACCTACTGGACTCCACCCAGAAATGCCGGTATAAGAACCCAGTTTTTCCCATCATTTCCCTCAGCAGTTGCATTCTGTAACCACGCTGCTGGGGATAAAGTTCTGCCTTCAATTGACATTACCTCAACCTGCCTCGCGTCATATTGACGGTACTACATGTTGCACATGTTTAGCCAGCAGTGCACTTCTCTTTCCTTCCTCAGACCAGACTTGATTTCTGATTATTTGCATGGAACACTTCAACATCTCTTTCCTCATCCCCCTAGGGATTATAAAGCTAATTCCTTTGTACAGCATTTCATCTTGGCCAATCACTTTATCCCTTTATGCCCAATAATCTCTTATTGGAATAGGTTTGTCCTTGATAATTTCCAGCATCCTTTCATCACTATTTCCTGCAGCACTTGGAGAGTTACATCTCTTTGTGCAGTATGCATGATCTGAGCAAGACACTTATCTGTCAGGTTCAATGCGTAAAGTTTCCAGTCTAACCCATCACAGGAATCATCATGAGAAGGACAGATATTTTGAGGGACCATTTAAAGGCCTGTTGACCTCAGGCGACCAAAAATCCCACCCAATGTCTCTGTTGGGTTAACGACTTCTTGCGTATGCTCTACAGTTGTTTCTTGTTGAATCTGGAAGATTTTACTCTCTGTACTCACATCACAACTTTTCCTTTCTCCCTCCCTCCCTCCCTTCCTTCCCCTCTCCCAACCCTCCCCTTCCCCAACCCCTCCTCGTTTCCTATCCCCTCCTCTTCACTTCCCCCCCACCCTCTCCACTTCCTTGCGTCTCCTATAAGGACAAGCAGCACGGTAACACAAGTGGATAGCACTGTGGCTTCACAGCGCCAGGGTTCCAGGTTCGATTCCCCGCTGGGTCACTGTCTGTGTGGAGTCTGCACGTTCTCCCCGTGTCTGCGTGGGTTTCCTCTGGGTGCTCTGGATTCCTCCCACACTACAAAGACGTGCAGGTTAGGTTGATTGGCCATGATAAATTGCCCTTAGTGACCAAAAAGGTGAGGAGGGGTTATTGGGTTACGGGGATAGGGCGGAAGAGAGGCTTAAGTGGGTCGGTGCAGACTCGATGGGCCGAATGGCCTCCTTCTGCACTGTATGTTCTATGTTCCATGTTCTCTCCCCCTCCACCCCTCCCCTTCCTCCTACCCCTTCCCCCCAATTACTTCTTCTCCCCTCCTCCCTCCTCCTCTGCCCCTTCCCCCCCAGCATCAGCTGTAAATATAAATGTCATCCCAGTCTCAGAGGACCATAGGCTGCTCTCCCCTTTTGAGAACTGACTGGTTGTGATTTAACCCACAGGTCACCACACTTCAAGTGAGTGCAAGGTTAAGAAGGGGGGCCTTCATGAATAACCTCAACCAGTACGGGAATTGAACTCGCACGATTGGAGTTGCTCCAAGTCATGAACCAGCCGTCCAGCCAACGTATACTTGACTTCAATTATTTTCAGTTGTAATCTCTTCTTATTCAGCTTCAGGTTCTTGTTCTTCTGCAAGCTCACGCCAGCAGTTTCACTAGATTCTGATTATGGTCTATGATGGCTTCTTCCATTGTATCTCCACATCCGCAGACTAGCAGCTCATCCAAGATCGCTTCTACTCATGGATATTGTTGACTATCTCATGCTGCCTGTGTTGACACTCTTCCGGAGATAAATGGCATGCACGACCATCTGTACCTCCCAAATGGCATCCAGCCAGAATGTAGTCAGGAAACTGCTGCTTTCATCCAATTTCACTTGCCAGAATCCATCTTTTGCAGTTTTGCATCGATTGTAGTATAGACCTTTGCTGTGGCAAGTTGCAGCAAAATATCTTCAATGGTTGACATAGAGCAGTGAGATCTCTTCAAAGCTTTATTGAGGTTGTTTGAATCTAGGCATACACTCAGCTTTCCAGTTTGATTCACTGCTACCATGCTGCTAATCCAATATGTCGGAGTCATCAATTTCTTGATTATTCCCAACTTTTCAAGCTCCTCTAGCTTGTATTTCATGATGGACTTGAGAGCAACTGAAACTCTCCACAGGTGATGCTGAGTTGGGCACACACTCTCATCCATTTCAAGATGCTATTCACCAGGAAGACATCCAAGACCCGTAAAAAAGTATTTGTTGTTTTTTGGATTTGTTCAGCAGTCAATCTTTGTGCCGTGCAAAACATTGTAAGCCTCTTCTGGTGCATGGAGGGTTACCAGTCCAAGCTTTTGACTTGTTTCAGCTGAAATTAGTGGACTTTGCTTAATGTCTACTATTTGGAATTACAAATCTTCTTTCTTCCCAATGCAATGGGCACTCAGCTTAGTTTGTTCTCTTGGAGTGAGCATTGTTCCATTATATAGCCTCAACTTTACCTTCGCCAGCTTCATTTTTGGCTCACCATCTTGAACATATATACACTGATCTGCGAAACTCATGATATTGCATGCAGCACCAGTGTCTGTCGATGAGACATTTCATGTTAATTTGATGCTCTTCTTCTGCGGTCACCATTCAAATAGTCAAAAACAATTTTTGTCTTTGAGACTCGATGGTGCCAACCTGTTCAAGGATGTCTAGGGTTTGTTAGCAGGATCATTGTCTGGCATCTCTCCTGCAACGACCTGGGGTGTTAAAAGGCACTCTGTGCCTTATCAAGGAACCCAGCATTGAGAAGGTGCGGGGCCTGGTATCCTGCAACTATCCTTGGCCTCAGGTGTATATCATACTAGAAGAAGCCGCCACCTCCCTAGTGATGCTGCCATTCAATAGACCTGCTAACCTCTGATTGGCTAGCAACTCTCAGTGGACAAGACTTCCGCTTCCGGGGTCCTTGATCCGAGGGAAAGGCCCACTGCTGGCTGGTTAAATGCCTGAGTGGCATGTGCCAGGCCTTCCCGAAAAGCGGTGATATAGCTGAGACTCCAATTGCCTCAACAAGGTTCCACCCTTGGATATTTCCAGGAGTCCCCCCCCACTCAAGAATGGTATTGTCTAAGGACTGAGAGGAAGTCATTTTAAATACCTTGTGATGTTCTCTGTTTTCTTGGTAAGGATGGCTTTGATGTGTAGTGCTCAACAAAGAACATCAAGTTATGTTGATTAACAAAGCTAATTTATTAACACTACTTATAACTAGATTTGAATGTCTTCCTCAGTACAAAGGTTGCTAAATGAACTATGCTATAACTCTTATCTACAGAACTCCAGAATACACAACAATTCTCTCTCAAGCCTAAACACCTTCTCCCAGAATCAAGGGTGTCACGTGATCTACGTGACTGCTCTTGATCATCATCTGATGGTTAGATGTATTTACATAAAATTGTTAACCTTTCATCTCCTATACAATATCCATATTGTTACATATCTGGGAGCAGATAGCTCATTTTCTGGCCAGTGAATGATTCACGCCTCTGGGGAAAAAAAGAGAAAGGAGAAAATACAAAAGAATTTACCTTAAAAAGAAATATGGATAATAAAAGTGCGACAAACTCACTAGATCAGTAAACACATTTCAAGGCCAAAGTATTCACGCTACATGATCTTCCTACACACAAGTATGTTTTATTCAGGCCTGCTAAAATGTACTCTGCTATGATTTCTTTTCAGCTATTGTTTGTGCTGCCAGATGGTTCTCCAAACTTAATTTCAAGCCTGATGTTGTTCCAACTTTCACAATTAATTTCTAATCAGGAAATCCACTAGTATGAGAATTGGACCAGTGTCAGTGAAAATGATAAATTTACTGGAATTGATTAGGCTGATAAATGTCTCTATTAGTCTCTATAAAATTAACCAATCATGCAATTGAGTTACAGTTTCCCTAACCACATGTCTTCACTTATTCAGAATGTTTGCAGTTTCTGAAAAAATTAAAATAACCTAAGATTATCTATGAGTTACAATAAATTATGCATCTGGCTAAAATGAGCATTAAAAATTAATAATTATAGTCAGTCTATTGCCAAGTATTAAAGTGAGCATTCATCAACTGAAAACAATATGAGGCACATGAGAAATCTTCAGTTTCATATTTCTAATTATTTTTTTCCTTCCAAGCCCCTGCAACAACTTACAGTACAATGTCCTTCAGCTGGAGACATAGGGTAGCCAAGACAGACTGGAAATGTGCCACTTCCACAATGGGAGGAAGGAAAAGCCAGACAACCAGTTAGACTTATCTTTTCTCATGAATGACAGAGTGGTTACACAGTGGCATTGATAGAACCTATAAACAGGTTTATACTTAATTAGGACTGGTGCATTTTCAGCCTGCCATTTTAGCTCTTTCCCTTTCTCAGGTAGCTTTGCCAGTCTTGGGCATCAGTCTACCCAGACAAGCAGTGGAAGAAGCAAGAATATTGTAAACAATAGGTAGCAAAAGTAATAGGACACATCTGCATGTTGCGCTCAAGCAAAAGCACCACACAGCCAGAGAATTCTGGGAGAACCCTCCTGCAGCCTCCGCGCCTTGCGGGATTCACAAGGCGCAGATTCGGAACTCCGTCCAAAAGAGGCGTGACCAAATGATGCTCACTGAAGTAGGTCTTAACTCTATTTAAGACCTCCCTATCTGAACTCTGCCAGCCTCCCTCGATTCTCCGGCCTCGTCAGGGAGGCTGCAGCTGGGAGCGGATCAGTGCTGGTCCACATTCTTGTGGACCAGGCGGAACAGCACCCGGGGGGGGGGGGGGGGGGTCTCCCAGGCTACCGGTGACCTCTGGGTGGTCAGGGTCAGTGCAGGGTGGCCCCCTGGCCTTCCCCCTGGACCGTGGGCACCTTGCAAGACCAAGCTGGCTGGAGCACTGCCTGAGTGCCAGTGTAAGGGTGCCTGGGTGCCAGGGTGGGCCATGCCCATGAAATGAAGGTGGAGGGGAGGTTTAAAGGTTGGGGGTGTGCAGGGAAGATAATCAGGGGCCCCCAGGAGGTGGGGGGGGGGTGATGGGTGGGGTGGTCCTGGAAGGGAGGGGGTGCTGTAAGGAGATGCCTGAAGAGGGGGGTCCCCAGGGACCTCATAGCAGGGTGTCCTCACTTGGGGGGTGTGGGATAGTGCCCATGTGTGTGGGGGTGACATTGCCCATGTGTAGGTGGTGTGGGGGACCCACAAGCTAACCTGGAGATCGGGGCACCCTTTCAAAATGGTGGCCCGATCTCTGAGTTCAGCTCCCCAGTACTAAAAAAAATTCTAAGTGTGGACTAAGCCGATCAGAAACTCCTCAGGGTCCAAAACAGTTACTTTAGTGTCATTGAATAGCAGTTGGGGAATTTGCCGGCAGAGCTGGCGGGAAGCTCCTTGAACAACCTGCCACAAATGAACTTGGAAATTTGGGAGGAGAATTGTGCCCTGAGAAATGTTTGGGTTGAATCACGCCCCATAGCTATTACCCAGAAAACATACATTCCTGGAGCTATTCTTTGTTTATGCTCTCACTGACTCTGGACATTGGTGAAATGATGTGTTTTCCTGTTTACAAATCGTCCTGGCTGTCCAGATTAAACTTTTATTACAATATGGGTGCAATCACTTACTCCTTGAACCCTTGGAGATCTAGCGATGGTTGCAAAGTCTGGTCCTTACCACTTCACTGCCGTTGTCACATGTACTCATGGGCACACTTTAAAAAATAATTTAGAGTTCCCAATTAATGTTTTCCAATTACGGGACAATTCAGCGTGACCAATCCACCTAACCTGCATATCTTTGGGCATATAGTGGGGGTGAAACCCACGCAAACATGGGGAGAATGTGCAAACTCCACACGGACAGCGACCCAGAGCCGGGATCGAACCTGGGACTTTGGCGCTGTGAGGCAGCAGTGCTAACCACATTGCCAGCGTGCTGCCCCACTCATGGACACACTTAAGCATGGCCTCCATAAAAACCTAATTCAGTGATGGGCTTGTAGCCATCTGGGATGGCCACTACCAGAATACAAAATGGATGTTTGCAAAGTTGCAGGGAACTATAGACAATGCTAAGAAAACAAGCAGGCACAGAGCCTATACGTGTATTGGGACCGCAGCTCCCAGACGAGACTGAAACTGTAGGTCTATTAGCATTTTGATGGCCCATCTCCGGGAACAAAGGGGAGATACTCAAGTAACCGATCTAGCTCCAGACCTCGTGGCGCCAGTTCCCCAACCCGAAAGCACAAACAAAGCCAGGCCAACGGCCACGCCCAGCCATCAGGGACCCCACCCCTTTTTTGGTCAAGATCAATACGAGTGATCAAGATACGGCCCAATTGATTGGGGCCAAGTTCAAGGCCCGCCCAAAAGCGCGTGAAGCTCTTTCAGGTATAAGAACAAGGCCCCAGGAGAGAATCGCTCTCTTGGAATCGGCTCTCAAAGCGGAGAGACCCTTCCACCAGCTACACCAGAAGCAAGTAAGTCCAAGATCAACGCTCGCTACCAGACGGACGACCTTAGCTGTTCTCTTGTACCACTTTGACCCCAGCAGCCTCAGATCCGAACAACGCCCATTGTTCCTCTGACTGAATGGGCACCCGAAGCTAAATATAGGCTTTAGCATTAGAGATAGTTTAGTCTGTAGTATTTCGTGCATGAGTAGATATTGCTGTGTATGTAAATAAATAGTATTGACTTTGAACTAACTAACTGGTGTATAACTCTTTGATCAGTATTCGGGTTTGAACTTTGTGGTGGTATCAAAAGATACCTGGTGACTCGAAAGCAAACATAATTAGGATTAAGGAAGGTGACCATATTGACCACCATATTTAGAACCAAATAAAGAGAGCAACAGGCTAAAGATTGGGAAATTTCACTGAAGTCTCCACATACTGCCAAAATGACCCAGAGGTGAAGATGTTAAAAGCTACAATGTATCGGGCTGACACCTACACTAGTGGAGTCGATCTTCCAAGAAAGCATGTCACAAAGGTATGTGACTGTCTCTTTTCAGCAGTACACAGAGGCACTGTCATTCTAATGTCTGCAGGTAAGACATCCTAACACCTTGGTTGGCAGAGTATTGCCTTGACCTACCTTTGACTGCTTGATGTTGCTCTCTCCACCACAGCTCATTTCTCAGCGGCAGGTTGCTCACCTTGCTGAGTCTCATGGTACATCTATCATGTCAGCTGTTCTCCTAATCCTCCTCACTGGAGAATGTGTCTCCAACAGTATGGACAATTCCTATCGGATACAGCGATGTACTGCAGTGCTCAATGTTGATTGGAACACTTCCTTGCCCCCTTCCTTGAGGAAATGCCCTTATTATTTTTTAAATATGTTTTATTGAAATTATTTTCCCAAACAACAATTTTTCCCCTCTTACAAAGCAAACGCAACAATAACAATACAGAAATTTTTAACAATACCCAAGTAACAAAACCCCTTTATCTTTGACCTAAACTAAACTAAACCCCCCCACCCCCCCCTCCTTCCCCCTGGGTTGCTGCTGCTGGTCATCTGTCTTCCCTCTAACGTTCCCCTAGGTAGTCGAGAAATGGCTGCCACCGCCTGGTGAACCCTTGAGCCGATCCTCTCAGGGCAAACTTTATCTGCTCCAGTTTAATGAACCCCGCCATATCATTTACCCAGGCCTCCAGTCCGGGGGGTTTCGCCTCCTTCCACATGAGTAGGATCCTGCGCCGGGCTACTAGGGACGCAAAGGCCACAACGTCGGCCTCTTTCGCCTCCTGCACTCCCGGCTCTTCCGCAACTCCAAATAGAGCTAACCCCCAGCCTGGTTTGACCCGGGCCTTCACCACCCGCGAAATCACTCCCGTCACTCCCTTCCAATACCCTTCCAGTGCCGGACACGCCCAAAACATATGTGCGTGGTTTGCCGGGCTCCCGCCACACCTCCCACATTTGTCCTCCACTCCAAAGAACCTGCTCAATCTTGCTCCCGTTATGTGTGCTCTATGTAGCACCTTAAATTGAATCAGGCTAAGCCTGGCGCATGAGGAAGAGGAATTTACCCTGCTTAGGGCATCAGCCCACATACCCTCCTCTATCTCCTCCCCTAGTTCTTCTTCCCACTTTCCTTTTAGTTCGCCCACCGACTCCTCCCCCTCTTCCCTCATCTCTCGGTAAATCTCTGACACCTTGCCCTCTCCGACCCACACCCCTGAAAGCACCCTGTCCTGTATCCCCTGTGTCGGGAGCAACGGAAATTCCCTCACCTGTTGTCTAGTAAACGCCCTCACCTGCATATATCTCAAGAAATTTCCCCGGGGCAACTTATACTTTTCCTCCAATGCTCCCAAGCTCGCAAAAGTCCCATCTATAAATAAATCTCCCACCCTCCTAATTCCCAACTGGTACCAGCTCTGAAATCCTCCATCCATTCTTCCTGGGGCGAACCTATGGTTGTTCCTGATTGGGGACCCCACCAGGGCTCCCCGCACCCCTCTCTGTCGCCTCCACTGTCCCCAGATATTCAATGTTGCCGCCACCACCGGGTTTGTGGTAAACTTTTTAGGTGAGATCGGTAGCGGCGCCGCCACCAGCGCCTCTAAACTCGTCCCTTTACAGGACTTTCTCTCCAGTCTTTTCCACGCCGCTCCCTCGCCCTCCATCATCCATTTACGTATCATTGCCACATTGGCGGCCCAATAGTAATCGCCCAAGTTCGGTAGTGCCAATCCTCCTCTGTCCCTACTCCGCTGAAGGAACCCCCTCCTTACTCTCGGAACTTTCCCTGCCCACACGAAGCTTGTGATGCTCCTGTCTATTTTATTAAAAAAGGTCTTGGTGATTAGTATAGGGAGACATTGAAATACAAACAAGAACCTCGGGAGGACCATCATCTTAATTGCTTGCACCCTGCCCGCCAGCGATAGAGGCTGCATGTCCCACCTCTTGAAGTCCTCCTCCATTTGTTCTACCAACCGTGTCAGATTAAGTCTGTGCAAGGTTCCCCAGCTCCTAGCGATCTGAATCCCCAGGTATCGGAAGTTTCTTTCCACTTTCCTTAGAGGCAAGCCTTCTATCTCTCTACTCTGGTCACCTGGATGTATCACAAATAATTCACTCTTCCCCATGTTTAGCCTATACCCCGAGAAATCCCCGAACCCCCTCAAAATTCGCATAACCTCTATCATCCCCCCCGCTGGGTCCGACACGTATAACAATAGGTCATCCGCGTGTAACGAGACTCGGTGTTCTTCTCCCCCTCTAATCACCCCTCTCCATTTCCTGGTGTCTCTCAACGCCATGGCCAGAGGTTCAATTGCCAACGTGAACAACAATGGAGACAACGGGCATCCCTGTCTTGTTCCCCTATATAGTCGGAAATACTCCGATCTATGTCGACCTGTATCTACGCTTGCTGTTGGAGCCCCATAAAGAAGTCTAACCCAGCTAATAAACCCGTTCCCAAACCCAAACCTCCTTAACACTTCCCATAAATACTCCCACTCCACCCTATCAAATGCCTTCTCTGCGTCCATTGCCGCCACTATCTCTGCCTCCCCCTCCACTGGGGGCATCATTATCACCCCTAATAGTCATCGCACGTTAACATTCAGTTGTCTCCCTTTTACGAACCCTGTCTGGTCTTCGTGCACCACCCCCGGGACACAGTCCTCTATCCTCGATGCCAGTACCTTTGCCAACAATTTGGCGTCCACGTTCAATAATGAAATGGGTCTATAGGACCCGCACTGCAACGGATCTTTATCCCTCTTCAAAATTAACAATATCGTCGCCTCCGACATCGTCGGGGTAGAGTCCCCCCTTTCCTGGCCTCATTGAACGTCCTCACCATCAACGGGGCCAACAAGTCCACATATTTTCTGTAATACTCCACCGGGAACCCGTCTGGTCCTGGGGCCTTCCCAGCTTGCATGCTTCCCAGTCCCTTAATAACCTCGTCCACCCCAATCGGTGCCCCCAGGCCTACCACCCCCCGCTCCTCCACTTTCGGGAACCTCAATTGGTCCAGGAACTGCCGCATCCCCTCCTCTCCCTCTGGGGGTTGAGACCTATACAGTTCCTCATAGAAGGTCTTGAACACCTCATTTATCTTTCCTGCCCTTCGCACCGTGTCTCCCCTTTCATCTCTAATTCCTCCTATCTCCCTCACTGCTGCCCTCTTTCGCAATTGATGAGCCAACAGGCGACTAGCCTTTTTCCCATATTCATACGTCCTCCCCTGTGCCTTCCTCCACAGTACCTCCGCCTTTCTGGTGGTCAGAAGGTCAAATTCCGTCTGGAGTCGTCTCCTCTCCCTGTACAATTCCTCCTCCGGGGTCTCTGCAAATTCCCTATCCACCCTTAAAATCTCCCCCAGTAATCTTTCCCTTTCCTTGGCCTCTGTTTTCCTTTTGTGGGCCCCAATGGAGATCAGCTCTCCTCTGACCACCGCTTTTAGTGCTTCCCATACCACTCCCACAGGGACCTCGCCGTCGTCATTGACCTCCAGGTATCTCTCAATACACCCCCGCACTCTTGCACACACTCCCTCATCCGCCATCAGTCCCACATCTAATCGCCAGAGTGTTCTCTGCTCGCTTTCCTCTCCTAATTCCAGGTCCACCCAATGTGGGGCATGATCCGAAACCGCTATGGCTGAGTACTCAGCTTCTTCCACCCTAGAGATCAACGACCTTCCCAAAACAAAAAAATCTATCCGGGAGTACACTTTATGGACATGGGAGTAGAAGGAAAACTCCCTCGCCCTAGGTCTAAGAAATCGCCATGGATCCACTCCCCCCATTTGGTCCATAAACCCCTTAAGTACCTTGGCCGCTGCCGGCCTTCTTCCGGTCCTTGAGCTGGATCTATCTAGCCCCGGGTCCAGCACCGTATTAAAGTCCCCTCCTAAAATCAAGTTTCCTACCTCCAGGTCCGGTATACGCCCCAGCATCCATCTCATAAATCCCGCATCGTCCCAGTTTGGGGCATACACATTAACCAACACGACCTCCATTCCCTCCAGCCTGCCACTCACCATTACATATCTACCTCCGCTATCTGCTACGATGTTCTTTGCTTCAAATGCTACCTGTTTCCCCACCAAAATGGCCACCCCTCTATTCTTTGCGTCCAGTCCTGAGTGGAACACCTGTCCCACCCATCCTTTCCTTCGCCTAACTTGGTCCGCCACCTTTAGGTGCGTCTCTTGGAGCATAACCACGTCTGCCCTTAGTCCTTTCAAATGCGCGAGCACTCGGGCCCTTTTTATCGGTCCGTTCAGGCCTCTCACGTTCCACGTGATCAGCCTCACTAGGGGGCTACCTGCCCCCCTCCCGTGTCGACTAGCCATTACCTTCTCTAGGCCAGTCCCATATCCCGCCTCCGCGCTCCCGCTTGCTCCCCCAGCATCGCACACCATCCCCGCCCACCCACTCTTTAGCCATTTCCTTTTGGATTTCCGCAGCAGCAACCCAGTTGTCCCCCCCCCCCCCCGCCTCCCCCTCCCCCCCCCCCCCCCCCCGCTAGATCTCTTTCTAGCATGATTGCTCCCCCATATTACTTCCGTAAATCAGCTAGGAAATGCCCTTATGCAGGTTGAAATGGACTGAGAAATAAATTAGCAGCACAAACAACATTTTCCAGCTTCAGCAGCAAACTCTTCTGCTAAAGTCAACGATAGTCACACCTGCAGCCTTTGCAACACTTCTGGATAAAAAGAGAGACTCCCTTTGAACATGTTTTCCCATGCACCGATCACATTATGGTGTGGACAACGTAGTATTCTGGTGCATTGCCAGCAAGCCCTATTTTAGGCAAGCGTGAGATGGCAGCGGTCTCCATCTTGGAGTGTAAAAGTCAGCCTCTTAGTCCAGGACCAAATAAATAGTCACTTGGGCAACTGCAGGTTGATTAAAGAAAGCCATTATGGCTTTTTTGATGTTAACAGAGAAGGTTGTTGGGGGTAATGCTGTTGATGCGGTGTACATGGACTTCCATAAGACCATAAGCCATAGGAGCAGAATTAGGCCACTAGGCCCATTGAATCTGCTCCACCATTCAATCATGGCTGATATTTTTCTCATCCCCATTATCCTGCCTTCTCCCCATAACCCCTGATCCCCTTATTAATCAAGAACCTATCTATCTCTGACTTAAAGACACTCAGTGATTTGGCCTCCACAGCCTGCTGTGGCAAAGAGTTCCACAGATTCACCACCCTCTGGCTGAAGAAATTCTTCCTCATCTTTGTTTTAAAGGATTGTCCCTTTAGTCTGAGATTGTGAGCTCTGGTTCTAGGTTTTCCTACAAGTGGAAACATCCTCTCCACATCCACTCTATCCAAGCCTCGCAGTATCCAAAAGACATTTGATAAAGTGATTCACAACTGACTGGAGGGCAAAATTATATCTCATGGAATAGAAAGGACAATAGCAACATGGGTGGCACAGTGGTTAGCACTGTTGCTTCATAGCGCCAGAGACCTGGGTTCGATTTCCGGCTGCAGTCACTGTGCGGAGTCTGCATGTTCTTCCTGTGTCTGCATGGATTTCCTCTGGGTGCTCCGGTTTCCTCCCACAAGTCCTGAAAGACATGCTTATTAGGTAATTTGGACATTCTGAATTCTCCCTCAGTGTACCCGGACAGGCGCCAGAGTTTGGCGACTAGGGGATTTTCACAGTAACTTCATTGCAGTGTTAATGTAAGCCTACTTGTGACAATAATAAAGATTATTAATATTAGTTATGAAATTGGTTGAGTGGCAGGAAACAGAGAATAGTGACTAACAGATGTGTTTTGGACTGGAGGAAGTTTTATGTTGGAATTCCCCAGGGGTTGGTGTTTAGATTTTTCCGCCTTGCCTTTGATTATTTAGATTTCATCATTGTGGTGGTTTTAAAATTAAGGATCAAACTACCGGCTGCGTTGCACCTGAAAGGCAGTGTGGCACAGCCGGTAGATCTACCCAACTCGCCAAGTCTCCTGAGACCTAATATGATCTCATGAGACATCGCAATATGAATCCTGCAATTGTGGGCAGGATCACTATTTTGAAAATCTACATATTAGAGCGAGGCAGTTAGTCTCACTCTAATCTGTATTCCCATGATCTGCCTAAGGCGTGGATCTAACCCCCTTTCCTCAGAGATCTCGGGTGAGTGCTGTTCGGTGCTGGTCTCCACAAATGAGGACTAGACCAAAAAGCACTTTCAAGGGCCTCTCAGGGGATTGGAGGCCCCCAGGTGCTTGCCCTCTGGGCAGGGTGGCACTGGTGTCTTTGGTTTGGTTTGGACGTCTCCATGGTCACCTTAACCAGAGTCAACACATTAATCTGAGGTTGATTCAGTGTCTGGTTCTCAACTGAGGTACTGCTTTTCCTAGTTGCGTCGATTAATATCAGGTTCTCAGGAAGGTCCAGGTTGTCTCTTGACATAGTTTGATTTGGACTCTCTGTTGTTTCTGTCTCTGGCAGAATGCTTCCAGTTGCCAAAAGTTGATTTGCATGTCTCCTCCAAATTTTATCATACAGTGTTTGTGTGGTGTAGGAGACGAGTCCTGTCTGCTTTACAATGGTGGCAAGTATCAACTTTTCACTTGTGGTATAGAATATGAGTAGAATATGGCTTTAACTCAGGGTTTGCTCCTGAAGTTTATCCTCAAAGCATCATGTCCATGACCTCTGACCGTACTGGATCATTTCTGGTATGCTTCTTAAATTGTCCTGCAGTTATAGGGGTGTTATATGCTTGCTCGAAGTAGAAAATGTTTCCAGACAAATTGCTTATCGATTAATTATTTAGTAAGGGTAGTTGGGAGAGTCCATCTGGGTTCCCATGAAGGCTTGACTAACGATACTTGATCGGGTTTGCGTGGGCTGAAAAGAGCAATGCCCACTCTGCATTCTGCTCGTGGCCATTGATGGAATCCCTAAATGAGGTCCAAGGATCGATTTTAGAAGATGATGATCCATCAATAAAGTGAATTTCTTCCCATACAGGAATTGGTAGAACCATTTTATGCCTAAAATTATTCTTAGAGTTTCTTTCTATCAGTGTGCAAGTGCTTTCGGCTTTATTCGAGGTCCTCGATCGCGAAGGCGACTGCTCTTGAGCTTTGTGCATTATGTACAAAACTACCACCCCAACCCCATAACGTGATATGTCACACGCCAGTTGCAGGGGTAAATTTGGATCAAAATGTGTCAGGACTTCTGACTAGAATAGCGCGTCTCTTTGGCTTACATGAATGCTGTCTCACATTGATCCACCCATGTTCACTTTTTAATTTGACAAAGTAAATGCGTAAGGGTTTTGGAATAGTAGCCAGATTAAGGAAAATTATCCCATAATAATTTAGTAAGCCGAAGAAAGATTGAAGTTGGTTCACATTCTGAGGTGCAGGTGCCTGAGTAATGACTTTGACTTTTGAAGGGGACTTCTGCAGTCCCTTGGCATTGATGACATACCTCAGGAATTTGATTGAAGATTGGAAAAATTCACATTTATCTTTCTTGGACTTTTAATCCGTAATCTTCACATCTCTGGAGTGTGGTGGAGGTATTCTTCTTCAGTCTTTCCAGTAACCAAAATGTCATCTAAGTAACACTGGACTTTGTCTAATCTGCTTAAAGTTTGGTCCATAGCTCGTTGGAACAATGCTGGTGTGGAAATGATGCCAAATAGCATCACTTGGTAGTCTTTTATATTGAAATAACCCTTTGTGTGTCACAATCAAGAAATGTTCTGAATCTGGATCCACATTCATTTGAAGATATGCTTTAATGAGGTCAATTTTACTGAAGTGTTGGATTCCAGCCAACCCAGCAAATAAGTCATCAATCAAAGGCAGAGGGTACTGCTCTAAACACAGTACTGGATTAGTAGTGACTTTAAAATTGCCAAAATGTGTTCAGATCTATTTTCATCACGGGTATGATCGGCGTGCCCTAATCACTCATGTTAACTTGTTCAAGGACTCCCATTTTGACCAGCTATTCTAAATCAGCCCATACCTTGGGTCTGATTACGTACGGCACTGATCTAGCCTTTAAGTATCTCGCCTGACGTTCGCCTTGATTTTCAGCTTTGCTGAGATATCCTTCATACTTCCCAGCTCAACGTTGAATACAATGGCCCGTTTCTTCAAGATTTTGGGTAGATATGGGCTGGATTCTCTGATCCCGACGCCAAAATCGCGTTCGGCGACAGGGCGACAATCCCCGATGACAAAATCGGGGATGGCGCCGCTTTTGCGAGGCTCCATCCCCCGAAAAGCAGCGTACTCCACACGCCCTATCCATGGCCTCAGGCCATTGCCTGAGTCCCGCCCGGCGATGCTCCATCCCCGACCGGCCGAGTTCCTGATGGCCTGGGAAATGTGTGGTCTCACCCGTCGGGAAGTCAGCGTGCCGGCTGCAGACTCAGTCCAGCTTAGGAAGGTTGGGACATTTATATCTGGTGACATCTTGTTCGCTTGAACATAATAGTTGAATCTCTCTGTATATGAGCTCTATTGCTCTGTATTCTGATCAAACGGTCCCATGGTGCCAAAAACTCCTGCCATTTTTTACTATGAAAGGACTGTATGTGCATGATGTGCGACAAAACCTTCGCACTACTTTGCTTCCTTTCTCCCCAAAACAAGGCAAATCTGAGGTCAGCCTGTTTTACTTTCGTGTTTTACAACACCCAGCTCTAAATTTGCTGTTGCAGGGTACTTGTTACTCACCGTGCTCTCGGTACTGTTACGGACCATTTAGCAGAGCTTCTTTCCAAAGTTGTTTTCTTTGGATTCCTCGATTTTTTTTTTTCTTCCAGTGGCTGTAACCGTTGTTTGACTCCCCTGCTGCCAGCTTTTGTGTTGTGACGATTTTAATTATTTATTTTACTTTTCAGGTGCTGAAAGCGCCGTTTGACTATTTTTTTTCAGGTGCCAATAAATACTGTTCACCTAACTCATCATCATGTGGTGGTTTTAAAATGAAGTGTGCAGGCATCAGAGGTTCAAAAAAATGAAGAGCATTATTAGAAGATGTTAACATTACAGGTTGCTTTGTTACACTGCACATTTTCGTCACAGTCGGGTGAGGGCCGATCCATGGGCAGGGGGGGTGGGGGGGGGGGGGGGAGTATTATACAGGGCTGGAGGCACTGTGATGGGGTGGTCTGGGGCGTGAGAGAGGCCGAAAGGTGGGGGGGGGGGGGACTATTTTTGCGGTCTGGGTCCACGGGCTCTGCCATGAGTGTGGCGCGGCCGCTGCAGGCCGCCGACGTGCGCATGCACGGCCACAGACCTGGCAATGCTCCAGGCCGTATCGGTAGCTAGAGCTGGGAGTAAAATGCTGCCTGGCTGCTAACCACACCCGGAACAGGGAATTGGTGGCCATTTTGCACCAGTTTTCCTGGCGTAAAACACCACCGTTTTCACTCCAGCCTGGGGACCCAAACGGAGAATCCAGCCCCTGATTCGGAACCTGTTGTGAGATTTACCTCAGTCTAATTTAATCTGATCTTTTCCAGCCAAGTTCTTCCCATTGGTGCTGGATAATTTTCTTTGACTGTGCAAAGACAAATCTGCCACCTAATTGCATTGTTGCATTAATACTGCCCCTCAACAGAACCATTTCTCCAGTATAGGTTTTTAACACCATCTTCATGGTCATGATCATGTCAGGGTTTTTTGTGATAAACAGGGCTGGATTCTCCATTATTGGGACTATGTCCCCACGCGGTGGAGTTTCACGCCAGAAAAGCTGGTGTGAAAGGACGACTAATTCCAAGCCCTGAGGGGGCTAGCAGGGACCCAGAGTAAATCTCACAGCTTTTGCTGCAGCCACAGGCCCCCGCATTTCCGGGTCAGAAGCCGCGCGTGCGCACGCCGGCGGCCTCCAGCGGCCACGCCGTGCTCCACTGTGGACTCGGACCCCAGAGTTAGACCCAAGAAAGAGACAACCAGATCGGCCCCGCGCCCGACCCTCAACCCCCGCACAAACATTCCCCGGCTGCCTATAAGGCCCCCCGCCCCTTGCCTCCAATCCGCCCGCCCCCGACCAGGGCGACCTCGGACTGAGTCTGCAGCTGCCATGCAAGTATCCCAACAGGCTGGAGCACATTAGTTCCATGCTGTCGGGTCTTCGGCCGGTCGGGGGCGGAGAATTGCTGAGTGGGCATCTGGCAATGGTCTTAGGCGGCGTGGCGTGCTTCCTGAGTCCACCGCTTTTCAGGGCCCGCAGAATCAGTGAACCGGCGTCAGTCCCAATTTCTTGAGGGAACATCAATTCTCTGCCCCTGCGCCGGCCGCGATTTCGGCGTGAGGGTGCGGAGGACCAGCCCACAGAGAGAGCTGCCCCGGTGTCTACCTCCATCTTCACTAGCTGATTGTCCAGTTATGGAATGACCCAGTAAAAGTTTGTTTCACCAGCAATAACCAGTACCTTTAATGACGGTTCATCTGCAGGCTGTGAATAGAATTTCTTCTCATGTTCTTTTAGTACCATGTGGGCGCTTTATCCTTTATTCAGTTTTCTATTTTATTTATTTGGTTCTTGATTTTTGCAACTAATACCTGAAACTTGCTTCCTTTTCCAGCAAGCACGTTCAATGTGGCCCTTCCCACCACGATTGTTGCACATGATGTCTTTGCACCAACAATCTGCTGCTGTGTGCCCGGTTTTTGCACACCTATGGCAAGTGCGTGTCTGTGCCTGTGTTTGAGTTTTGGCCAACATTTTGTCAATTCTTGTACTCAAATTCAACTGTTGAGCTTCTTTGGCTGCTAATTCCATGGATACAGCAACTTCCAAAGCTTTCTTTAAGGTCAGATTGCTTTAGGTTAACAACCGCTTTCCTAAACCGCAGATTAATCTATCTCTGATGGTATCGTTAAACACATACCCGAATTCGCAGTGTTCAGCCAAACCTTTCAGGGTCGCTACTAATGGTACAATTGATTCATCTTCTTCTTGGTTACGCTTATGAAACCTAAACCTTTCTGCGATGACTGAAGGTCTTGGTGAATAGTGATCCTGCAATATTTCCACTATTTAATTGAAGGTTTTTGTGTCTGGCTTTTCTGGCTGTTATCCCCCCCTTCGACCCCATCCCACCTACAATGCTCAGGAAGGTTGGGACATTTATATCTGCTGACATCTTGTTCGCTTGAACAGAATAATTGAATCTCTCTGTATATGGGGCAGCACGGTAGCCTTGTGGCTAGCACAATTGCTTCACAGCTCCAGGGTCCCAGGTTCAATTCTGGCTTGGGTCACTGTCTGTGCGGAGTCTGCACATCCTCCCCGTGTGTGCGTGGGTTTCCTCCGGGTGCTCCGGTTTCCTCCCACAGTCCAAAGATGTGCGGGTTAGGTGGATTGGCCATGATAAATTGCCCTTAATGTCCAAAATTGCCCTTAGTGTTGGGTGGGGTTACTGGGTTATGGAGATAGGGTGGCGGTGTTGACCTTGGGTAGGCTGCTCTTTCCAAGAGCCGGTGCAGACTCGATGGGCTGAATGGCCTCCTTCTGCTCTGTAATTTCTATGGTATATGAGCTCTATTGCTCTGTATTCTGATCAAATGGTCCCATGGTGCCAAAAACCCCTGCCATACTATGAAAGGACTGTGTGTGCATGATGTGTGACAAAACTTTAGCACTACTTTGCTTCCTTTCTCCCCAAAACAAGGCAAATCTGAGGTCAGCCTGTTTTACTTTCGTGTTTTACAACACCCAGCTCTAAATTTGTTGCTGCAGGGTACTTGTTACTCGCCGTGCTCTCGGTATTGTTACGGACCATTTCGGCAGAGCTTCTTTTCAAAGTTGTTTTCTTTGGATTCCTCGATTTTTTTTTTCTTCCAGTGGCTGTAACCGTTGTTTGGCTCCCTTGCTGCCAGCTTTTGTGTTGTGACGATTTTAATGATTTATTTTACTTTTCAGGTGCTGAAAGCGCCGTTTGACTATTTTTTTAAGGTGCCAATAAATGAGATTCTCCCGCCTCCCAACCACGGGTGGGGCAAGCCGTTCGCTGGCGGCAGAACTCTCTGCTCCCACAACTATCAATGGGAATTCCCACGGGCAGAGCTGCATTGCCTGCAGAAGCAGAGAATCCTGCCACCAATGAAAGGCCAGAGAATTCTGGCCAACAAGAAGGATACATTTTTCAATGGCAATTGCGAGTTAGGGGCCTGGAGAACAAACACACCCCTGACAGGAAAAAAAAATAATTCACAAACAACCTCCTCCCCAAAAAAGCAAAAGGTTTTTATCAGTTTTTATGTGGTGGTTTTAAAATGACGTGTGCAGGCCTCAGAGGTTCAAACAAATGAAGAGCATTATTAGAAGATGTTAACACTACAGGTTGCTTTGTTACGCTGCCCAATTGCCCTTGCAGACGACTGACAGACCCACGCAGACACAGGGAGAATGTGCAAACTCCACACAGACAGTGACCTGGGGTTGGGATCGAACCTGGGTCCTCAGCGCCGAGAGGCAGCAGTAGTAACCACTGTGCCACCCTGGGGGGGGATTATTTTTTGTTGGAAGCAGTTTGTAAGGGGAGCGATCGCTCCCCCTCCCACCTTTTGCTTTTTTGGGGAGGAGGTTGTTTGTGAATTTTTTTTTTTCCTGTAAGAGGTGTGTTTGTTCTCCAGGCCCCTAACTCGCAATTGCCATTGAAAAATGTATCCATTTTGTTGGCCAGAATTCTCTGGCCTTTCATTGGTGGCAGGATTCTCTGCTTCTGCAGGCAATGCAGCTCTGCCCGTGGGAATTCCCATTGAGAGTTGCGGGAGCATGACGAATGTGATATAAAATAGTTACTTTAGAGATACTAGTTAATGTAATGTAGAAATAAGCCACTTTGATTCTGGCAGTTAGGGAGAAAGGGATTTGAGACCGCATGGAAAAAGCAGGAAGAGGTGTGTCTATGAGAGTGATGCTGCATTGATAGGGGCCAGAGAAAGGGATTGGAAGTGAGCCAATCAGAATAGATCAAACAGGTCAGGAGGGATATAGGCTGACCTATGGGCGTCGAGTATGTGAAACTTGATACCATTTGAATTGATTTGCAGAGATCCCTTTGTTTCTTTGTTCATTCGCTTTCTGGGATGTAGGAGACTGGATGTCTCTTATATTTCTATGAAATGAATCAAGCTTGCAAGCTAAATAAATAACTTCTTTTTACGTGCGAATCCATCTCAACTTTTATTGAGGCCAGACTGACAGAGAAAGAAATTTGGGAATCAACAAGCAGAGAGTTCTGCCGCCAGCGAACGGTGTGCCCCACCCGTGGTTGGGAGGCGGGAGAATCTCACCCATTATCTCTGGTTTGTCACTGTCATTTCAATGTATAACTGGAGCTGCAAACATTCCAACTGATCATAATTTCTTTTCATCTTACAAGTACCATATATTATTCAATGACTTGGCTTCATATATGTTGTATTAAACAAAGTAAATTAAAGCTTTGCAGCAAGCCAAACCTTCCAGCGCTTAAGCAAAATACTACAGATGATGGAAATCTGAAATAAAAACCCATAATTCTGGAAAAACTCAGCATGTCTGGCACCATCTGCGGGGAGAAAAAGACTTAACTGGCTGGATTCTCTGCTCCCCGACGCCAAAATTGTGTTTGGCGAGGGGGCGGAGAATCCCCGATGAAGCCAAAATTGGAGATGGTGCTGCTTTTGCAATGTGCCGTCATCTGAAAAGCGGCATACTCTAGGAGTACGCCACGCCATGTATCCACAGCTGCAGGCCAATGCCTGAAGCCCGCCCTGCGATGCTCCGTTGTAGACCGGCCGAGTTCCCAATGGCGTGGGATTCTCATGGTTTCACCCATTGTGAACTTAGCGTGGTGGCCGCGGATTCAGTCCAGCGCCGCCACAGTTGGGGGAGGGCCGATCTGCCGGCAGGGGGGTCTTCATTCAGGGCTGGGTGCACTGTGGGCGGGCGGTCCGGAGCCCGTGAGTGGCCGAAGTGGGGGGACTATTTTTGCGGTCTGGGTCCATGGGCTGAGTGCGCCATGGAGCATGGCGCAGCCGCTGTAGGCCGCCGCCGTACGCATGTGCGCCACGGACCCGAAAATGTTCAGGGCCGAATCGGCAGCTACAGCTGTGAGCTCTACCCTGTCTCCCTGCTAGCCCCCAGCAAAACAGCGAATTGGTGGCCGTTTTGCACCAGTTTTCTTGGCGTAAAACACCACCGTTTTCACGTCAGCGTGGGGACTTTGTCTCCCAAACGGAGAATCCAGCACAACATGTCAGGTCGATGAGACTTGATGAAAAGTTATCAACCAGAAATGTCAATTTTTCTTTTTCCACACATATTGCCTGACCTGCTGAGTATTTCCACCATTTTCAATTCCTATTTCAAACGTCTTGGGGTCTAAAGCAACGTCCTCAATTCCCAGATAATTACCTTCATAAAATATGAAACAAAATATTCAAATATCGTGAAGAAGTTCTGAAGAGTACAATCTTGAAATGTAGACAGTCAATAGGGTCCACAAATGTCAACTGATGTGTTGCATAACATTCTGGAGGGAATATGCGTGCGGATGCCAAAAAAACTATCCTCAATTTCTCTTAGTGAGAAGGTGGAGAACTGCTTTTTTGAAACAATGCAACTCATTTGGTGTAGCTATATCCATGTTGTTGTTAAGCAGGGAGTTTCAGGATTTTGACCATGCCACAATGTCTTAAGAGTCAGAAGAGTTTTACAGCACAGAAAGAGGCCCTTTGGTCTACGATTAAGAACAGCGATATAGTTCTAGGTCAGGGTGGTGTGACTGGCAGGTGATGGTGTTCGCATGCATCTGGTACCCTTGTCCTTCTTGGTGGTATAGAGGTCGCTGGGTTTGGAAGGTGCTGTGGAAGGATCCTTTGCTAGTTGTCTTCTGATGGTGCGAAGACACTTTTATTTAGTGTTTTCATCGCTCGTGAATATTAGAGCTCATGAAGCTGACCCTTTACGGCGCAGCCGTATTCTCATCCCTGTGTCGAGTTTTAAAAACGACATTTTCGAAAATCCCTGTCATCCACGAAAGGAAATGTTTTTTAGGGACGGTTGGCGTAAACCATCTCCAAGGTGCGCGTGCGCGTGCCCGCTGACGCTCTCCCACGCACATTGCGCGCGCTCCCCCCTCTCGCCCCGCCTCCCGCGCGGACCCCAACGGCCGCTCTGGCGCTGTTACCAAGCGATTCTTCCCTCTTGGTAACGAGCGCGCGTAGCGCTCCCAAACGAACTCATATCCGTCCTTCAGTGTGTGCTGGTTGCTGCATTCAGCTGACATCATTGAGAGTTATTATTGCCGCCTTGTAGAGGTACTTTTAGGTGAAGGGGTGCATTTTTGTTTTCAAATTCTAACACAGATTTCTTCTTCTTGCAAGCGTTATTTGGAGCAGTCTTCCTTGGGTGGAGAGAAGGACGGCAGCGAAATATTAGGAAGGAAAGGAAATGGCTGATAGAACTGCACCGAAATGCCAGCTGCGGTTAGAGTGGGTTTATGGTTACCGAGGTCACCAGTGCCGGAATAACCTGTACTACACGGTTGCCAAGGAGGTGGTCTACTTCGTTGCCGGAGTGGGAATTGTGTACAACACCAGGGAGCATACACAGAAATTTTTCCTTGGCCACAACGATGATATTATCAGGTAGTGCACACGGTGCGGATTGAAATCTGATACTTCACAATATAATAGTCCCCGGTTCACCATCTGTGTTTAACAATGTGATTTAGGATGTAAAGTTTGCACGGTTATTGCAGTATTTATTTTTTTGGTACAATATCCACAGAGCATCATTAGTGATATCTTTAGTTTGCCGTTGTAAGGTTATATCCGGTGCATTAATTTTATGCATCAAGTTTCACGATAATTTATAGGCGTCTTTATGCATTAAACAGTGAAATGTTGATCCATGCATCGTTCATTTTTGTTAACTAATACAATCAGGATAAGTACCTGTTATTTCAAGTTTTTTTAAAAAAGTGCAAAGCTTTATTTAAGTTCGGATTTCATATTGGAGTATTTTAAAAATTGATCATTTAAAGTGGAATTCAGGTGTGTGTGGCTAGATGATTTTCTATTGATTTTATGTAAATGACTGGTACTGCTATACTCTGCTGTACGGTTCATTGCAACTAGTGCAAAATCGCTGTCTGTTTTGATATGTTTTCGTTGGTGCTGGAGAGTTAAAAATAATAGTTTAGAGGATACCTCTAACAGACTGGGGGGGTGAACGAAATTACTCCAGGACGCAACGTCCATAGAAACGAAAGCTAAGCCAAATGACGCCTGTGAGAGCTCCCGTACCGTATTTGACAACAATAAATTGTTTTTGGCCTGGGTGAGATCTATTTCACTATGTTTGTACAGCTCGTATTTCTATTGCTAAATTTAAAAACAAATATTCAACCACGGGGATCAAATCCGGTGCAGCACTTTAAGAGCCATGTTTCTTTATGAATACCGGGCTTGATTTTATTTTATATATAGAAAATGGAACAAACAGCGGCCTCGATTGTACATTACAATGTATCTTACTTGAAATAATTTCCGATTATTTTTGAACACGGGCACCTGTTCCCAATTTTTGGCATTAGTATATGTAAATAGCTCCATGGAAATCTAGTTTAAATTCATTTTATTTTTCTATTGCTGTAATTTCATTCTAATAGTGCTGTTTATCACTGGCAGTGATGAAAAATGATGTATAAAATCAATTGCTGACTTGGTTCTTGGATTCAAGAAATTGTCCTGAAAATGACATGTGGGAGATTTTAAAGAATACACTGCACATATTGTGATCTCCATTTGAAAATGTTTATTTCTACCATAAGAAATCATTTTCCAACAAATAACTTCAATTTTTAAAAATAACACTTTTTAAAATTTGCCCTCCAACATATTGAGTAAACATTATACTGCTGAAATAGCATCCCCCTTGGTTAGTATGAAGTTTCTCTGGGACAGTCATAGTGTAAGTGTTACTGCTTAAATTTCAACAATTGTGACTTTGCATTATTAAATTACAACACCAATTTCCTCTGACATGTGGCGACTGGTTTGAGTTTTTTAAAAAAATGAAGTGGTTGGGAAACATTGATAAACAGAGTTGTCATAGTTTCATTACATCAAATCACAACTGTGATGCAGCAACATAATCTATGCAGTGCTTAGATTGCAAAAGTATTATCTTTTCTCTGTTTGGAATACCATTTACTATTTTGTGTATCAGCTTATACTGTATTTAGCACAAGGAGTTAAAGACATTTTTGCAGCCAGTTGAAAAGAATAACCTGTAATGTTTTACCAGAGCACTAGCAGCTTCTGCAATTGTTTTAGGATGATAGTTCAGTGAAAAGTTGATCTTTATATTTTCAATATTTTGTACAAGGCTTTCTTCTTGATAGGTTGAATGGCCAGAGGCTCCATGTCCCAATGATGGGGCTGCAAGGGTGAAACCCTGCATTGATGGCCTCCTGATTTTGGGTTACTTTATTTGATGACTTCAATGCAGGCAACCAAGAAGTACTCGCCAATCTATCCCATCAGTGTCCACTTGTTGTAGTGGGGCTCCTGGCTTGACATTGCCTCTGCTTAGTCCTCCAATCTCCAGAACCCTCCTGTTACCCTTATTAGAATAGTGAACACAGAGGTGGCCAGTTAGGAGACTGCCCGGTCCGGGAGGAAGGCTCTGCAAGGTTGTGGAGAGTCTAGGACTAGAGGGCATAGTATCAGAGTAAGGGATCATCCATTTAAGACAGAAATGAGAAGAAATTTCTTCATCTCGTGGGCAGTGAATATATGGGTTCTCTACCGCAGAGGGCTGTAGGCCCTGGGTCGTTAAGTCTGCCCAAGGCTGAGATAGATATTTTTAACCAGTAAGGGAATCAAGAGTTATGGAGTTAAGGTGGTAAAAATTGTCATATCAGATCAGTCAGGATCTCATTGAATGGCAGAGGAGATTCGGGTCAAATGGTCTACTTCTGCTCCTATGTCATATGGTCTAAGGTTGTGTTGGCTGGTGTGCCGATAACATGGGTGAGCTTTGGGCTCCCATGTGGCCCAAATTGAGTCCCAACTCACGCTGGAAAATTCAACCTGCGAAATCCGTGCTTTGCCTCAATTTTCATATAAGACTGATAGTGGCAATTAAACTGTACAAATGTAGGGGGTTGAACTATTAATTTGGATAACAAAGAGTGGTACACAACATTGGTGAAGTCTAAATTTGAAAAATAAATAAATTTAAGAGTACCCAATTCATTTTTTCCAATTAAGGGGCAATTTAGTGTGGCCAATCCATCTACTTGCACATTTTTGGGTTGTGGGGGCGAAACCCACGCAAACATGGGGAGAATGTGCAAACTCAGTGACTCAGAGCTGGGATCGAAACTGGGACCTCGGCGCTGAGAGGCAGCAATGCTAACTACTGCGCCACCGTGCTGCCCCAGTGGAAGTCAAAATTGGTGGGATTTGTGCTAGAATGCTTGGGAACGTCAGGAGAAAATATCAGAGGCCCAGATCACAACCTTTTCAATGTTCTTGATTATGAAAATTGTGTCAGAGCATTATCAACATAACAGCTCTTTTCAAAAAGAGGGGAAGGAATACAGCAGGCAGCCAGAGACCGTAATGTTGAATGTAATCAATGCCACTTGGAAAGATGTGAGTTAATTAAAGAAAGCTAGCATAGATTTATAAAAGGCATGTCATGTTTGATTAATTTAATAGCTATTTGAGGAAGTAATTGAGTGTATTTATTAAGGAAGTGCAGTCAACTTTGCGTAAATAGATTTTGAAAAAGGTACTTGATATGGTAAAGCATACAAAGTTTGTTAAAATTAAAGGCTTTGATACCTTGGAAATGTAAAATTACAAACCTGAAAAGTGCTGCACAACGCAGTGGTTTTTCAACTTGGCCAGATGATTAGCATTTAACTTCTTGATTTAGGGCCAAATGCACAGCTGGAGACATCATGAGAGCCTACATAATGCAGTCACGACTCCTGTATTTGAAAAGCCAAACTAAGTTGGAAAGTAGAGAGGACAAGATATAACAATGGATTCCAGATACGGCAAAGACTTTTTGTAAATATTTTTATTGAACATTTTAAAATTTACATACAAAAACAAGAACAGCCTCTCAAACCTCCTCCTGCCATCAGCTGACAGTGACCAGCTCTTTAAAATGCATAACAAACAGTTGCCATCCTATATAGAACCTTCCAATCGACCCCCTCAGCGTGTTTTAACTTTCGCCAAATGCAAAAATTCCAGGAGGTCCCCCAGCCACACCGAGACACTGGGTGGAGAAGCTGACCTCCATTCCAACAGAAGCCACCTATGAGCAATCAATGAGGCGAAGGCTAAAACATCTGCCATCACTCACGCCTGCAACTCCGGCAGCTCTGGCAACCTGAATATGGCCTCTAGGGGACTCGGCTGCAGCTCCCTGCCTAAGATCGCTGACATGGTTTTAAAGAAAGAGCCCCAAAAGTTCGCTAGTTTAGGACATGCCCAGAACATATGCATGTGATTTGCTATGCCCCTCCCACACACCTTCACTTATCTTCTCCCTCAAAAAGCCGACTCATCCTTGCCCTCGTTAAGTGTGCCCGATGCCCGAGTCTTGCACACGACGATGTGGCATTCATCCTCTAAGGCCTCAACCCCTCCTCCTAGCTCCTCCTCCTATTTTGCCTTAATCCCCTCCCGTGAGGCCCTGTCCCCTGCCAGC
This sequence comes from Scyliorhinus torazame, assembly GCF_047496885.1. Lineage (NCBI taxonomy): Eukaryota > Metazoa > Chordata > Chondrichthyes > Carcharhiniformes > Scyliorhinidae > Scyliorhinus > Scyliorhinus torazame. The sequence goes on along the minus strand of NC_092707.1, from coordinate 315,797,291 downwards.
AGTCTCCCATAGATACCCGGTTATACCCAGCCAGTGACAATACCCTCTACACCAAAGACACAGGCAGCACAACCAGAAAACTCGAATAAACCTTCCTCGCAAAATTCCGGACTTGAGTACCTGGACGCCTCCAACTTCGAACTTCCCCAAACTCCCTGATTCGTAGATATTACCCTCGACTTTCTCCCCGCTTTAAAGTGCTGCCATAATTGCCTCCATATATTTAGTGTAGCCACCACTGGGTTCCCTGCAAACTTTCTCGGGGAGAGATGCTCCGTCACTAGCGAGCGCAATCCCGTCCCTTCACATGACTTGGCCTCCATCTTTACCCAAACTGAGTCCTGATCCCCCCCCCCCCCTTTCCAATCAACGCAATGCAACACCTTCGCATTCGCCGCCCAATGGTAGTAGAGCAGGTCTGGCAGGCCCTCTTGTGCAGGGTACACCTTTGGGGCGGGGGGGGGGGCGTGGGGCATTGTGCCCCAAGTGGAAAGGGGGGCCTTGATCGAGGCGCCCTTCTCTTCATACCCAAGGCACGAGCAGGGTGAAGCGTCTCCTGCTAAGCGTCTCCCATCCCAGAATTCCTTTGGCCAACCTAATATTGAGACTGGATGGAAAGCATGTTAAATGCAGTGCCAGTTGGTGAAGTTACGACATAATCGTTTCTCGCTGATGGACCTCTATGTCTATTCGGAACCCTGGATATGCGTTATCCCTTCTTAATTCCCAAATAACAGAGATTCCAGACTGCGCTTCTTGGTAAGGTTACTCGCTGAGAGAGATTATTGACCTAGTACAGAGTCAACACTCTTCAACCCAATTAGTGCCCCAGCTATCCCCATTTATGTGTTCTAATACCGATCACACTGTCTAACAATATAACTTTAACAATGTATTAATAAGATACTGACAGATTCCCCACTTCTTTAAATAATTGCAGAGTTCCTTTAAAATTGTACCCTTTTGCTGATATTACCGTTTCTTATCAAAATGTATAGCCTCACACTTCTCATCTGACCAGTCTCTGCAGTTCCACCAGCCTCTTGAGGTCTATCATCTGCTCACTATTCACCATACTTGCAAGGTGAGAATCGGGTCCTGATATGGAGGGAAATGGCTGAGGTTAGGTGTGTGGAAAATGGGAAGGATGTTGTCAAGCACCTATCAACCAGAGTGGAAGGGCATTCTAGGTGAAGAAAACCTTTAATCGAAAGCAGTGATGTGGAAGGTGACATTGTCAGAACAAATGTGATGGAGTGGCACAGCTGGAATCATTGAAAGAGCAGACAGCACAAATGACAGAAAATAAAAAAAGAGTAATAAGTAAAATTAAATATCCCTACCACAACGGCTTTCTGTAAAACTTCTTTTCACACCACAAGTGGCTTTCTGTAAAAGTTCTATTCACTTCTATTTCTCCATGAGATCATACCTGTTCTGATAATGTGACCATACACACCACTGTTTCTGATTAAAGTTTTGTTAAATGAGGATGCCCTTCCACCATGGTTGACCAGTCCCCTCCAGTGAAATGCCTTGTGGCAGAAAGCAGTCAGCTTGAACAATTAGCTCAGAGAGCTGTAAAGAAACTGAGAGATCAGACTGGGAAAAAACATTGTTTGTCGAAAGTCGGGGCAAAAAGGTAGTGGAATCATCACAGAGCAAAATAACTCTGATTTCTCCTCAGTTTCCCAGACTTCAAGAGTTCCAGAGGGCTGCGGCATACTTTTGGGATGTAACCCACTGTTTGCACTGAGTGCTGAATTTGGTGCATTTGAGTGCTATAGTGAGAGTTTGGTGACTGAGGGAGTATAAGGGTTCATTTTTATCTAAAGTCTAGTCTTTTATTTAGTTAATTAACTTAAAAGTTGCTGTTTGGTTTAGAAGAAGGTGAATTTTCAATCCGCTTTAAACAAAGGTTCTACTTGTAGGTACTTGCAGCTGGAGCTTGTTAATTAGTTAATTGGATTAGGCCAGTTTTCAGAGGCTAGATTCACAGTATAAAAGTGATCCACCTACAGTGCAGACTTTGTTTGCACTGTGTGCTGAATTTTGTGCATTTGAGTGCTGTAGTGAGAGTTTGGTGACTGAGGGAGTTAGGTGAGGAGGGAGTAAGGTGCTCCTTTCGTTTCGTTTCCTACATTTCCGCAAAGAGCGAGAAGGGAGCCAGGTGTTTACAGAGAGTGCAGCTGACTGGGAGCAGAGTCGGAGGGCGGAGGTCCAGTTGGTCCACAGGGCAGCTATATTCTGTAAGGTAAGAGGGGATGGAGGCTAGGCCAGTTGCATGCTCCTCCTGTAGGATGTGGGTGGTGAGGGATACCACCGGTGTCCCCGCTGACTATACCTGCGGGAAGTGCACCCAACTCCAGCTCCTCGGAGACCGTGTTAGGGAACTGGAGCTGGATGAACTTCAGATCATCCGGGAGGCAGAGGGGGTTATAGAGAAGAGTTACAGGGTGGAAACCACACCCAAGGTACAGGACAAGAGTAGCTGGGTTACAGTCAGGGGAAAGAAAACAAACAGGCAGACAGTGCAGGGATCCCTCGTGGCTGTTCCCCTTCAAAACAAGTATACCATTTTGGATGCTGGTGGGGGGATGACCTACCGGGCTAGCGGCCAGGTCTCTGGCACTGAGTCTGGCTCTGGGGCTCAGAAGGGAAGGGGGGAGAATAGAAAAGCAATAGTAATAGGAGATTCAATGGCTAGGGGAATAGATAGGAGATTCTGTGATCGCGAGCGAGACTCCCGGAAGGTATGTTGCCTCCCGGGTGCCAGGGCCAGGGATGTCTCTGATCGCGTCTTCAGGATCCTTAAGGGGGAGGGTGAGCAGCCAGAAGTCGTGGTGCGCATTGGTATCAATGACGTAGATAGGAAAAGGGGTGTGGGATAATAAATGAGTTTAGGGAGTTAGGCTGAAAGTTAAAAGCCAGGACAGACCGAGTTGTCATCTCTGGTTTGTTGCCAGTGCCACATGATAGCGAGGCTAGGAATAGGGAGAGAGTGCAGTTGAACACGTGGCTGCAGGAATGGTGTAGGAGGGAGGGCTTCAGGTATTTGGATAATTGGAGCGCATTCTGGGGAAGGTGGGACCTGTACAAGCAGGACGGGTTGCATCTGAACCAGAGGGGCACCAATATCCTGGGAGGGAGGTTTTCTAGTACTCTTCGTGAGGGTTTAAACTAATTTGCCAGGGGAATGGGAACCGGATTTGTAGTCCAGCAACTAAGGTAGCCGATATTCAGGACGCCAAAGCGTGTAGTGAGGCAGTGGGGAAGGGAACACTGACAAAGGAGAGTACTTGCAGGCACGGAGATGGGTTGAAGTGTGTATACTTCAACGCAAGAAGCATCAGGAATAAGGTGGGTGAACTTAAGGCATGGATCGGTACTTGAGACTACGATGTGGTGGCCATCACGGAAACTTGGATAGAAGAGGGGCACAAATGGTTGTTGGAGGTCCCTGGTTATAGATGTTTCAATAAGATTAGGGGGGGTGGTAAAAGAGGTGGGGGGGGAGGTGTGGCATTGTTAATTAGAGATCGTATAACAGCTGCAGAAAGGCAGTTCGAGGAGTATCTGCCTACTGAGGTAGAATGGGTTGAAGTCAGAAATAGGAAAGATGCAGTCACCTTGTTGAGAGTTTTCTATAGGCCCCCCCCAATAGTAGCAGAGATGTGGAGGAACAGATTGGGAGACAGGTTTTGTAAAGGTGCAGAAGTCACAGGGCAGTAGTCATGGGTGACTTCAACTTCCAAAAACTCTTTAGATCAAATAGTTTGGATGGGGTGGAGTTTGTGCAGTGTGCCCAGGAAGCTTTTCTAACACAGTATGTAGATTGTCTGACCAGAGGGGAGGCCATATTGGATTTGGTACTTGGTAATGAACCAGGGCAAGTGATAGATTTGTTAGTGGGGGAGCATTTTGGAGATAGTGACCACTATTCTGTGACTTTCACTTTAGTAATGGAGAGGCATAGGTGCGTGCAACAGGGCAAGGTTTTCAATTGGGGGAAGGGTAAATACGATGTTGTCAGACAAGAATTGAAGTGCATAAGTTGGGAACATAGGCTGTCAGGGAAGGACACAAGTGAAACGTGGAACTTGTTCAAGGAACAGGTACTTTGAGTCCTTGATATGTATGTCCCTGTCAGGCAGGGAAGAGATGGTCGAGTGAGGGAACCATGGTTGACAAGAAAGTTTGGATGTCTTGTTAAGAGGAAGAAGGAGACTTGTGTAAGGCTGAGGAAACAAGGTTCAGACAGGGCGCTGGAGGGATACAAGATAGCCAGGAGGGAACTGAAGAAAGGGATTAGGAGAGCTAAGAGAGGGCATGAAAAATCTTTGGCAGGTAGGATCAAGGAAAACCCCAAGGCCTTTTACACATATGTGAGAAATATGAAAATGATTAGAGTGAGGGTAGGTCCGATCAAGGACAGTAGCGGGAGATTGTGTATTGAGTCTGAAGAGATAGGAGAGGTCTTGAACGAGTACTTTTCTTCAGTATTTACAAATGAGAGGGGCCATATTGTTGGAGAGGGCAGTGTGAAACAGACTGGTAAGCTCGAGAAAATACTTGTTAGGAAGCAAGATGTGTTGGGCATTTTGACAAACTTGAGGATAGACAATTCCCCCGGGCCTGACGGGATATATCCAAGGATTCTATGGGAAGCAAGAGATGAAATTGCAGAGCCGTTGGCAATGATCTTTTCGTCCTCACTGTCAACAGGGGTGGTACCAGGGGATTGGAGAGTGGCGAATGTCGTGCCCCTGTTCAAAAAAGGGAATAGGGATAACCCTGGGAATTACAGGCCAGTTAGTCTTACTTCGGTGGTAGGCAAAGTAATGGAAAGGGTACTGAGGGATAGGATTTCTGAGCATCTGGAAAGACACTGCTTGATTAGGGATAGTCAGCATGGATTTGTGAGGGGTAGGTCTTGCCTCACAAGTCTTATTGAATTCTTTGAGGAGGTGACCAAGCATATGGATGAAGGTAAAGCAGTGGATGTAATGTACATGGATTTTAGTAAGGCATTTGATAAGGTTCCCCATGGTAGGCTTATGCAGAAAGTAAGGAGGCATGGGACAGTGGGAAATTTGGCCACTTGGATAACGAACTGGCTAATCGCTAGAAGTCAGAGAGTGGTGTTGGATGGCAAATTTTCAGCCTGGATCCCAGTTACCAGTGGCGTACCGCAGGGATCAGTTCTGGGTCCTCTGCTGTTTGTGATTTTCATTAATGACTTGGATGAGGGAATTGAAGGGTGGGTCAGTAAATTTGCAGACGATACAAAGATTGGTGGAGTTGTGGGTAGTGGGAGGGCTGTTGTCGGCTGCAAAGAGGCATAGATAGGATGCAGAGCTGGGCTGAGAAGTGGCAGATGGATTTTAACCCTGAAAAGTGTAAGGTTTTCCATTTTGGAAGGACAAATATGAATGCAGAATACAGGGTTAACGGTAGGGTTCTTGGCAATGTGGAGGAGCAGAGAGATCTTGGGGTCTATGTTCATACATCTTTGAAAGTTGCCTCTCAAGTGGATAGAGCTGTGAAGAAGGCCGATGGTGAGCTAGCGTTCATTAACAGAGGGATTGAATTTAAGAGCCGTGAGGTGATGATGCAGCTGTACAAAACCTTGGTAAGGCCACATTTGGAGTACTGTGTACAGTTCTGGTCGCCTCATTTTAGGAAGGATGTGGAAGCTTTGGAGAGGGTGCAAAGGAGATTTACCAGGATGTTGCCTGGAATGGAGAGTAGGTCTTATGAGGAAAGGTTGAGGGTGCTAGGCCTTTTCTCATTAGAACGGAGAAGGATGAGGGGCGACTTGATAGAGGTTTATAAGATGATCGGGGAATAGATAGAGTAGACAGTCAGAGACTTTTCCCCCGGGTGCAACAAACCATTACAAGGGGACATAAATTTAAGGTGAATGGTGGAAGATATGGGGGGATGTCAGAGGTAGGTTCTTTACCCAGGGAGTAATGGGGGCATGGAATGCACTGCCTGTGGAAGTAGTTGAGTCGGAAACATTAGGGACCTTCAAGCAGCTATTGGATAGGTACATGGATTACGGTAGAATGATATAGTGTAGATTAATTTGTTCTTAAGGGCAGCACGGTAGCATTGTGGATAGCAGAATTGCTTCACAGCTCCAGGTTCCCAGGTTCGATTCCGGCTTGGGTCACTGTCTGCGGAGTCTGCACATCCTCCCCGTGTGTGCATGGGTTTCCTCCGGGTGCTCCGGTTTCCTCCCACAATCCAAAGATGTGCAGGTTAGATGGATTGGCCATGATAAATTGCCCTTAGTGTCCAAAATTGCCCTTAGTATCCAAAATTGCCCTTAGTGTTGGGTGGGGATACTGGGTTATGGGGATAGGGTGGAGGTGTTGATCTTGGGTCGGGTGCTCTTTCCAAGAGGCGGTGCATACTCGACAGGCCGAATGGCCTCCTTCTGCACTGTAAATTCTATGATAATCTATGATTAATCTGGGACAAAGGTTCAGCACAACATCGTGGGCCGAAGGGCCTGTTTTGTGCTGTATTTTTTCTATGTTCTAACCCTGAAAAAGAGAATGAATCTTTAACATTTCGTAATCTGAGGGAACTTTTGGGGGAAGTACAAGTAAAACTGTATTCGTAGCATGCGTGGTTATAAACTATAGTATTAAGTCAATAGTGCTGGCGTTTTTTTTATGGTGAAGTAGGTTTTGTTTAAAAACAAGAAATCGGTGTGTGGTTCTTTCAGTTAATCACTGGGGTGTTTAAATGTCTTTTTAAACATTATAGGTCTGGTCCCTACAACGATTGAACATGATCCAGACAGTCTGACAACTTTGCTGCATACACATTTAAATAATTTCAACACCCAGCAGCATTAACTGCTGTTCAGACACATAGGCAGGGTGCTGATACTGGTAGTGGTTTGCACCATTTAAAGCTAGTCTGTAACATTGAAGAATGGCACAACATGGTTGAGAGCAGACCTTGAAATTTTCAGACACTGCACTGGAAGCCTTGGAGGAGGTGGAGAGAAGTAGAAATGTTCTGTATCCATCTGATGCCCTCCAGGCACGTACTCAGAAGGCAGTGGAAACAGATAGCCAAGGGATGCCAGGAGTCGTGCCTTGAAGACCTGGAAACTCAGTTATCTCATACGAGTGGTTAAATTCACTGAATTCATCTACAAATGCCAGATCTTACCAACAGCAGCAATAGCCTTAGATGCTGCCCGGTTCACCACATCCCCATCAATCAACTCCCAACAATCTCTGTCCATCAGAACTCTTATCTAATATTTAGTTACTTCACCATACTATCCCACACTTTGCACTGTTGCAAGCCTCACACTGACATCTCCCAGCTTGCTATTAAAGATAAAAGCAATGCCACTCAAACAACACACTCATACTCTCTCTTACAAGGAAACGCAGTCCAAAAATGGAGGGTCATAACCTTCATGGAGGAGATGGTGCTGGCCATTGTTGAGGGTCTGACCATCGAGTGAATCCATCAAAGAGAGTAGCATCCTTGTGTCTAAACCTCCTTTGCCACATCTCACCTGCCCCTCATACCACGCTTTTTTCTGATTTACAAGCTGCAGATGGTGTAAGTATTCACCTCTCACTATACCCACCATTCCTTGCACCACAACTTTGCCCTCATGCACTTTTCCTTGCAGATATCTGGCCAGGAAGTGGAGGAATAGTAAAAAGATGGTAAAGATGAAGATGCACAGATTTCAAACTTGCAGCCACCAACTTGGGTAGCCTAAAGGTGGGCTCTACGCAGGACAGGGGGCAAGGATAACTGCAATATCTTACACTGGATTTATGGGGTGGGAACGCTTGTCTGCTCCTTGCAGGGTACGAGCTCCCCCACTAGGGACGGGAAAGGCCAATTAGCCAGTGTATACAAGGTCGGCCAGTAAGACACTGACCAGAGAGAAACTTGGTATGGGTCTACCAGGAAGTGTACATATCACATTTGTTAATAAGCCTCGTTCTTATTTTCTCTCGGTGTAGACTCCCAGTGTCCTTATTGTGGCGACGAGGAGTAAACTGGTTTGCTGTCAACGCTGCGACCTACTCAGCTGAGTCACCTCCCTGTATTTCTGGACCGAAGTTTGGTGTTCTTTGATTTGTCATGCCTCTGTTTGGGTGATTAAATACATTTGATGCCGGTGTTGAAGACTGGAAGCAATATGCTGAACGAATGCGTTATTTCTTCCGTGCCAACAATATCACAGAGAACGAGCGCCAGGCGGTCATATTGTTGTACATTCGACCAGTTCGTGACACTCGTGGTGCAACACTTTGACCCAACCCCATTTAAAAAAAATAAATATATATATATATTTTAAAAAAAAAAGTTTTTTAACATAATTTTTCTCCATTACAAACGATAACCCCCCCCCCCCGGAACAAAAAAAAAACGAGAAATTGCGCAGAGCAAGATAAATGCATGGCAAAATGATATATCTACACAGCTTTTACACTGGCCCTCACCCGTACGTGCCAGTTTCCCCAACCCTTCATGTTATCTCTTGCTCATCCACCCTCCCAGGCAGTCTCCCTGGACCCAACCCCATTGATAATCGTTCAAAGATATTGGTTTATGACAGCACAGAGGTCCACCGGTGAGTCCATCACCGAGTTTGTGTCTCGGCTATGGAAGATAGCCAGGTTTTGTAAGTACGGAACTGTCTTTCATATGCAGTGCTGCAGCTCTCCCTATCTCAAGAAAGGACAGAACGTGGCGCGGGAGATATAAGAGATGGAGGTGAACCGTCTGGGACATTATCCCTCATCTGGTATCCTCGCGGCCCCGACCGACCACCACGGCAACTCTGGCTTTTGGCTTTGTGCACTGTCCCCGGACTTGGCTGAAGACGATTCAGGCCCATGCACTTCGTGTGAATGCCAGTCTGGGCGTGCCTGCCGACAGTAGGGCGACTTCGCTCCAGGCGCCCTGGTCGAAGCAGGCGTCAGCCCTGTAGCCAGGCCTTGCATCTGGATAACCCAGAAGAGGCAGAGAATGAGGCTGAGATGCAGCTGAACTGCCTGGCAGCACCCCGTGTGGCCCCTATTTGCCTCCCCGTACAGGTGAATGGTCATATACTCCAGATGGAGCTGGATACGGGAATGGCTGTGTCTGTGGTGGCGCAGAGCACTTTCGATCTTTTCAGAGAGGGGGTGCATACTTTGTCTTCGACTGACATGGTGGCTCGCTTGGCCTTTTATACAAGGGAACGATGCTGAGCAAGTTCCCGGAGGTTTTCCAGCCTGGGTTAGGTGCCACAAAAGGGGCCATGGCTAAACTCCAGGTGGAACCTGAGGCTCAGCCCTGATATTTCCGGCTTCAGAGCCTGTAACACTAAAAAGATACGCCTCCGGCTATCAGCGAGGCATAGGCCAACACATCAGCCTCTACCCACCTGCACTCCAGGATCCTCCGACACCCCACAATTTGCCACCCACTGGCTCAAGGCCACCTTCACCTCCAAAATCTCCAAAATAAATCCCGAAAAGGCTTCCCAAAACTCCATCAATTTCAGGCAGGAACAAAACATGTGAGTGTGGCTTGCCGACCCCCTTGAACACTGCCCACATTTATCTTCCACCTCCGGAAAAAAAATGACTTATCCGTGATACTGTCATGTGCACGCTATGCACCACTTTGAATTGAATTAGGCTCAATCTCGCACACAAGGTGGTTGAATTTATGAATTCATCCTCCGCAGGGCCTCGCTCCATACCCCTGCTTCCAATACCCCCAGCTCCTCCCACCAACGTTTTACCTCCTCCACCAAGGCCCCATAAATATCGAAGACCCTACCTTCCCCTATCTCATCCTCAGGCACAATCTTTTCAAGCAACGACTGGTGTTGTTAACTCGGATACCTAGCCAGAACCTTCCTCACAAAGTCCCTGATTTGCAAATACCGAAACCCATTACCCCGTGGCAACTGAGACTTCTCCAACAACTATCCAGACTCTGCAAATCTGCCTTCCATGAACAAATCTTTGAACCACTCTATCCCCTCCTGCATCCATGCCCTGAACGTTGAGTCCAACCCTGCCGGATCAAATCTATGCTCACAAATCGGCGTGCACAGCAGCATGCCCTCAATATTAAAATGTTGCCTGCACTGATTCCAGACACTTGGCGATGCAAGCACCAACAGGGCTTGTGACGTATTTAGCCGGTAAGAATGGAAGAGGCATCAGTAGCAGTGCCCTCAAACTGGTCCCCTACATGAAGCCTTCTCCATGTGCCAGGGCACCGACCTATCCTATCCTCCTCAACCCATTTCTGAACCTTCATGTTCGCTGCCCAGTAATAATTCAACAAATTGAGCAAAGCTAACCCTCCCCTCCACCTGTCCCTCTCCAGAAACACCCTCCTAATCAGAGATACGTTCTCCGCCCATATAAAATCCCAAATCAACCTATTCAACCTCCCAAAAAATACTTAGGCACAAACATCGGGAGATTCTGAAAGGTGAACAGAAACTTCGGTACAACTGTCATTTTCACTAATTGGACCCTCCCTGCCAATGACAGCGGGAGAACATCCCCCTCTTGAAGTCCTCCTCCACCCTCTACCAAATTAGCCAAATTCAATTTCTGCATTTGAGCCCAACTATACGCCACCCTTATTCCCAGGTATCGAAAACCAGACTTAACACCTGAAATGGCAACTTCTCCAAACCCTTCCCCCCCAACCGAGCGTTGACCCGGGACACCTTGCTCTTTCCCACATTATACATGTACCCTGAAAACGACCCAAACTTTGTCAATATCCCATTATTCTATCCATGTTATCCATCAGGTCCGTGACACACAGCTGTAAGTCATCTGCGTACAGGGACTCTAGATGCTCCACCCCCCCCTCTCTCTATCCCTCCACCCTTTTGAAGCACTAAGCGCCATTGCCAAATGCTCAATCGTCAATGCAAACAGGGACAGCAGACAGCAGTCTCATTCCCTGATGCAAACAGAAATACCCTAAACTTGCAAATTGTACATACACTGGCCGTGGGAGTCCTCTACAACATATTAATCCAACCCACCACCCCCAGCCCAAAACCACACATCTAGCCTCCACTGCGGCTGCTGGGAACCCCTCTTCTCTAGGCACGAAATGTGGCGCATGGTTCGACACAGTACTCCGTCCCAACCACCCCTGCCAACAACGTCTTGTCCAATTACAAAAAAGTCGATTTTTGAAAGCAGCCGATGTACATGTGAGAAGAACGAAAGTTCCTTCACCCTCGGTTGCACAAACCACCACGGCCCCCCACCCCCGCTGGGGGCATAGACATTCACCAGGACCACGGGTGCTCCCTCCAATCTCTCACTCACCAGAACATATCTACACCCCGTGCACCCACTATGCTATTCGCTGAGAATGCCACCCTCTTACTAATTAGCACTGCAGTCCCTCTCGTCTTCATAACCAACCCCGAATGAAACACTTGCCCTACTCAACCTTTCCTCAACCTCGTATAATTTTTTAAAAAATAATATATTTATTAAAGTTTTTTTAACAAAACAAAACAATTTTGTCCCCTTACAAACAATAACCCCACCCCCCCCCCCACCCTCCCCCCGTAACAAAATAACACAGAATCGCCCTGAGCAAGATATAAGATATATACATGGTAAGATGATATATATACAGAGCTTTATACACTGGCTCTCGCCCGTTCATGCCAGTTTCCCCCACCCTCCATGTTATCCCCCGCTCGTCCGTCCCCTCAAGCAATCTCTTGTGTGTTTCCCGCCCCCCCCCCCCCAAGGGTTGCTGCTGACCGACCTTCCTCTAACGCTCCGCGAGGTAGTCTAGGAACGGTTGCCACCGCCTGTAGAACCCCTGCGCAGACCCCCTTAAGGCAAACTTAATCCTTTCCAACTTTATGAACCCAGCCATGTCGTTTGTCCAGGCCTCCACGCTAGGGGGCTTCGCCTCCTTTCACATTAGCAAGATCCTTCGCCGGGCTACCAGGGACGCAAAGGCCAGAATGCCGGCCTCTTTCGCCTTCTGCACTCCCGGCTCGTCCACTACTCCAAATAGTGCTAGCCTCCAGCTTGGCTTGACCCGGACTTTCACCACCTGAGATATTGCTCCCGCCACTCCTCTCCAGAACCCCTCCAGTGCCGGGCATGACCAAAACATATGGACATGGTTCGCCGGACTCCCTGAACACCTTCCACATCTGTCCTCTACCCCAATGAACCTACTCAATCTCGCCCCCGACAAGTGCGCTCTGTGAACCACCTCAAATTGTATCAGGCTGAGCCTGGCACATGAGGAGGAGGAATTGACCCCACTCAGGGCATCAGCCCACAAACTTTCCTTGATCTCCTCCCCCAGCTCCTCCTCCCATTTGCCCTTCAACTCTTCTGCTAGTGCTTCCCCCTCTTTCATCTCTTGGTGTATTGCCGAAACCTTGCCCTCCCCGACCCATGCACCCGAGATGACCCTTTCTTGAATTTCCTGTGTCGGGAGCAGCGGGAATTCCCTGACCTGTCGCCTCACAAAAGCCCTCACCTGCATATATCTGAATGCATTTCCCGGGGGTAGCTCAAACTTCTCCTCCAGTGCCCCTAGGCTCGCAAATGTCCCGTCGATGAACAGGTCCCCCATTCTTCTAATCCCCGCCCGGTGCCAGCCCTGGAACCCCCCGTCCATCTTCCCGGGACAAACCGGTGGTTACCCCTGATCGGGGACCACACCGAGGCTCCCACTGCACCCCTATGCCGTCTCCACTGTCCCTAGATCCTTAACGTTGCCGCCACCACCGGGCTCGTGGTGTACTTTGATGGCGAGAGCGGCAGCGGTGCCGTCACCAGCGCCCCCAAGCTCGTTCCTTTGCAGGACGCCATCTCCATCCTCTTCCATGCCGCCCCCTCTCCCTCAATAACCCACTTACGGATCATCACCACGTTTGCTGCCCAGTAGTAGCTCCCTAGGTTTGGCAGCGCCAGCCCTCCTCGGTCCCTACTGCGTTCCAGGAATCCTCTCCTTACCCTCGAGGTTTTGTTCGCCCACACAAGCCCCATAATACTCCTACCTACTCTCTTGACAAAGCCTTTGGTGATCACGATGGGGAGGCACTGGAACACAAACAAAACCCTCGGAAGGACCACCATTTTTATCGACTGCACTCTACCCGCCAACGAGAGCGGCAACATGTCCCATCTTTTGAAGTCCACCTCCATTTGGTCCACCAACCTCGTCAGATTCAGTTTGTGTAGGGCCCCCAGCTCCTGGCTATCTGGATCCCTAGATACCGAAAACTCCCCTCCTCCCTCCTCAGCGGTAGGTCCCCTATCCCTCTTTCCTGGTCCCCTGCCTGTAGTACAAAAAGCTCGCTCTTCCCTACATTGAGCTTATAGCCCGAGAACTCCCTCAAAGTCTGCATAACCTCCGCCATCCCCTCCATTGGGTCCGCCACGTACAGCAGCAGGTCGTCCGCGTATAGCAACACCCGATGCTCTTCCCCTCCGCGGACCACCCCCCTCCATTTATTAGACTCTCTCAATGATATGGCCAAGGGTTCGATCGCCAATGCAAACAACAGGGGGGAAACCTCGTGTAATCTTTAACCCTCAGGTACGTCTCCTGCATAAAAACCACATCTGCCTTCAAATTCTTTAAATGAGCGAAAACATGGGACCCCTTGATTGGCCCATTCAGTCCCCTAACATTTCATGAGACCAATCTGAACCCCCCCCCCCCCCCCGCAAATCAGCCATATCCAAGTTTCAAGTTACTCCCCCAAGCCCATGTCTCGCCCACCACCCAGGTCTCCTCAAGATGGTCGCCGCCATCCCACTCCAACCACCTCCTCCATCGTTGTGTTGTAATTCACCCACTGACCACGAGGAGTCTCACTCGTATATATGTGAATATTAGGTGACCTCGCAGACTGGCTGGAGGAAGTTGGAGAGAGGTTGCTTGTGCTTGATCTTACTGTTATTTATCTGTTGTTTTGTATATAGTTTACCCACAGTTAATGTTAATAAATGGTTTATAGCTTTAGCTACAAGTGTTCTTGTAATATAAATCAGGCCATCCCACCAGAACATTAGCATTTTGCAGATGAACCCACCAAAAATCCAAAGTCTTCAAATGTACCCCAGTCCGTAGTCCCTCAAAAAGTTACCTGCTTCCTCCGGCCTATCGAAGTTATACCCCCCCCATACGTGGCCCACGGCCAGTATGAGTGCGTCATCCCAAACTGCATCGTGTTCCTTAATAGGCTGCCTTGGCCTTATTGAACCTAGCATGTCGCTTGGCCAGTTCCGATCCCAAGTCCTGGTAAATATGAAACGCATAGCCTACCTAGGCGTATTCCCGCATCTCATTCGCCCACTTGAGGATCCTTTCCTTGTCTAAGTACCAATGTAGCCTCACGATGATCACGTGCAGCAGCTCCCCTGCTCTCGGCTTCCTCCTCAACTACCGGTGCCCAGCCCACCTCAGGACGGCAGTCGGAGACCCTCTTCTCCCACCAGCTTCTCAAACATCGTGTTCTGTGAACATGGCTTCGGGCTTGGACCGTTACCCTTTGCCTCGCACCAAGGGATTATATACAATATTGGCTGGTGGCTGTCTGTTCACAAAATTGGACATGAGCTACGCTTATTTGCAGCTGCTGCTCAGTAAGTCCTCCTGGAAGTCATCATGATTAATATGCACAAGGGACTCTGAGTACACCCGTCTTGCGTTTGGGGTCTCCACTCCCCCCTGTACATCGACTTCCAACGTGTCCTGGAGAACATCCTGCTAGATTACCATGCGTTGCGATTTACTTGGATGACATGTTTGTCTCGGGGGCCATGGAGCAGGAGCATTTGCAGAACCTTGAGGCAATGTTGAAATGGTTCTTTGAATATGGGGTCTGCTTGCCCCGTGTGAAGTGTGTATTTCACGTAAAGGAGATATATTTGGGTTGTTGGATAGACCAGGACGGTCTACACCCGGTTGCCAAGAAGGTGCGGGCGATCAAGATGGCCCCCACACCACGAGATGCCATGGAGCTTCGTTCTTTCCAAGGATTAGTGAATTATTATGGGGGCTTCATTCCAAATTCCCCCCCCCTCCCCAAAACTTGCTGTTCAAATAGCACCAGCCATGTATTTGGGGCATGGCCCATGATAGGGCATTTGATAAGGTAAAGTGGTATTCTTCAGGGGTATTGACGCACTTTGACTCTCAAAGTCGCTGGATGTCATGTGTGATGCTTCACCATATGGCAGTGGGGCAGTTTTGTCCCATTGGGTGGGTGACGGCCATGATGGTCCAATCACTTTTGCCTTCTGGACGCTAATGGCAGCCAAGCAAAAGTATGTCCAGGTCAAAATTGAAGATCTGGCTGTCTCATTTGAGGCAAAACTGTCCAATCAATACATCTGTGGCCGGAATTGT
Organism: Scyliorhinus torazame; assembly: GCF_047496885.1. Taxonomy (NCBI): domain Eukaryota; kingdom Metazoa; phylum Chordata; class Chondrichthyes; order Carcharhiniformes; family Scyliorhinidae; genus Scyliorhinus; species Scyliorhinus torazame. The sequence continues at coordinate 315,781,862 of NC_092707.1, read as the reverse complement.
TTCATGATCACAAGCCATTGCTAGGCTTCTTTTGCGAAGACCAGGCAATCCTGCAAATAGCATCTGCAAGGATTCAGCACAGGGCTCTGTTATTGGCTCCTTATCAATACTCTTTTATGCACCACCCAGAGGTCCACATTGCACATGAATGAAATGAAATGAAAATCGCTTATTATCACAAGTAGGCTTCAAATGAAGTTACTGTGAAAAGCCCCTAGTCGCCACATTCTGGCGCCTGTTCGGGGAGGCTGTTACGGGAATCGAACCGTGCTGCTGGCCTGCCTTGGTCTGCTTTCAAAGCCAGCGATTTAGCCCTGTGCTAAACAGCCCCTATTGCTAGACAGCCCCTATCTGATGCTTTGAGCTGTCTTCCCCTGCAGGTTGAGCCCGCAGACCCTCCCACGACGGATGAAGTGATTGCTGAATTTATGGATTCCTTTCTCGTCACTGCCTCATCTGTTCGTGACTGGACGCAGCCCCCCTGAGCTGGCCAAGGTGTGTCATCTGGTGCTGTATGGTGGGCAGCATCGGCAGCTACCAGCGGATTTCATAAGGTATAGGAGCAGAATTAGGCCATTTGGCCCATCGAGTCTGCTCTGCCATTCGATCATGGCTGATGTCATCCTGGCCTTAACTCCACTGTCCTGCCCGTTCTCCATTACCAATTTAAAATCTGTCTAACTCAAATTTACTCAACTGTCCCAGCATCCACTGCACTCTGGGGTAGCGGATTCCACAGATTCACATCTCTGGGAGAAGTAGTTTCAAAGTTGTCCGACTTGACCGTGGAGGATGGCATCTTCCGGTGCGGCACCAGGATTGTTGTCCTGGCGAAGGGACAGGCTGCTGTGCTGAAGGAACTTTACAATGGACATCCCAAAGTATCCAAAATGAAGATGCTGGCGCAGTGCTACGCTTGGTGGCCAGGGTTCGACACAGATATCGAGACATTGGCCCAGCAGTGGTCCATCTGTCAGGATCACCAGAAGCTCCCCGCGCATGAACCCTGCACCGTTGGGAGTGGCCGATTTTGAAGGTCCCTTCTTTGGTTCAATTGTTTCTCGCCTTGATGGGTGCTCACTCAAAGTGGCTGGGGGTCCACAAAATGACGACAATCGCCTCTCTGGCTACCATTGAGTGATTGTGCATTTCTTTTTCTGTCCACTGAATTCCGGAGGTCCTTGTGACCGATAACGGGGCCACAAGCAAAGAGCAGCCATCGGGAGCGAATGTGATCCAGGTGTTGCTTCAGGAGTTGCCCAAGGACCCGAACTTGGTACAAGACCAGTCCCATGGACGGGCAACAATCCTGGAGAGCCAGCGAGCACCGTTGAAATCCTGAACGAATATCATGTCGTCAGGTAGGAAGCAGCAAAGATGTCAACGCTTGACATCAAGTGTATGTGCAGGTCTCTCTACTAACGTGTTTTGCCACCTTATCACTGAGGAGAGTGTCTTCCATTTTGTAGCTGCTAGCAAGCAAGGCAAGAGGACTGTGAAGATGGATTGTTTTGTTACAAGGAAGAGGTGTCCAGAGACACACATCGGCAGTGTACCTACTGGTCAGGATCTCGCATCTGAATCTGCTGGAGAGAACTGCTTAGGAGAATCCACTGCAGAGCAGAGAAGTGCTAGCATTATTAGCACTGATTAGAGTTCCAGGGCCGCTGGTGAACAGCCTACAAAGATGCAAACCCCATTTGTGTTATATGCAGGAAAGTACTGGCTGTGGGAGAGATTTCAGAGACTGAGTATTGAGCTGGCATTTACGTGGGGGATTTCCGCACATAATTGCAGTTCAGCTAACACAAAGACTCCCGGAGAAGCAACTCTGGTTAAGGTGGCTTTACTTTCCAAGATTGGTTCAATGTACAAGGGAGAGTGATTTGGATAAACACCCAAATCACTCTGTTTCATTTTGCTTTAGGTTTAACAGTTATTTAATTTCCAAACAGCAGTAGCCCACCCCAGTTGGACTCGATCCAATCCTCGTAAATGTAGATTTTACCTTGACCAATGAATTTTACTTTAGGCAGCATGGTGACTGCGTGATTCAGCACCATCCTGTTCCCTGGCCATCTGTTGCTTTTCAAGACCGTCTTGCCCGTTATCTCTTGCTCTCCCCTATTCCCATTTCTCTTATCTTAGTGTGGTTCCTGCTCATACCATTGTCTGTCTGAGCTCAGGATGCTGGAGCTGTTGATGAGAACTGCTTATTGAACTGGCTATGTTATTGCTGACCACATTATTTCTGTCTGTCTTAGGAATGTGGTCAAGTTAGCTAGCTTAAAAGCCATCATGCATTGTGTCCAGTACTATTAGCAAGAGTTTAAATGCTTGTTACTGCTATGTTCTAAAAATACATGTTTGATGGTTAATAATGATTATTGGATATACTTTCTATGATTGTTTCAATCCTCAATAAACTATTTTATGTAGAGCTATTCTAGTGTTATCCTAACTATCTGGTTTTAAAGGGTCTCATCTCGTGACTTCCCCTTCACTGGCAAATGAGAGAAGTTTCAGATTTAAAAAAAAAAAAATGTTTATTCAAATTTTTCCCACAAAATGTTTATAACAAACAAACCCCCCCCCCCCCCATAACAAAAAGAAGAAAGAACACAAACCCCACATTCAAAAATAATAAACTACTTATACATTGGGTTTCTCCCACATATATTAACCCCCCCATATAACATTCAACAGTGCCCTTGGCCAAACCCCCCCCCACCCCGCCCAAACACCCCCCTGAAAGAGAGCATGTGGGCATGATTCGCCGGGCTTCCCGAGCACCTCCCACATCTGTCCCCCACCCCAAAGAACCTACTCATCCTCGCCCCTGTCATATGCGCTCTGTGAACAACCTTGAATTGTATTAGGCTGAGCCTGGCGCAATAGGAGGAAGAATTAACCCTACTCCGGGCATCAGCCCACAGACCCTCATCTATCTCCTCCCCAAGCTCCTCCTCCCACTTGCCCTTTAGCTCCTCTCCCGCGGCCTCCTCCTCCTTCTTTCAGCTCCTGGTAAATCGCCGAGACCCTGCCCTCTCCAACCCATACACCCGAAATCACCCTGTTCTGAATCCTCTGTGCCGGGAGCAACGGGAATTCCCTCACCTGCCGCCTCACAAACGCCCTCACTTGCATATACCTGAACACATTTCCCAGGGGTAACCCAAACTACTCCTCCAGCACCCCTAGGCTCGCAAACGTCCCATCTATAAACAGGTCCCCCATTCTTCTGATCCCTGCCCGATGCCAGCTCCGAAACCCCCCATCCATCCTTCCCTGTATGAACCGATGGTTCTCCCGAATCGGGGACCAAACCGAGGCTCCCATCTCGCCCCTATGCCGTCTCCACTGCCTCCAGATCTTCAATGTTGCCGCCACCACCGGACTCGTGGTGTACCTTGTCGGCGAGAGCGGCAGCGGTGCCGTCACCAGCGCCGTCGGGCTCGTGCCCCTACAGGACGCCATCTCCAACCTCTTCCACGCCTCCCCCTCTCCCTCTATTACCCACTTACGGATCATCGCCACGTTGGCTGCCCGATAGTAGCCGCACAGATTCGGCAGCGCCAGCCCTCCCTGTCCCTGCTATGCTCCAGAAACACCCTCTTTACCCTCGGGGTCTTATTTGCCCACACGAAACCCATGATGCTCCTACCTACCCGTTTAAAAAAGGCCTTGGTAATCATAATGGGAAGGCACTGGAACACAAAAAGAAACCTCGGGAGGACCATCATTTTAACCGACTGTACCCTGCCCGCTAGTGAGAGTGGCAGCACATCCCATCTTTTGAAATCCTCCTCCATCTGCTCCACCAACCACGTCAAATTGAGCTTGTGCAGGGCCCCCCAGCTCCCAGCCACCTGGATCCCCAAGTATCGAATGTTCCTTTCCGCCCTCTTCAATGGTAGGTCGTCTATCCCCCTTCCCTGGTCCCCTGGATGCACCACAAAGAGCTCACTTTTCCCTACGTTAAGCTTATAGCCCGAGAAGTCCCCAAACTCCCTTAGGATCCGCATGACCTCCACCATCCCCTCCACTGGATCTGCCACGTACAGCAACAGGTCGTCCGCATACAGCGACACCCGATGTTCCTCTCCCTCTCGGACTAACCCCCTCCATTTCCTGGACTCCCTTAGTGCCATGGCTAAAGGCTCGATTGCCAATGCAAACAACAAGGGGGACAGGGGGCACCCCTGCCTCATCCCTCGGTACAGCCGAAAGTACTCTGACCTCCGCCGGTTCATAGCCACACTCTCCAACGGGGCTCTATATAGGAGCCTGACCCAACTGATAAACCCCTCCCCGAATCCAAACCTCCGCAACACTTCCCAAAGATACTCCCACTCCACCCAGTCAAAGGCCTTCTCCGCGTCCATAGCTGCCATTATCTCCGCCTCTCCCTCCACCGATGGCATCATAATCACGTTGAGGAGCCTCCGCACATTGGTGTTTAGCTGCCTGCCCTTTACAAATCCTGTCTGGTCCTCATGAATCACCCCAGGGACACAGTCCTCAATTCTCGTAGCCAGCACTTTTGCCAGCAACTTAGCATCCACGTTGAGGAGCGAGATCGGTCTATACGACCCACATTGCAGTGGGTCCTTCTCCCGCTTCAGAATCAGCGAGATCAGCGCCCCAGACATTGTCGGGGGCAGGGTCCCCCCCTCTCTTGCCTCATTGAAAATCCTTACTAACAACGGGCCTCGCAGGTCCACATATTTCCTATAAAGCTCGACCGGGAACCCATCTGGCCCCGGTGCCTTCCCCCCTGCATGTTCCCCAATCCTTTAACCAGCTCCTCCAACCCAATTGGCGCCCCTAAACCAGCCACCTCCTGCTCCTCCACCCTCGGGAACCTCAGTTGATCCAGAAATCATTGCGTCCCCTGTTCCCACACTGGGGGCTCAGATCTGTACAGCTCCTCATAGAAGTCCTTAAATACCTCATTTACTCTCACCGCACTCTGCACCGTATTCCCCCTGCTATCCTTAACTCCACCTATCTTCCTCGCTGCCACCCTCTTACGGAGCTGGTGTGCCAGCATCCGGCTCGCCTTCTCCCCATACTCGTACCTCGCCCCCTTTGCTTTCCTCCACTGTGCCTCTGCCCTCCCTATGGTCAACAGGTCAAACTCTGTCTGGAGGCTTCGCCGCTCCCTAAGTAGCCCCTCTTCGGGGGCCTCTGCATATCTCCTGTCCACTCTTAAGATCTCCCCCACCAACCTCTCCCTCTCACTGCCCTCTCTCTTCTCCCTGTGGGCCCTAATGGAGATTAACTCTCCCCTGACCACCGCCTTCAACGCCTCCCAGACTACCCCCACCTGCATCTCTCCATTGTCATTGGCCTCCAAGTATCTCTCAATGCATCCCTGCACCCTTATGCACACCACCTCATCCGCCAGTAATCCCACATCAAGACGCCATAGCGGGCGCTGGTCCCTCTCCTCTCCTAACTCCAGCTCCACCCAGTGCGGGGGCGTGGTCTGAGATGGCTATGGCCGAATACTCCGTTCCTTCCACTTTCGGGATTAGCGCCCTACTCAAAACACAAAAATCTATCCGGGAGTAGGCTCTATGTACATGGGAAAAGAATGTGAATTCCCTGGCCAGGGGCCTAGCAAACCTCCATGGATCCACTCTCCCCATCTGGTCCATAAACCTCCTAAGCACCTTGTCCGCAGCCGGCCTCTTCCCCGTCTTGGATCTGGAGCGATCTAATGCTGGATCCAGCACCGTGTTGAAATCTCCACCCATTATCAAGCTTCCTGTCTCCAGGTCCGGAATCCGACCCAGCATGCGCTTCATAAATCCGGCATCATCCCAGTTCGGGGCATATACGTTTACCAGTACCACCCACACCCCCTGCAACCTACCGCTCACCATCACGTATCGACCTCCAGTATCCACTACAATATTCTTGGCCTCAAACGACACCCGCTTCCCCACCAGTATTGCAACCCCTCTGTTCTTCGCATCCAGCCCCGAATGGAATACCTGTCCTACCCATCCCTTTCTCAACCTGACCTGGTCTGCCACCTTCAAATGTGTCTCCTGAAGCATGACCACGTCTGCCTTCATTCCTTTTAAGTGCGCGAACACCCGGGCCCTCTTGATCTGCCCGTTCAGACCCCTCACATTCCAAGTTATCAGCCGGATTGGGGAGCTTCGCCGACTAGCCATCTCCTTTTCTAGGCCAGTCCTGTGCCCGCGCCTCCCGCACCCTCCAGTCCCCCAGATGGCAGGCCCCTGCCTCAACCACCTCGCCTATTTCCAGTTCCCCATTGGCCAATGCAGCAGCAACCCTATACCCCCCCCCGCCCCCCCCGCTAGATCCATATCTAGCTCTTTTGCTCCCCCCATAACACTCCCGTAAGTCAGCTGATTCCTGCTGACCCCGGCCTCTCCCGCCTTCCCATCGACCCCCCCCCCCCCAGTGTGGGAATCCCCTCTCCCCCTCAGTCAGTGTGCGCTCCTCCGACTCCCACCGCCGTCCTTCACGAGCGCGGGAAAAAGCCCGCGCTTTCCTGAGCCGGCCCCGCCCCCTCTGGCGCAGCTCCTTTTGCGGCCTTATCTCAATTCCCCCATCCCCGGGCCTCCCCTCCCTCCACCACCGGCGCCCACACTCTCCCACAGCCTCCCCATCAAATCCCTTCATCCATCCCCATACAGCACCCAACCAAGCGAACATTCCCGACACGTAGTTAAAACCATATATACAGCAGACATCCCCCCCCACAACCACAGACCCTCAATTTGAGTCCAACTTTTCAGTCTGTATAAAGCGCCAAGCCTCCTCAGGCGTTTCGAAATAGTGGTGCCGATCTTGGAATGTGACCCACAGTTGCGCCGGCCGCAGCATACCGAACCTCGTCCCCCTCCGATGTCGCACCGCCTTGGCCCGGTTAAAGCCAGCTCTCTTCTTGGCCACCTCTGCACTCCAGTCCTGGTAGATTCGGATCTCCATGTTCTCCCACCTGCTGTTCCGCTCTTTCTTGGCCCATCTCAAGACACACTCTCTGTCCATAAACCTCCCACTATAGCCCTTGGCGGCTCGTTGGCCTTGGGTCTCCTCGCCAGGACCCGGTGAGCCCCATCCAGCTCCAGGGGGCTCGGGAAGGCTCCCACACCCATCAGCGAATTGAGCATCGTGCTCACATATGCCCCGGTATCGGGCCCCTCAACTCCTTCAGGGAGACCCAGAATCCGAAGATTCTTCCTCCTCGACCTATTCTCCAAGTCCTCAAATCTTTCCGCCCACCTCTTGTGCAGCGCCTAGTGTGCCTCCACTTTCACCGCCAGGCCCAAGATCTCATCCTCGTTCTCCGAGGCTTTTTGCCGCACCTCCTGGATCGCCGCCCCCTGGGCCCTCTGGGCCTCCACTAGTTTCTCAATCGCCGCCTTCATTGGCGCCAGCATTTCGGTTTTCAACTCCTCAAAGCAGCGTCTAAGAAACCCCTGCTGCTCCTGCGACCACAGCACCCATGCTGCTTGGTCTCCACCTGCCGCCATCTTGTTTTTTCTCTCCCTCACTTTTCGCTGCTCCAAGATCACTTTTTTCACCGCTCCACTCCTGGTCCAATCCATATAATGTTGGGGGGACCTTGCTGTCACCTTCCCACACTGTCGTCGAAAAATTGCCGTTGGGGCCCCTCTAGAGAGCCCAAAAGTCAGTTCCCGGCGGGAGCTGCCGAACGTGCGACCTACCTAGGCATAGCCGCAACTGGAAGTCAAGTTTCAGATTTTAAAAGAAAAGTGGTCGGTGAAAAGTTGTCAGTTATTAACTTACAGCTGACTCTAGGGCAGCATGGTGGCGCAGTAGTTAGCACTGCTGCCTCACGGCACTAAGGACCCAGGTTTGATCCTGTCCCTGGGTCACTGTCATTGGAATTTGCACATTCTCCCCGTGTTTGTGAGAGTCTCACCCCCGCAACGTAAAAGATGTGCAGGATAGGTGAATTAGCCATGCTAAATTGCCCCTTAATTGGGAAAAAATGAAATAATTGGGTGCTCTAAATATATATTTTTAAAAAACTACAGCTAACTCCAAATGAAAAGACTAAGCTGCTGTACTTGACCTGCGACAGCACATTTAAAAACAAGCCAAACATCCATGAGGCTGTCAGCATTCTGGAGTAGCATCTCGCAGGAGTATCCAGTGCTGAGTAAAACTACCATTTTATTGCTATTATCCTACATGACGACCTACATGTGCGAGGTTGGATTTTCCGTTCTCCACCAAGGTGAAGATGGCACAAAGGAATTGGCTGAAGTCTGCACCTGATATGCGCATTTCCCTCTCCTGTGAACCTGATTGGAGTGAGATCGTGAGGACCAAGCAGGCTTCCATTTTGCATTAAAGGTAAGTAAATGTGGCTTGTGTTGCGAAGGTCGGCAGCGTGGGACATGAAGGTCAGCAGAAGTGGGCCCTGAGAAACAAAAGTTTGAAAAACACTACCATATCGCGTAACCTGTGCTGTCCTCTTTCTAGGGGAAAAAGTAACAATTCTTCCACCCCTGCCACACTCCCAGTGCCCTTAGTCAGCAAGCTCAGATTGCTGCAGCCCATTTTTGGCACAGTCTGTAACCTGGCCTTTGGGCCCAGAGAGTTGCTTGAAGTGCTTGCCAAGGCAATTTGCTGCCTCCACTGAATGTCAGCAGGCTTCCTTCAGCCATGCTGGAGCCACTGAAATAATACCACGTATGAGCTCTAGTACTGGCAAAGGCACACGGAAGATGATAACTGAAGGAATGCACAAGGGTGATTGTTGATTTTTGTATGTAATATGGCATGTTTTCATCTATAAATTTGGCTTGGAATGTTTACTCTGTGGTAGCTTTTATTTTTGCAGTGTGGTCAAATAGGTGCTCTGAGGTTGATAACAGGAGAAAAGGTGTGGGATTGTTTGTGAAGGGGCAGATGGGGTCTGATTACGAGTATTGCACTTGATTGAGTTCACAGAAAGCCGATGCAGAAGGGAGCTGCTATGTTTCCTTCTCTTCCTTTACCTCATCCTCCTCCTCATACTGCTACTCCTCAAATGCTCACCATATAGCTGGTGGCAATAGCTGACCCCTCACTGTGGCTGCGGTTGTGCACTACGCAGTCTACCGCCATGACTCTTGACAAATGCTCTGCTGATTCGTGCTAGGCTCCAGTGATCCAGGCAGTGGAAATATTGTATTTAGTGCATTAAATGTCTGTTCATTCTATGCATGCTGCACACTTGTGGGTGAGTTGCATATCAGAATTACCAGTCCTTATTGCCCAGAAGCCAACCTTTGGTTTGCCATGGTATCTTAAATGCAGCTGTCTGAGTGGACTGCTACAGAACGAAGGCATCATGATTTCTGCCAGCTTTTTGGCATGCCTTTATGATTTGGTGCTCACGGATTTTGAAGTTCGCGTATGGGGCAGGAATGACATGCTGCACCCATGCTGAGGTGCCTACAGCGTATTGCACCTTGAACCTTGGGAAATCCTGCAATTTTGTTGTGTGTTCCCTTTGCCTGGTTCTGGCAGGAGAGAGATGAAATGTAGTCGGCTGTCAAGGCCTTAGTGACCCCAAACTGCAACATGTTGCAAATATCACCAGCCCCAATCTCGAAGGACTCAGATGCAGAAAGATCCATCTGCATGACCATGTTAACAGTCACTGGAATTCTGCTCCTTGCACTGCTCTGAGGTTGTAAACATAGAATCTACAATGCAGAAGGAGGCCATTCAGCCCATCGAGTCTGCACCGGCTCTTGGAAAGAGCACCCTACTTAAGCCCATGCCTCCACCCTATCCCTGTAACCCAATAACGCCACCTAACCTTTTTGAACACTAAGGGCAATTTGTCATGGCCAGTCCACCTAAACTGCACATCTTTGGACTGTGGGAGGAAATCGGAGCACCCGGAGGAAACCCACGCAGATACGGGGAGAAAGTGCAGACTCCACACTGACAATGACCCAAGCCGGGAATCGAACTTGGGACCCTGGAGCTCTAAAGCAACTGTGCTAACCACTGTGCTACCGAGCTGCCCAGGTGGCAGATTTCTGTGTGGATGCCTTTCTGAGACGCCCACATCTAACCCATTGTTCAGTTCGTAGAATTGCCACCTGAACATCCCCGGGCAGTATTGCCTCTTGCTGAGAACCTTTCACCCACCCTCCTCCACAATCCAACAGCCTATTCTGCTCTGCATGGCTTCCGTTCATTCCTTGAGTCAGGTTGTATTCCAAGGAGTATGTAACCATTATACCTCTTTGCAATCAAGTAACTTGTTCAGAATCTTTGAAGTCAGTAAAATGTTCTTCATTATATGCCATGCCACTCCCTGTAGATTTTTCACAATTTAATAAACAGCTATTGAAAGCACCAAACACCTGTCGAATCAATGAAAAGGACATCATAAAAATCAATCAGTAACAAGATAGTAATTTGCTGCTGATCTTTTTAATCATACTTCTGGTGAATGGGCAGGGCAGTGTTATTGAGATTAAGAAAGGGCTTTTGCTAGAATGTTAAACTGCAAAATAGACATTGCTGATGTCAAAAAAGCATTGTCTGTACAGTTACAGCAGCTGTTTAGTGCACTTGCGCTAATACCCTCTCCAATATGCCATTCAGTACAATCTGCTGTGAAGTGTATGTGTATGTTGTAGGCACCATTCTGAAGCTCTTAAGTCTAAGGGCACTTCATATTGCTCAAAACACATCCCAAACTCTCACCCATATTGTCCACATACATACTTAAAAGGCTTGGCTGTTTACAGAGAGGTGCCCCCCTGAAAATGAAAGAACAAAGGTGTTAAGTTTCCATTTCAAAGCAGATTCCCTGTCAACCAATGGAGGGGAGAAGGTACTTTCATCTTCAACAGCTGGGGATTTTTAAAATGTCAGCGCTCTCTGTACATATAAGTCGCATGTACATGTAAACACATGTGTCTACATTTTTGAATGCATAATGTCATTTTTCCTATTAATACATGTTAACACATATGCAATAGTAGCAAATGTAATGGCAACTTAACAGGGCAGAGCCTGACAATGAATTACTGCATTAAAATGCATCGACATTACAATATAGTATCTAATAAAGACATTTGACGGTGTCAAAACATTTTACACTTATCTGATGGAATGTTCCCAATTCCTCAGAAGGATTCTCTTTGTGGTCACAAGCACTCCCAAGGAGGTACGTTTTCTTTGGTATTCCAAAACTCGCATCATAATGAAAATAGTGTGCAGGAGGGAATACAATTATCCTGTGGTCTTCTCAATGGGGACTAGAACTCAGAAGCTGTGCATGTGGGATTTGCAACTGAGGACCTCCGAGAACCTCAAAGAGACCACATGAAAATAGCATGGGTTTAGGAAGGCAGAGGAAACTTGTTTTTGCAAAATCGTATTTTCTGTATTTTGCAAACCGGTTCCTGCCTTCATGCAGTGAGAAAAATCCAGCCCATACATTTCAAAAGCAAGGAAACTCTGGGAACCTTTATAAAACATTGGTTCAGCCTCAACTGGAGTATTATGTTCAATTCTAGACACCACCCTTCAGGGAGAATGTGATGGCATTGATGAGAATGCAGAAAAGATTTACAAGATGGTTCCACAGATGAGGGACTTTCATTATGTGACTAGATTGGATAAGTTCTCCATGGAGAAGAGGATTGAGATGAGATTTGACATAGATATTCAAAATCATGAGAACTCTGACGATGGTTGATCGGGAGAAACTGCTCCTATTGGTAGAAGGGCCAAGAACTAGAGGATACCCATTCAAAATGAATAGTAAAAGAACCACAGGTGACTTGAAGAAAAGGTTTTTATGTGGCGAATGTTTAGGATTTGGAATGCTCTGCCTCAGAGTGTGATGGAGGAAGATTCAATTGTTGCTTTGAAAACCCTAACCCATATTATATGAATAGAAAATAATTGTTGGGAAAAATTGGGGAGTGGGATTAAACTGAGCTCCTCTTACAGAGACACTGTGTGGGCTGAATGGCCTCCTGTGTTGTAAGCATTCTCTGATTTTATGATAGTTAACTAATCGTTAGTCCACCACTACATATTAAAGCACTCCTCAAAGCAAGGCCCATAAATTCAACAGAAATTGTCCTTTTTTTGGTAACCTCTTCAAAGGTTAGACGACATAGAGATGGACTTTCACCCCAAACAGCCCATGCTGGTGTCTACGTTCCACTCAAGCCTCTTCCAATTTTTCTTATCTAAATCAACCATTTCACCCCAAACAGCCCATGCTGGTGTCTACGTTCCACTCAAGCCTCTTCCAATTTTTCTTATCTAAATCAACCATCAAGAACATCTATTCCAATCTCTATAAAATGCTTGCTTAGCTTCCTCTTAAATGCATCTAAAGATTTGTAGGTTTAGTGGCTAAACTATCAGGTTTACTGCATCAAGACCCCTTGGTGTTTAGCTCGGTCAGTGGATCTCTCCCTTTCTCGCTCTCATTCTCTTTTCTCGCTCTCATTCTCTTTTCTCGCTCTCATTCTCTTTTCTCGCTCTCATTCCCTTTACACAGAATCATAGAATCCTTACAGCGTTGAAAGAGGCCATTCGGTCCATTGAGACTGCATAAACCCTCTGAAAGAGCATCCTGCCCACTCCCCTGCCCTATCCCTATCCTACCAACCTGCACATCCCAGGACAGTTGAGGGGCAATTTTAGCATGGTCAATCCATCCGATCTGCACATCTACAGACCGCGGGAGGAAACCAGAGCACCTGGAGGAAACTCACGCAGACACGGAGAGAACGTACAAACTCCACATGGTCAGCCAAGGCTGGAATTGAACACAGTTCCTTGGCGCTGTGAAACAGCAGTGCTAATCATTGCGTCACCGTGCCGCTCTCACTTGCTTCTTGCTCTCCCTTTCTCCCCCTCGCTGTCCCTTGTCCCCCTTGCTGTCCCTTGTCCCCCTCGCTGTCCCTTGTCCCCCTCGCTGTCCCTTGTCCCCCTCGCTGTCCCTTGTCCCCCTCGCTGTCCCTTGTCCCCCTCGCTGTCCCTTGTCCCCCTCGCTGTCCCTTGTCCCCCTCGCTGTCCCTTGTCCCCCTCGCTGTCCCTTGTCCCCCTCGCTGTCCCTTGTCCCCCTCGCTGTCCCTTGTCCCCCTCGCTGTCCCTTGTCCCCCTCGCTGTCCCTTGTCCCCCTCGCTGTCCCTTGTCCCCCTCGCTGTCCCTTGTCCCCCTCGCTGTCCCTTGTCCCCCTCGCTGTCCCTTGTCCCCCTCGCTGTCCCTTGTCCCCCTCGCTGTCCCTTGTCCCCCTCGCTGTCCCTTGTCCCCCTCGCTGTCCCTTGTCCCCCTCGCTGTCCCTTGTCCCCCTCGCTGTCCCTTGTCCCCCTCGCTGTCCCTTGTCCCCCTCGCTGTCCCTTGTCCCCCTCGCTGTCCCTTGTCCCCCTCGCTGTCCCTTGTCCCCCTCGCTGTCCCTTGTCCCCCTCGCTGCCCCTTGTCCCCCTCGCTGCCCCTTGTCCCCCTCGCTGCCCCTTGTCCCCCTCGCTGCCCCTTGTCCCCCTCGCTGCCCCTTGTCCCCCTCGCTGCCCCTTGTCCCCCTCGCTGCCCCTTGTCCCCCTCGCTGCCCCTTGTCCCCCTCGCTGCCCCTTGTCCCCCTCGCTGCCCCTTGTCCCCCTCGCTGCCCCTTGTCCCCCTCGCTGCCCCTTGTCCCCCTCGCTGCCCCTTGTCCCCCTCGCTGCCCCTTGTCCCCCTCGCTGCCCCTTGTCCCCCTCGCTGCCCCTTGTCCCCCTCGCTGCCCCTTGTCCCCCTCGCTGCCCCTTGTCCCCCTCGCTGCCCCTTGTCCCCCTCGCTGCCCCTTGTCCCCCTCGCTGCCCCTTGTCCCCCTCGCTGCCCCTTGTCCCCCTCGCTGCCCCTTGTCCCCCTCGCTGCCCCTTGTCCCCCTCGCTGCCCCTTGTCCCCCTCGCTGCCCCTTGTCCCCCTCGCTGCCCCTTGTCCCCCTCGCTGCCCCTTGTCCCCCTCGCTGCCCCTTGTCCCCCTCGCTGCCCCTTGTCCCCCTCGCTGCCCCTTGTCCCCCTCGCTGCCCCTTGTCCCCCTCGCTGCCCCTTGTCCCCCTCGCTGCCCCTTGTCCCCCTCGCTGCCCCTTGTCCCCCTCGCTGCCCCTTGTCCCCCTCGCTGCCCCTTGTCCCCCTCGCTGCCCCTTGTCCCCCTCGCTGCCCCTTGTCCCCCTCGCTGCCCCTTGTCCCCCTCGCTGCCCCTTGTCCCCCTCGCTGCCCCTTGTCCCCCTCGCTGCCCCTTGTCCCCCTCGCTGCCCCTTGTCCCCCTCGCTGCCCCTTGTCCCCCTCGCTGCCCCTTGTCCCCCTCGCTGCCCCTTGTCCCCCTCGCTGCCCCTTGTCCCCCTCGCTGCCCCTTGTCCCCCTCGCTGCCCCTTGTCCCCCTCGCTGCCCCTTGTCCCCCTCGCTGCCCCTTGTCCCCCTCGCTGCCCCTTGTCCCCCTCGCTGCCCCTTGTCCCCCTCGCTGCCCCTTGTCCCCCTCGCTGCCCCTTGTCCCCCTCGCTGCCCCTTGTCCCCCTCGCTGCCCCTTGTCCCCCTCGCTGCCCCTTGTCCCCCTCGCTGCCCCTTGTCCCCCTCGCTGCCCCTTGTCCCCCTCGCTGCCCCTTGTCCCCCTCGCTGCCCCTTGTCCCCCTCGCTGCCCCTTGTCCCCCTCGCTGCCCCTTGTCCCCCTCGCTGCCCCTTGTCCCCCTCGCTGCCCCTTGTCCCCCTCGCTGCCCCTTGTCCCCCTCGCTGCCCCTTGTCCCCCTCGCTGCCCCTTGTCCCCCTCGCTGCCCCTTGTCCCCCTCGCTGCCCCTTGTCCCCCTCGCTGCCCCTTGTCCCCCTCGCTGCCCCTTGTCCCCCTCGCTGCCCCTTGTCCCCCTCGCTGCCCCTTGTCCCCCTCGCTGCCCCTTGTCCCCCTCGCTGCCCCTTGTCCCCCTCGCTGCCCCTTGTCCCCCTCGCTGCCCCTTGTCCCCCTCGCTGCCCCTTGTCCCCCTCGCTGCCCCTTGTCCCCCTCGCTGCCCCTTGTCCCCCTCGCTGCCCCTTGTCCCCCTCGCTGCCCCTTGTCCCCCTCGCTGCCCCTTGTCCCCCTCGCTGCCCCTTGTCCCCCTCGCTGCCCCTTGTCCCCCTCGCTGCCCCTTGTCCCCCTCGCTGCCCCTTGTCCCCCTCGCTGCCCCTTGTCCCCCTCGCTGCCCCTTGTCCCCCTCGCTGCCCCTTGTCCCCCTCGCTGCCCCTTGTCCCCCTCGCTGCCCCTTGTCCCCCTCGCTGCCCCTTGTCCCCCTCGCTGCCCCTTGTCCCCCTCGCTGCCCCTTGTCCCCCTCGCTGCCCCTTGTCCCCCTCGCTGCCCCTTGTCCCCCTCGCTGCCCCTTGTCCCCCTCGCTGCCCCTTGTCCCCCTCGCTGCCCCTTGTCCCCCTCGCTGCCCCTTGTCCCCCTCGCTGCCCCTTGTCCCCCTCGCTGCCCCTTGTCCCCCTCGCTGCCCCTTGTCCCCCTCGCTGCCCCTTGTCCCCCTCGCTGCCCCTTGTCCCCCTCGCTGCCCCTTGTCCCCCTCGCTGCCCCTTGTCCCCCTCGCTGCCCCTTGTCCCCCTCGCTGCCCCTTGTCCCCCTCGCTGCCCCTTGTCCCCCTCGCTGCCCCTTGTCCCCCTCGCTGCCCCTTGTCCCCCTCGCTGCCCCTTGTCCCCCTCGCTGCCCCTTGTCCCCCTCGCTGCCCCTTGTCCCCCTCGCTGCCCCTTGTCCCCCTCGCTGCCCCTTGTCCCCCTCGCTGCCCCTTGTCCCCCTCGCTGCCCCTTGTCCCCCTCGCTGCCCCTTGTCCCCCTCGCTGCCCCTTGTCCCCCTCGCTGCCCCTTGTCCCCCTCGCTGCCCCTTGTCCCCCTCGCTGCCCCTTGTCCCCCTCGCTGCCCCTTGTCCCCCTCGCTGCCCCTTGTCCCCCTCGCTGCCCCTTGTCCCCCTCGCTGCCCCTTGTCCCCCTCGCTGCCCCTTGTCCCCCTCGCTGCCCCTTGTCCCCCTCGCTGCCCCTTGTCCCCCTCGCTGCCCCTTGTCCCCCTCGCTGCCCCTTGTCCCCCTCGCTGCCCCTTGTCCCCCTCGCTGCCCCTTGTCCCCCTCGCTGCCCCTTGTCCCCCTCGCTGCCCCTTGTCCCCCTCGCTGCCCCTTGTCCCCCTCGCTGCCCCTTGTCCCCCTCGCTGCCCCTTGTCCCCCTCGCTGCCCCTTGTCCCCCTCGCTGCCCCTTGTCCCCCTCGCTGCCCCTTGTCCCCCTCGCTGCCCCTTGTCCCCCTCGCTGCCCCTTGTCCCCCTCGCTGCCCCTTGTCCCCCTCGCTGCCCCTTGTCCCCCTCGCTGCCCCTTGTCCCCCTCGCTGCCCCTTGTCCCCCTCGCTGCCCCTTGTCCCCCTCGCTGCCCCTTGTCCCCCTCGCTGCCCCTTGTCCCCCTCGCTGCCCCTTGTCCCCCTCGCTGCCCCTTGTCCCCCTCGCTGCCCCTTGTCCCCCTCGCTGCCCCTTGTCCCCCTCGCTGCCCCTTGTCCCCCTCGCTGCCCCTTGTCCCCCTCGCTGCCCCTTGTCCCCCTCGCTGCCCCTTGTCCCCCTCGCTGCCCCTTGTCCCCCTCGCTGCCCCTTGCCCCCCTCGCTGCCCCTTGCCCCCCTCGCTGCCCCTTGCCCCCCTCGCTGCCCCTTGCCCCCCTCGCTGCCCCTTGCCCCCCTCGCTGCCCCTTGCCCCCCTCGCTGCCCCTTGCCCCCCTCGCTGCCCCTTGCCCCCCTCGCTGCCCCTTGCCCCCCTCGCTGCCCCTTGCCCCCCTCGCTGCCCCTTGCCCCCCTCGCTGCCCCTTGCCCCCCTCCCCCCCCCCGGCCCCCCCTCCCCTCGGCCCTCCCTCGGGGAGGCCCCCCCCTCGGCCGTCCCTCGGGGGCCCCCCCCCTCGGCCCCCACTCCCCTCTTGCCGGAATTTAGCTAATGAAGTCAATTTGAGTATGTTCAGAAGTTTGAGCAAAGGGGCTGTTGTTTAAAAGGCACTAGAGATTCACCCAGGAGGAGCTTGTGGACATAAAACACAAGACGACGGGCAGAATTCTACTGCTGTGGTAGATATCCTGATGGCAGGCTTGTGCTCAAGTTGGGATGGTTGGCCATGAGCAATTAGTCACTGCACAGTGGCACTTACGATAGCATCAACCAATATACAGGTGCAAGCGTATGCCAGGCAGGAGTTTGTGTTCCAGCCCTCTGCACCAGATGGAACATGGGGACCGAATTTGTCGGAACCGTTCATGCTGTGAAAGTTGTACCAGCCGCAGGAGATTGCATGTGGAACACTTACTAGGGAGGTGATGTTAGCTGTCATAGGTTTGCAAGCTGTTAGCAAAGTTGGCTGTCCATTGAGATGATAGTCAATCCTTGGGTTTGCCTACAGGGACAAAAGAGCGCATAATGTCGGGGAGTGTTCAAAGACTGATGATGGTCTTCCTGACGTCGACCTCTGAAAGGAGAAGTTGGTCAAACTGGCGGGAGAGTGGTGATACAATCCCCTCGGCTAGTCCGTGGTCAATTCCAGTCCCACTTGGCCCGGAGTTGCAGCACAATTGAAATTAATTAATCATTCTTTGAAAAACACCTAAAGTCTTTGGCCCTTGGCTGCCCAATTACTACAGTCACTACATTTGTAAATTTAAACACAGTTTTATTAATAACAGTAACTATAATTAAATATTTAGCAAATAGAACCGGTTAACTATCATCAAATTCTTAACCCCCTGCCCACTTAAACTCTAAACTCACCCCACCCTCTATGCATGCACACAAACCCACAAAATGGAAAATAGGGGTGTAAAAACAATAATGAAAGTAAAAAGATAAGAGTCTTTGTTTCAGATTGTTGTTTCTAGCACCTGTCCATTCATGCAGATTCTGTGTACAGTTACGCGGCTTCTCTGGAGAAAACATGAGGGTGACTGAGAGAGCAACTTCTTTCCTTTGAGCGTCCAGTCCTCCAACTGAACCTCTTCTGGCTCTCTGAAAATCAGGCAGGACCCAATCACTGTCTGTTACCGGGCAGAACACGGCCTTTTGGCCAATTCATTGACCACCAGCCAACGAATCGAACTGAGCCACACTGATCTCTCGGTGCCAAAGTCTGAGTTCTGCTGTTCAAAAGGTAGCACAGTGTTCTCTTTTGTAATTTTGGAGTTCCTTTCTTCCCCTGTTCAACTTAAAGATATATATCCACTAGGCATCCGTGGATCAAAATGATAACAGCAAAAATAAAGAGAAAATAAGGGAATTAACAGGAAGGGCCGTTACTGGGCATACGGAGACATGCTACACTGCATTTGGAAAAGCAATTGTGAATAACTGCATGATAATTCCTTGTGTTCTCCACTAGAGGTCCCCGCAGTCAAACGACACATCGCAGGGGGACAAGTTTGCAGCAAGCCAGAACGCCACCTCTTGAGGTTGATGACACATACCACTCAAGAGAGGATGCACCATCACATCATTCCCCTAGACCCTCCATCAGCGCAGCGATAGTCACCTTGGGTGGGAGATGGGGCAGGAGAATGTATTCATCATTATGTTCAATGTCACAATCTGGGGAACACATCACTGACATCCTAATGGAGGATGTGACAGCAAAGTCCTTGACAGGACTGCTGGAGGCAAGGCCCATTTTGAGCCCAATTCTGATGACTGGCCTCTGGGAATGGTTGCATGAAACCATCTGGAGATGGAGAGACAAGCAGGGGAACGTCTGACAGAGATGCCGGAGGCTATGCACGGTCTTGAACGACGGGTGGAGCCATCCATCCAAGTCATGAACTCTGTCATGCCTCTGGCATGGTATCCTCCTTGGAGAGGTTGGTGACTGCCATGGAGAGCTAGGTCCGGCAGAACATTGTGGCTGCTGGACATGCCTCAGACCTGCATTCTGTCACTGTCGCCATGGGTTCTGTACACCATTTTCGAGGTAAGAGGGAGACAAGTGCACCTCGACACCCCCCCCCCCCCCCCCCCCCCCCTGAATTTGGTGATGCCATCATCCATGACCGGGAAGACGCGCATCAGCAAATCCGCCTTATGAGCGTCATCTTGGGGTTCTCCAAATGTGAGTTGCTGCTCCTTCTTGCATCTGCTGGCATCCTGCAGATGAGATCCAATAGAGTGAACCTAGTCCTTTGCAGGGCCTCAGCAGGTGGCACAAAGGCAGCAGCAGTGTAGAAAGTTTCTATGACGTATGTTCGTATGTAAATGTATAGTTTTTATCACTTTATTCAGTACGTTAAATGGTTATGTTGTTGATCCTTTTATGGCCAGATGGGGTCTTTTAGGGGTTTGATACTTTATTGAAAATAAATTATAGCTGATGCGGGGGTTAAGGGCACACCACAGTTATTGTGGAACCTTGGAATGAGTGGCATATTGCAGCTTCTTGACATCTGGTGATATCTATATTTGTTGATCCTTGTGAGATTGGGGGTTTGCAACCTCCGTGGCAAGCCGGCAGATTTTACTCATCCCCTTAGAAATTGTTGTCTCAGCGATGTTTGCAGGTGAATGCATCAGAGTTCTGAGCAAGGTCTTGCCAGGATTGGAAAATGTGTAACTGAGTCTTGTGCGACCTCCTTCCAAGTCGGAAGTGTGGGTGTGGCTTTGATGGGCCTATGCATGGGGGCTTGTTCATACCAAGGGCCTACAACCTTTTCCCTTCTAGGTTCCAGAGGTTGCAGGTATGTAGGTTAGTCTGGGAGGAGTTTGCCGGATGTGATGGCACTTCCACGTTTATCTTTCTTAAGGTGGAATTTAATAGATCATTAGCGACCTCACTCTAACTGAAATTGTAATGAGTGTCCAACGAACAAGTCTGGTGCTCCTTTGTCCTGGCATCTACATTGGAACCCCACCATGCATCACTTCATGGCGTTTTGATTCTTCCTGTTCACCCTCGTCTGAGGATAAATCCAGTTCTGCCACCTCCCCAACTACAATTCCTCTCCTCTTTGTGGCATGATTATGTAGGGTGCAGCAGACCACAATACTCTGTGAAACTAACTGCTGAATACTGCAGTGCACCACCTGAGTAGTCCAGACAGCAGAACCTCATCTTCTGCAGTCCAATGGTCTGTTCTGTTGTTTCCTTTACTGAGGCACAGGAGGCATTGTACCATTCCTCTGCTTAGTTTTGTGAGTTCTGCTCAGAGTCATGTCTCGGGCGGCATGGTGGCACAGTGGTTCGCACTGCTGCTTCACAGCGCCAGGGACCCAGGTTCGATTCAGACCTCAGGTGAGTGTGTGGAATTTGAACATTCTTCCTGTGTCTGCTTGGGTTTCCTCCGGGTGTTCCGGTTTCCTCCCACAGTCCAAAGATTTGCAGGTTAGGCGGCTTTGCCATGATAAATTCCCACCAGGTGGGGTTACGGGGATAGGGTGGTACTTCGGCCTAGGTGGGGTGTTCTTTCAGAGGGTCAGTGCAGACTTGATGGGCCGAATGATCTCCTTCTGCACTGTAGGGATTCAATATCTTCTAAGGATAGCCCCTGTCACGAGGAGCTAACCCTGCTATTTTGCAAACAGTTGTGGCACTGGAGAGTGACTGAGAATGTAGGAGCCATGTGCAGTGAGCACAAACCTAAAGATTTGTTTTTGGTGGTCTCAAACCAGCACATTGATGGAATAAAACCTTGTTCAGTTTTATTAATGATGATGGGAGCTCTCAGCACCATATATGTGCAAACAGTTGCCCCTTGGACTGAGCGAGATGCAACAATAGAACTGAATACAATGGCTCGGACTGCCTGGCTCTCCGGGTTGGTAAATTGCAAAAAAACATTGGCCTTTTTGAATGTGGCATTGATTAACTCCCTTCTGCATCCGTTTGTGACTGACTGGGAGTTGCCACACGTATCCCTTGGATCGATAGCATAGAAATTCAAGGCTACTGACTTCGGATTGCCTCCTATTGCATATGGCTGCAGTTTTCTGTAGGAGTTGACATGGGCCAGTGACTGACTGCTGTGAGAATCTTAGCTGACGTTGACATAATCTCTAACATTTTCAGATATTTACTCTGCTTGCAGCATATTTGGTTA
This sequence comes from Scyliorhinus torazame, assembly GCF_047496885.1. Taxonomy (NCBI): domain Eukaryota; kingdom Metazoa; phylum Chordata; class Chondrichthyes; order Carcharhiniformes; family Scyliorhinidae; genus Scyliorhinus; species Scyliorhinus torazame. The sequence continues at coordinate 315,760,802 of NC_092707.1, read as the reverse complement.
CTTGCTATATAGCTTGGCATTTCACTGGCCCCTGGCTGTCAGCATCCTTAGCTGCCTGACCCTCTACTGCTGCTCCTTGTTTTCTTTTTGGTTGTTGCTGCATCTGGCTCTGGGCCATCTCCACTTTCACCACAGCATCAAAAAGCATTTGTGTGCAGGAAATGAACAGCGGACAGAAGGCAGGCAAAGATATAGTCAGCACATTCTATTGACCTTCCTTCCTGACTTGAAGACTGGACCAATGGGGAGCTCACTGCTGTGCATTGACCATACCATGGTCTCCACTCTTCTCACCATGATCAACTCCCTCCTTGACCTGTTCTCTAGCTCCCTGCTGTCATAGGTATTACCCTGGACACTCCTACCCTGACACTGAAGTTAGAAATCGTCACCCTCCACCCTCTCTCACCTTTCACCTTCCCTCCATCAAGCTTGACCCTCTTCCCATTACCCTCATCCTGCCCTCGGTGACTCTTTGAACCATTCACCATCAGCCTTGAACAACTATTGGTCAACCTAGAGCTGTCCCCAGCACCCTGGAACTATCATCTTCCTTCCCCTCTACCACACTTGATCTGCCCATGTTACCCTTGACTCTCTCAACCTTACCAGTGACTTAACCTCAATCATTCTTGATCTATTCTCCATCATTCTTAACTGCCTTGGGTAGAGATTGACCCTCCCTGTGTTGTCCAGCATCCTCTGTCACCCACAAATCCTCTTGGGTCCACCATAAGGCGACCTCTCTCCCACAGATGGCCATTTCCAGACCTACCTAGACAGCTGCTACCCTCCCAAATAGCCATGCCCTCCATGGACAGCAACTACCTGAGCTCACTTTGACATCTTAGCTTCCGGTCAAAGAAGTTCCCCATACATGAAACACAGTTCCTATTAATTCGAAACCCCGCCGAAAGATTACCTGGCCTGCTGTCCGCCATCTTTAACCAGTTGTGATCTGAAGGTACGTAGTTCTTGTTTGCTAAACGCCATCTTTAACCAGTTGTGATCTGAAGGCACATGGTTCTTGTATGCTGACAACTTAAAGCAGAATTTCCAATTAATCAGGCTAACTCAGAGGCTTTTTAAATTGGCAGGTGTTCTCAGATGCGGATGTCCTGCCCCCATTTCTAGAAGATTCACTTTTGCCTGGAGGGGAAAAGGAGTGAGGTACAGAGGCAGGAATTCCAAACTCCGTAGGGCCATTTAAAATTTAGTGCTGAATTCAAACTGATCCAATTTTCACTGTTCCAAGTATGGAAGTCACAAATTTATCGAGGAAATCTAGATGCTCTTGTTATGACACTCTGGGCCTAATGTGTAGTCAATTCCAGTCCCACTTTGACCCAGTGTCACAACACAGGTAAAATTTGATTTTATATTAATAGGCGTGGCTTTGGTTGAGTTAAATTGACCACAGTCACCAGGTTTGTAAAATTTGAACACAAGTAACATGTTATTATGTTAAACTATTATAATTAAACTAACAAAAATGTAACTGACTACCTAATATCCCCTTTCCCAACCCCCTTTCTAACTACCCCCACACTCTCCATATAATATTTTTATATATATCACGCGTGCATGCAAAGACAACAACATGGGAAAGGGTGGTTGAGAGGCAAATGAATTATTAATAAAGGAGTTCAAGGATCTTTGGTGCGCTGAGGTGACTTCTAGTTGGAGGTTCAGCTTTTGTTTCGGTACTTCTTCTTTCTAGGCTTAAGATGGTTTTCTCATGATGTGGAGATGCCGGCGTTGGACTGGGGTGAGCACAGTAAGAAGTCTTACAACACCAGGTTAAAGTCCAACAGGTTTGTTTCGATGTCACTAGCTTTCGGAGCGCTGCTCCTTCCTCAGGTGAATGGAGAGGTATGTTCCAGAAACACATATATAGCAAATTCAAAGATGCCAAACAATGCTTGGAATGCGACCATTAGCAGGTGATTAAATCTTTACAGATCCAGAGATGGGGTGACCCCAGGTTAAAGAGGTGTGAATTGCATCAAGCCAGGACAGTTGGTAGGATTTCGCAGGCCAGATGGTGGGGGATGAATGTAATGCGACATGAATCCCAGGTCCCGGTTGAGGCCGCACTCGTGTGCGGAACTTGGCTATAAGTTTCTGCTCGGTGATTCTGCGTTGTCCTGAAGGCCGCCTTGGAGAACGCTTACCCGGAGATCAGAGGCTGAATGCCCTTGACTGCTGAAGTGTTCCCCGACTGGAAGGGAACATTCCTGCCTGGTGATTGTTGCGCGATGTCCATTCATTCGTTGTCGCAGCGTCTGCATGGTCTCGCCAATGTACCATGCTTCGGGACATCCTTTCCTGCAGCGTATGAGGTAGACAACGTTGGCCGAGTCGCACGAGTATGTACCGCGTACCTGGTGGGTGGTGTTCTCACGTGTAATAGTGGTATCCATGTCGATGATCTGGCACGTCTTGCAGAGATTGCCATGGCAGGGTTGTGTGGTGTCGTGGTCACTGTTCTGAAGACTGGGTAGTTTGCTGCAAACAATGGTTTGTTTGAGGTTGCGCGGTTGTTTGAAGGCAAGTAGTGGGGGTGTGGGGATGACCTTGGCAAGATGTTCATCGTCATCAATGACGTGTTGAAGGCTGTGAAGAAGATGACGTAGTTTCTCCGCTCCGGGGAAGTACTGGACGACGAAGGGTATTCTGTCGGTTGTGTCCCATGTTTGTCTTCTGAGGAGGTCGGTGCGGTTTTTCGCTGTGGCGCGTTGGAACTGTCGATCGATGAGTCGAGTGCCATATCCCGTTCGTACGAGGGCATCTTTCAACGTCTGTAGATGGCTGTTACGCTCCTCCTCGTCTGAGCAGATCCTGTGTATACGGAGTGCTTGTCCATAGGGGATGGCTTCTTTAATGTGTTTAGGGTGGAAGCTGGAGAAGTGGAGCATCATGAGGTTATCCGTGGGTTTGCGGTAAAGCGAAGTGCTGAGGTGACCGTCCTTGATGGAGACGAGTGTGTCCAAGAATGCAACTGATTTTGGAGAGATCTCTACTGCCTCCCGAAAATACATAAGGCCAACACACCAGGCCGCCCTATCGTTTCAGGCAATGGGACCTTAGGTTCTCACACAAGGTCCCATTGCCTGAAACGATAGGGCGGCCTGGTGTGTTGGCCTTATGTATTTTCGGGAGGCAGTAGAGATCTCTCCAAAATCAGTTGCATTCTTGGACACACTCGTCTCCATCAAGGACGGTCACCTCAGCACTTCGCTTTACCGCAAACCCACGGATAACCTCATGATGCTCCACTTCTCCAGCTTCCACCCTAAACACATTAAAGAAGCCATCCCCTATGGACAAGCACTCCGTATACACAGGATCTGCTCAGACGAGGAGGAGCGTAACAGCCATCTACAGACGTTGAAAGATGCCCTCGTACGAACGGGATATGGCACTCGACTCATCGATCGACAGTTCCAACGCGCCACAGCGAAAAACCGCACCGACCTCCTCAGAAGACAAACATGGGACACAACCGACAGAATACCCTTCGTCGTCCAGTACTTCCCCGGAGCGGAGAAACTACGTCATCTTCTTCACAGCCTTCAACACGTCATTGATGACGATGAACATCTTGCCAAGGTCATCCCCACACCCCCACTACTTGCCTTCAAACAACCGCGCAACCTCAAACAAACCATTGTTTGCAGCAAACTACCCAGTCTTCAGAACAGTGACCACGACACCACACAACCCTGCCATGGCAATCTCTGCAAGACGTGCCAGATCATCGACATGGATACCACTATTACACGTGAGAACACCACCCACCAGGTACGCGGTACATACTCGTGCGACTCGGCCAACGTTGTCTACCTCATACGCTGCAGGAAAGGATGTCCCGAAGCGTGGTACATTGGCGAGACCATGCAGACGCTGTGACAACGAATGAACGGACATCGCGCAACAATCACCAGGCAGGAATGTTCCCTTCCAGTCAGGGAACACTTCAGCAGTCAAGGGCATTCAGCCTCTGATCTCCGGGTAAGCGTTCTCCAAGGCGGCCTTCAGGACGCGCGACAAAGCAGAATCGCCGAGCAGAAACTTATAGCCAAGTTCCGCACACATGAGTGCGGCCTCAACCGGGACCTGGGATTCATGTTGCATTACATTCATCCCCCACCATCTGGCCTGCGAAATCCTACCAACTGTCCTGGCTTGATGCAATTCACACCTCTTTAACCTGGGGTCACCCCATCTCTGGATCTGTAAAGATTTAATCACCTGCTAATGGTCGCATTCCAAGCATTGTTTGGCATCTTTGAATTTGCTATATATGTGTTTCTGGAACATACCTCTTCATTCACCTGAGGAAGGAGCAGCGCTCCGAAAGCTAGTGACATCGAAACAAACCTGTTGGACTTTAACCTGGTGTTGTAAGACTTCTTACTATGGTTTTCTCAGACAAAGTTGTCTACTTTCTCTGTAGATTGAAGCACATTTCAAGTATACAGCAAAGATGTGCCAGGCACTTGCTGCTTTTAGAACAATAAAGCAGTTCTTTACTTAAGCAAGAGAGAGACTGTTCCGTGTCCTTCCAAGGTCTAATCACTTCTGCCAAGCTCTCTCAGAAAGCATCAAACAGGAACCACTCACTGACTGTTGATAGGCAAAACACTGTCCCTGGCCAACCCACGGTGCTAACCAGCCAATTGAACAGTTTTCCTCCAAAACCGGTTCCTAAGATTCACTTAGCATCGACAAAACTGTTTTTCCTCTCTAAAATACAAAACCTAGGAACATAATGTCCTGAAAGCAGGCTGCATTAGCTTGAGTCCTCTGCTTAATGGTACATTCTGATTTTGGGACCACGGACCAAAGATAATAAAATAAAAAAAAGTGGGAACAAAAGAAATAAACAGGAAGGACTCTTACATTCTTGAAGGGGTTATACGGTCAGTTTAAATGCCATAATCTGAAGTTACTTAAATCCTCAAACCCTTTCTTTATATGTGGAAAGAAAGTGCAGCTGAAGCTTTTATTTGGAGTAAAAAAAGAAACTATCTGCTGCTGGAGTGCAATGATTGGCAGGCTAATTGTTAGTGTAGCTTGGAGAAAACCATTAGCTGTTTGTTTCTGCAGTTTCAATGGAAGGCATTGTTGCTGAAAAGGGACACCTGTTATCAAAACTTTTTGTCTTGTACTCATCAGGCCAAATTGAAGAATACAAATTTCAAGCAATCCGAGCAATTTATACCACAGGAAAAAGGGATTGGCAAGATGATTCTGATTGGTTGAGCCATTGCCATGGAGAAAGCAATAGAGGACATGTGGCTCCCCTTGCTTCTGAGTAATTCAGAAAAAGGCACAAAGCTTGAACATATTCTTTTTGTTTTCAGAGAATAGGTCCCTACATATGAATGAATTCTGGCAAGCATAAATAAGCCACATTGGGATCTTGATTTGCAATATTAAATTGGCTATTAATGTAGTTATTAGAGCACTCGGGATTGTTCTACAAGTGTGGCCCAATATTGGAATCCCATTTAAAAGCAGACATTGTAATTACCCATGCGGATTTCATTGTTGAAATTTCTGTTGCAGCTGAGCCCATTATGAATGATTGGCTGAGTTTCAAAAGCTTAAAACCATTTCTCTTAGCAGGAAAATGAATTTCACACTTTGATGGACAATTTTATGAGGATTAGCTGTTTTTGATGTGGCTACTGAATAGAGGTTTGTCTTTGTAACAGATAGACCACTTAAGGAGTTTTAACATTTTTTAATGGGTTTCATGAAAGCATGTTTTCAACATCAAGTGTGTATGAGTGAGAGTTATTTTAGATTGTTTGTTTTTTCCCCCATCCACATGGTTCCTAACCCATAGTGGATACTTAAGAGTAACAAAGGGATAACAAACAAGGGGGTATGGATGGCATGGAGGTAGTATGAGGGTGCATGGAGGTGGAATGGAAGGGGTGGTGGAGCATGAGTGAGGGAAGCGTCCAGCAGCCTTTTATACAACTGGGCTAAAATCTCAGAGAACCAAGGTGGGCCTTCTAACCATACCTTTGAAGTATAGCATTTTGAAGTGTGACAATTAAACATCTTTAAAAAAAATATATATATTTTTATTCTCTTTTTCACATTTTCTCCCAGTATTGCACCCACCAACAAGAAACAATAAGCAGTAACGAGTACAATGTCAATCCACATATCAATAACAATGATCCCATCCTCCCACCGAACCCCCAAACGTTGGCCCACATGGTAACATAAACAAATGACAAAAAGGAATCAGGAATCACCCACAGTCACCATTAACACATACAGTTCCCCTCCTCCCAGCCCCCCCCCCCCCCCAACTAATGTTTGATGTTATCCAGTTCTTGAAAGTGCATAATGAATAACAATTAAACATCTTTGAGATTGGAACTGTATTCAGGACATGCTTTTGAAATATGTGGCATGGTAATGCATTTTGGGTTTAAGACTGAAATAATATACATTTTTAATTTCAGTGTAAAAAGAGGCTGTAAGCTAGTTCTATATTGTCATTTAGCAATGCCTTTAATATGGGTATGAGAACTGGCATGCTTGATCTATGATTTTAGCTTAACTTCTAAGTGCATATTGTCAGAAAATACCTACAATCCCCCAAAATGTTTTTATCTGCCATACTGGCCCATGTTGCAGCTGTCTTTTGTGTTATGCTTGAAATTGTAACTGGAAAATGAATACTTTGCTGCTATTATGTATTACCAAAGAAGGATTAGGAAAACAATCCTATGGCAGCTGGTTACATTTCAGATTATCTGTAGTTGTGAAATTAATGCTTTGCGGAAAAAAGAATGAAAGAATTGTTTCCTAATTAAGCAACCATCTGTTGCAAAAATGCATGATAAAGCTATACTCTGCATATCATTCCTTGCATTGAGTTTGTCATTATTATTCACAAATACATTAGACAATGCATCCAATCATTATCTATTAAACTGATTTACATTGACCCTAGATATCTTGCTGCTTTTTGATTAGTTCCAATTTTTGGCCATTTAGAAAATTGAATAAAATCTGACTGATACAATTCAGCTTTACCTGCATATCACTTTACATATACAGCAATGTAACTCTTTAATTCCTTTGTTTATAACGTACCATACAATCTCTTGCATCGTTTCTCATGATGTATTGGGAATATAGTATTTTACAACATAACATTGTTGCCTTTAATGCTATTAGGGATGCTTCCTTTGCATCCTTGGAATAAATTATATGCTGTCAAGTGCTGTGAATTTCTTATTTCAATTAGAAGTCTTTGACTTCTTTCGATATAAATGAAACTGCTGAAGTCAATGAGAAGGTGATTTTTGTGCTACAGATGCTGCAAGGCCTACTGAATATTTTTAGCAACCTCTGTTTTTATTTCAGATTCCCAGCATCTGCAGTATTTTGCTTTTGTAGAGGCTGATTGATCATAGTTAAAAAGGTCTAATTGGCCTTTCTGTTTTCATACTTTCTTAAATAAACGCATTATACAATGAAGCTCATGGGATTAAAAGCGAAGTTGCAGTGTGGAAGGCAGTTGGATAAGAGACCGCAAGTGGTGTATTTTTCTTTATCAAACTGGAGGGACGTTTATAGTGGTGTTCCGTAGAGGATGATATTTAGACCACTTCTTTTTGAGATGTATCGATGACCTAGACTGCTAGACAGCAGAAGCTGTGATTGCATCTTTAGAGCAGAAAACCCTAATGAGAGATTCAATAGGGTAATCAAAAATTAAGTATGATTTTGATAGCATACTAAGGTAGAAATTGTATTCACCACTAGCAAGAGTGTCAGTAGCCAGTGGGCAAAGATTTCAGTTAATCAGGCAAAGAGCATGGAAGTATTGAGAATTTTTTTAATGTATTGAGTTGTTATGGTCTGGCATTCACTGCCTGAAAGGGTGCTGGAAGCAGATTCAATAGTACCTTTATCAAAGGAAATGGAATATATACTTGAAAAGGAGAGATTTACAAAGTTATGGGGTAAGTTATGGCTCTTTTAACGAGCCAATGCAAGCATGATGGATCAAAAGGTCTCCTGTGTTAAATGATTCAATGATCTGCTTCCTTTATTCACAAATAATTTTAAAATGAATTATTATTCTTGGAAAATATACTTACGCTTATGAATAAAAATGTTGAAGTCTTTTTTTTGATCCTTAGACTAATTTCTATTCTCATTATTTCCCTGAAGCAGCAGTAACAAATTGCGAAGTTAACAATCAGACGTGTATCTTTTATTTAAGTTATTTAAGCAAAAACTATAGGACAAATTAAAAAGCTTTATTCAAGTAAAATTTCTTTGCAAGTTTCATAAAACATAGTGGCTATGTGTGTATGAGAGACCAGGAGAGAAGGAGGAAAAGACCATAAGACATAGGAGCAGAATTAGGCCATTTGGCCCATCGAGTCTGCTGCCATTCAATCATAGCTGATATTTTTCTCATCCCCATTCTCCAGCCTTCTCCTCATAACACTTAATCCCCTTATTGAACAAGAACCTATCTATCTCTGTCTTAAAGACACTCAGTGACTTGCCGTTCACAGCCTTCTGCGGCAATGAGTTCCACGGGTTCACCACCCTCTGGCTGAAGAAATTCCTCTGCAGCTCTGTTTTACAGGATCGTCCCTTCAATCTGAGCTGTGCACTCGGGTTCTAGTTTCTCCGACTAGTGGAAGCATCCTCTCCATGTTAACTCTATCCAGGCCTCTCAGTATTCTGTAAGTTTCAATGAGATCCCCCCTCAATCTTCTAAACTCCAGCGAGTACAGATCCAGAATCCTCATGACAAGTCCTTAATTCCGGGGATCATTCTTGTGAACCCCCCTGGACCCTCTCCAAGGCAATCACATCCTTCCTTTTTAAAAAAAAATATATTTTATTCGAGTTTTTTGGCCAAACATAACAATACGTAGTGTTTCTTTTACACAACAATAAAGCAATATAAATAGCCGTGGCCAGTTTTAAACAAATAAATAAATAATATATATAAACAAAAACAAAACTAAATGGCAACTGCCTTGTCCAAAATAAATACTCTCAAATTACAGTCCAACAGTCCAATATACAATTACATATACCAAATACCTATACATGTACAATAACATCCCTGAGAGTCCATCCGATTCCTCCTCTTTCCCCCCCCCCCCCCCCCCCCCCCCCCCCGGGTTGCTGCTGTTATCTACTTCTTTTCCATTCCCTCTATCTGTGAGGTAGTCGACGAACGGTTGCCACCGCCTGGTGAACCTCTGAGCCGAACCCCTTAACACGAACTTAATCCGTTCTAACTTTATGAACCCTGCCATATTGTTTATCCAGGTCTCCACCCCTGGGGGCTTAGCTTCCTTCCACATTAACAATATCCTGCGCCGGGCTACAAGGGACGCAAAGGCCAACACGTCAGCCTCTCTTGCCTCCTGCACTCCCGGCTCTTCTGCAACCCCAAATATAGCCAACCCCCAGCTTGGTTCGACCCGGACCCCCACCACCTTCGAAAGCACCTTTGCCACCCCCACCCAGAACCCCTGTAGTACCGGGCATGACCAGAACATGTGGGTGTGATTCGCTGGGCCTCTCGAGCATCTCTCACACCTATCCTCTACCCCCAAAAATTTACTAAGCCGTGCTCCAGTCATATGCGCCCTGTGTAGCACCTTAAATTGTATCAGGCTTAGCCTGGCACACGAGGACGATGAGTTTACCCACGTAGGGCATCCGCCCACAGCCCCTCCTCAATCTCCTCCCCCAGTTCTTCTTCCCATTTCCCTTTCAGCTCATCTACCATGATCTCCCCCTCGTCCCTCATCTCCCTGTATATGTCCGCTACCTTACCTTCCCCCACCCATGTCTCTGAGATCACTCTATCCTGCACTTCCTGCGTCGGGAGCTGCGGGAATTCCCTCACCTGTTGCCTCACAAAAGCCCTCAATTGCATATACCGAAATGCATTCCCTTGGGGCAACCCATATTTCTCCGTCAGCGCTCCCAAACTCGCAAACGTCCCATCTACAAATAGATCTCTTAATTGTACTACCCCAGCTCTTTGCCATGCTCCAAATCCCCCATCCGTTCTCCCCGGAACGAACCTATGATTGTTTCTTATTGGGGACCGCACCGAAGCTCCCGTCCCTCCCCTATGCCGTCTCCACTGCCCCCAAATTCTCAATGTAGCCACCACCACCGGGCTTGTGGTGTATTTCTTTGGTGAGAACGGCAACGGCGCCGTCACCATTGCTTGCAGGCTAGTCCCCTTGCAGGATGCCCTCTCCATTCTCTTCCACGCCGCTCCCTCCCCTTCTCCCATCCACTTACACACCATTGAAACATTGGCGGCCCAGTAGTACTCACTTAGGCTCGGTAGTGCCAGCCCCCCCCTGTCCCTACTACGCTGCAAGAATCCCCGCCTCACTCTCGGGGTCTTCCCAGCCCACGCAAAACTCATAATGCTCTGAGTCGGAAGTGGTCTGAGAAGGCTATGGCCGAGTACTCCGTACCCTCCACTTTCGGGATTAGCACCCTACTCAAAACAAAAAGATCTATCCGGGAGTAGGCTCTGTGTACGTGAGAAAAAAAAGAAAATTCTCTGGCCAGGGGCCTAGCAAATCTCCACGGATCTACTCTCCCCATCTGGTCCATAAACCCCCTGAGCACCTTGGCCGCAGCCGGCCTTTTCCCCCTCCTAGATCTGGAGCGATCTAATGCTGGGTCCAACACCGTGTTGAAATCCCCCCCAATTATCAAGCTTCCTGCCTCCAGATCCAGAATCCGCCCGAACATGCGCTTCATAAATCCAGCATCATCCCAGTTTGGGGCGTATACGTTTACCAATACCACCCACACCCCCTGCAGCCTACCGCTCACCATCACGTATCGACCTCCATTGTCCACTACAATATTCTTGGCCTCAAACGACACCCGCTTCCCCACCAGTATTGCCACCCCTCTGTTCTTTGCATCCAGCCCCGAATGGACCTGTCCTACCCATCTCTTTCGTTACCTGACCTGGTCTGCCACCTTCAAATGTGTCTCCTGAAGCATGACCTCATCTGCCTTCAGTCCCTTTCAGTGCGCGAACACTCGGGCCCTCTTAACCGACCCATTCAGGGCCCTCACATTCCAAGTTATCAGCCAGATTGGGGGGCTTCCCACCCCCTCCCCCCTGCCGACTAGCCATGTCCTTTTCTAGGCCAGTCCCGTGCCCGCGCCTCCCACACCCTCCAGTCCCCCAGCCGACCACCTCTTCTGTTTCCAGTTCCCCATCGGCCAATGCAGCAGCAACCCTATATCCCCCACCCCCCCCGCTAGACCCGTGTCTAGGTCTTTTGCTCCCCCTATAACACTCCCGTAAGTCAGCTGACTCCTGCTGACCCCGGCCTCCCCGCCATCCCATTGACCCCCCCGTGTGGGAATCCCCTCCTCCCCATCAGTCTGTGTGCGCTCCCCCCCCCCCCCCGTCCTTCCCTAACGCGGGAAAAAGCCCGTGCTTTCCTAAGCCGGCCCCCCTCTGGCGCAGTGGAACATTCCCTATGCATAGTTAATACCCTGTATACAACCCCCCCCCCCCCCCCCCCCCCCCCCCCCCACACACACACACACACACACACACACAACCACAGACCCTCAGTTTGAGTCCAACTTTTCAGTTTGTATAAAGGTCCAAGCCGCCTCAGGCGTTTCGAAGTAGTGGTGTCGATCCTGAAATGTGACCCACAATCACGCTGGATGCAGCATTCCGAACCTCACCCCCTTCCGGTGGAGCACCGCCTTGGCCCGATTAAAACCAGCTGTCTTCTTTGCCACCTCCACACTCCAGTCCTGGTAGATTCGGATCTCCGTATTCTCCCACCTGCATCTCCGCTCTTTCTTGGCCCATCTCAAAACACACTCTCTATCCACGAGACGGTGACACCTCACCACTACCGCCCTTGGCGGCTCGTTGGCCTTGGGTCTCCTCGCCAGGACCCGATGAGCCCCATCTAGCTCCAGGGGATTCGGAAAGGCCCCCGCTCCCATCAGCAAATTGAGCATCGTGCTCACATATGCTCCAGCATCGGCCCCCTCCACTCCTTCAGGGAGACCCAGAATCCGAAGATTTTTCCTCCTCAACCTGTTCTCCAGGTCCTCGAATCTTTCCGCCCACCACCTGTGCAACGCCTCGTGCGCCTCCACCTTCACCGCCAGGCCCAAGATCTCATCCTCATTCTCCGTGGTTTTTTCCTGCACCTCCTGGATCGCCACCCCTTGGGCCTTCTGGGTCTCCACTAACCCCTCGATCGCCGTCGGCATTGGCGCCAGCACCTCTTTCTTCAGCTCCTCAAAGCAGCGCCTGAGAAACTCATGCTCCTGCGCTCATGCTGCTTGATCGACGCCCGCCACCATCTTGTTTTTTCTCCCTCGCACTTGTCACTGCTCCAAAAACGCTTTTTTGACCGCTCCACTCCTGGTCCAATCCATATACTATGGAGGGGGGACCTTGCTCACCTTCCCACACTGGAAGCTGTCGAAAAAATTGCCGTTGGGGCTCCTCAAGAGAGCCCAAAAGTCCGTTTTAACGGGAGCCGCCGAATGTGCGGCTGAGCTCCGCATAGCCGCAACCGGAAGGTGTTTTTGGGATCCTTAAGGGGGAGGGGGAGCAACCCCAAGTCGTGGTCCACATAGGTACCAACGAATTGGGTAGGAAAATGGATAGGGATGTAAGGCAGGAATTCAGGGAGCTAGGGTGGAAACTTAGATCTAGGACAAACAGAGTTATTATCTCTGGGTTGTTACCCGTGCCACGTGATAATGAGACGAGGAATAGGGAGAGAGAGGAGTTGAACATGTGGCTACAGGGATGGTGCAGGAGGGAGGGATTCAGATTTCTGGATAATTGGGGCTCATTCTGGGGTCGGTGGGACCTCTACAAACGGGATGGTCTACACCTGGACCAGAGGGGTACCAATATCTTGGGGGGGAAATTTGCGAATGCTCTTCGGGAGGGTTTAAACTAGTTCAGCAGGGGTTTGGGAACCTGAATTGTAGCTCCCGTGTACAGGAGGTTGAGAGTAGTGAGGTCATGAGTAAGGCTTTAAAGTTGCAGGAGTGTACCAGCAGGCAGGAAGGTGGTTTAAAGTGTGTCTTCTTCAATGCCAGGAGCATCCGAAATAAGGTGGATGAACTTGCGGCATGGGTTGGTACCTGGGACTTTGATGTTGTGGCCATTTCGGGACATGGATAGAGCAGGGACAGGAATGGTTGTTGCAGGTGCCGGGGTTTAGATATTTCAGTAAGCTCAGGGAAGGTGGTAAAAGAGGGGGAGGGTGGCATTGTTAGTCAAGGACAGTATTACGGTGGCAAAAAGGACGTTTGATGAGGACTCATCTACTGAGGTAGTATGGGCTGAGGTTAGAAACCGGAAAGGACAGGTCACCCTGTTAGGGGTCTTCTATAGGCCTCCAAAAAGTTCCAGAGATGTAGAGGAAAGGCTTGCAAAGATGATTCTGGATAGGAGCGAAAGCAGTTGTTATGGGGGACTTTAACAAATATTGACTGAAAACGCTATAGTTCGAATACTTTAGATGGGTCCGTTTTTGTCCAGTGTGTGCAGGAGGGTTTCCTGACACAGTATGTAGATAGGCCAACGAGAGGCGAGGCCATATTGGATTTGGTACTGGGTAATGAACCAGGACAGGTGTTAGATTTGGAGGTAGGTGAGCACTTTGGTGATGGTGACCACAATTCGATTACATTTACTTTAGTGGTGGAAACGGATAGGTATATACCGCAGGGCAAGAGTTATATCTGGGGGAAAGGCAATTATGATGCGATGAGGCAAGACCTAGGATGCATCAGATGGAGAGGAAAACTGCAGGGGATGGGCACAATGGAAATGTGGAGCTTGTTCAAGGAACAGCTACTGCGTGTCCTTGATAAGTATGTACCTGTCGGCAGGGAGGAAGTGGTCGAGCAAGGGAACCGTGGTTTACTAAAGCAGTCAAAACATTTGTCAAGAGGAAGAAGGAGGCTTGTGTAAAGATGAGACATGAAGGTTTAGTTAGGGCGCTCAAGAGTTACAAGTTAGCTAGGAAGGACCTAAAGAGAGAGCTAAGAAGAGCCACGAGAGGACATGAGAAGTCTTTTGCAGGTAGGATCAAGGATAACCCTAAAGCTTTCTATAGATATGTCAGGAATAAAAGAATGACTAGGGTAAGAGTAGGGCCAGTCAAGGACCGTAGTGGCAAGTTGTGCGTGGAGTCCGAGGAGATAGGAGAGGTGCTAAATGAATATTTTTCGTCAGTATTCATACAGGAAAAAGACAATGTTGTCGAGGAGAATACTGAGATTCAGGCTACCAGACTAGAAGGGCTTGAGGTTCATAAGGAGGAGGTGTTAGCAATTCTGGAAAGTGTGAAAATAGGTAAGTCCCCTGGGCCGGATGGGATTTATCCTAGGATTCTCTGGGAAGCTAGGTAGGAGTATGCTGAGCCTTTGGCTTTGATCTTTAAGTCATCTTTGTCTACAGGAATAGTGCCAGAAGACTGGAGGATAGCAAATGTTGTCCCCTTGTTCAAGAAGGGGAGTAGAGACAACCCCGGCAACTATAGACCAGTGAGCCTTACTTCTGTTGTGGGCAAAATCTTGGAAAGGTTTATAAGAGATAGGATGTATAATCATCTGGAAAGGAATAATTTGATTAGAGATAGTCAACACGGTTTTGTGAAGGGTAGGTCGTGCCTCACAAACCTTGTTGTGTTCTTTGAGAAGGTGACCAAACAGGTGGATGAGGGTAAAGCAGTTGATGTTGTGTATATGGATTTCAGTAAAGCGTTTGATAAGGTTCCCCACGTAGGCTACTGCAGAAAATACGGAGGCATGGGATTCGGGGTGATTTAGCAGTTTGGATCAGAAATTGGCTAGCTGGAAGAAGACAAAGGGTGGTGGTTGATGGGAAATGTTCAGACTGGAGTCCAGTTACTAGTGGTGTATCACAAAGATCTGTTTTGGGGCCACGTCTGTTTGTTATTTTTATAAATGACCTGGAGGATGGCGTAGAAGGATGGGTGTGTAAATTTGCAGATGACACTAAAGTCGGTGGAGTTGTGGACAGTACGGAACGATGTTACAAGTTACAGAGGGACATAGATAAGCTGCAGCATGGGCTGAGAGGTGGCAAATAGAGTTTAATGCAGAAAAGCGTGAGGTGAATCATTTTGGAAGGAATAACAGGAAGACAGAGTACTGGGCTAATGGTAAGATTCTTGGTAGTGTGGATGAGCAGAGAGATCTCGGTGTCCATGTACATAGATCCCTGAAAGTTGCCACCCAGGTTGAAAGGGTTGTTAAGAAGGCGGACGGTGTGTTAGCTTTTATTGGTAGAGAGATTGAGTTTCGGAGCCATGAGGTCATGTTGCAGCTGTACAAAACTGGTGCGGCTGCATTTGGAGTATTGCGTGCAATTCTGGTCGCCGCGTTATAGGAAGGGTGTGGAAGCATTGGAAAGGGTGCAGAGGGGATTTACCAGAATATTGCCTGGTATGGAGGGAAGATCTTATGAGGGAAGGCTGAGGGACTTGAGGCTGTTTTCGTTAGAGAGAAGAAGGTTAAAAGGTGACTTAATTGAGGCATACAAGATGATCAGAGGATTAGATAGGGTGGACAGTGAGAGCCTTTTTCCTCGGAAGGTGATGTCTCGCACGAGGGGACATAACTTTAAATTGAGGGGAGATAGATATAGGACAGCGAGCTCATATTATCTCTCCTCGCACTCTCCCTTGGCGCCAAATATAGCAACCGCCACAAATCTCGGCCCAAACCTTCCCAGAACTTCGAACAAGTACCGCCACTCCATCTGGTCGAATGCCTTCTCTGCCTTCATGGACACCGCCACCTCTGGCACTAGAGCTTCTGACTGATTCATAACTACATTCAGCAACCTTCTTATATTACTCGTGATCTGCCTGCCCTTCATGAAGCCGGTTTGATCTTCCGCAACCACCCCCAGGACACAATCCTCCATCCTTCCCACCAACAACTTAGCCAATACGTTCACATCTGTGTTCAATAGTGATATTGGCCTATGCGACCCACATTCCACTGGGTCCTTCTCCTTTTTTGGGATTAATGTAATTACTGCCTGCATCATCGTCTCTGGCAGCTCCCCCTTCTCCAGTGCTTCATTAAACACCCCCAAAAGATGTGGTGCCAGGTCCATCGCAAACTCCTTATAAAGTTCTGCCGGGTACCCATCTGGCCCCGGGGCCTTCCCCGACTTCATACCCCTGATACTGTCCAGCACCTCACTCAATCCCAGGGGCTCCTCCACTGCCTGCTTCAATGCTTCCTCCACCTGGGGAAACTTCAGCTCGTCAAGGAACCGCCCCATATTCCCCGTCTCTCCCAACCGCCCCATATTCCCCGTCTCTCCCCCCGGGTCCGCCTCATACAGTCCCTGGTAATATTCCCTGAATGCCTCGTTTATTTTCACCGACACCACATCCCCAGCCCTAGTCCGTATCTTCAATATTTCCCTGGAAGAGGCCTGCCTCCGCAGCTGGTGCATGCGACTCACCTTCTCCCCATACACACATTGCACCCCTCTTGCCCTATGTAACGGCCCTACTGCCCTCCCCCTTGGCAGGCTGTCAAATTGCCCTTGCAACATCTTCCTCCTCGCTAATCCCTCTGTGGTGTGCAGCCTCGAATATTCCCTGTCCATCTCCACTATCGCGCTCACTAGGTGGTCATATAACTCTCTGCTTTCCCTATCCGCGCACGCCTTAAACAAAATAATTTCCCCTTGGACCACTGCCTTCAGCGCTTCCCAAAAAATGGCTGCCGACACCTCCCCATTCTGATTCAACTCCACATACTCTTAATCGCCGCCCGCACCTTATCACAAAAACCTCCATCTGCCGGCAACCCTGAACTAAATCTCCACTCCGGCCTCTGCTCTCGTCCCGGTCTAAGCCAAATCTCCAGCCAGTGGGCCGCATGGTCCGAAATAACTATCCATGCATACTCCCCCCGCCACTCCAACCAAAATCTCCCGACTCCTGGAGTAGTTGACCAGGGTATCCTGGAGGGAACGGTCCCTGTGAAATGTTGACGGGGGTGTGAAGGGAAGACGTTGGAGTTGGCGAAACTGGCAGAAGATGATTCTTTGAATGCGGAGGTTGGTGGGGTGAAAAGTGACAACAAAGTGGGAACCTATTCTGGTTCTGGGAGGGAGGATAAGGGGTGAGAGCAGAGGTGCGGGAGATGGGTCAGGCATGGTTGAGAGCCGTGTTGGCCACAGTGCGTGGGAAACCACGCTTAAGGAAGAATGGAGACATATCAGCAGCACCGTTTTGGGAAGTGACATGAGGCGAAGGAACTGGGAGAATGGGATGGAGTCCTTCCAGGATGTGAGGTATAAAGAGCTGTAGTCTAGGTAACTGTGGGAATCAGTGAGTTTGTAATGGATACTAGTAGACAGTCTATCCCCAGAAAGGTCATGGAAGGGAAGTGTCAGAGATGGCCATGTGAAGGTTATAAAGGGGTGGAAATTGGGAGTGAAATTAATAAATTTTTCCAGTTCCAGGCAAGAGCATGAAGTGGCACCGAAACAGTCATCCATGTACCAATAAAAGAGTTATGGGATGGGGCCGGAGTAAGACTGGAACAAGGAATGTTTCACACATTCCACCAAGTGACGTGCAAAACTGGGACCCATGCGATACCTATAGCCACACCTTTGGTTTGGAGGAAATGAGTCATGTTAAATTCTCCACCTCTTAGATTATAGCCGATCCTAATGGTCGTTATATTATTGCTGGTGAGCACTCGGGTAGCCACGGTTACTGTTTATGCCCCTAACTGGGATGACACAAATTTTATCTCTTTCTCTTTTAAACTCACTGGTGGCAGAGAGGAACAAGACTCTTGAATGCAAAGGTGGATGACTTGGAGAAGAGGTTGAGGAGACAAAACCTATTGTGGGGTGCTGGAGGGGGTGAAGGGCCTGAAACCGACTTGAGTACATTCCTCACCAAGCTTTGGAGGAGGTTGGGAGGGGAGGGGAAGGTAATGGATGGTTGTGTCCCCTGGAGTTGGATCGGGGCCACAGAGTACTCTGGCGGAAGCCTCGGGCAGATAAACTACCGCAGGCGGTGGTTATTGGATTCCACAGCTTGTAGGAGGAGTGGTAAAGGTAGGGATCTGACTGGGACTCGGTGTTTCTTCATCTTTAGAAATTGGACACAGTCAGTGGTTGGGTTGTGGGTGTGGGGGTTGGGGAGAATGTAAGGAGGTTTTGTGGTTTGGGTTTTTGTCGAGAATTTGGGTTTTTAAATGATATTCCGTTTGTATGGAATTGTTTATTTTGTGTTTTAGAAATTGAAAATGTTAATAAAAATATACATTTTAAAATTTCTCTTTTAAACTCTCTTCCCAACTTGACTTGCACTAGCTGATTTTAGGAGGCAATCTGAACTGTGTTTTGGGCTCGAAATTGGATTGTTCCAAACCTAAATCTCTTGTCCCTTCGGCATGGCCAAGGCTTTGACTTCTTTTATGGCACAGATATGGGGGGGGGCATCCCTTGCACCTTTTGCACTCGGAACAATAAGGATTTCTCTTTTTTGCACATGTCCATCATGCGTATTCCAGCATTGACATTTTGTTTTTTGATAGGGCTCTCCTCCCTTCGGTGGTTGCGGCTGAGTACTCAGCGATTGTTATCTCCGACCACACCCCATATTTTGTCGATCTACTGTCCAGCGCTGCCCAATGCCCCCCCTAGAGACGAGACACTACTCTGCTGCCAGACAATAAATTTTGTCTACAAAAGATTATATTAAACTAAGTCAGACTTCGTATCTCTCTCCACGCTTTGGGAGGCTCTCCAGGCAGTCATTAGGGAGAGAGAGGGGGGGGGGGGGGGAGAGAAAATCTCCCTCCACGCTGTGGGAGGCTCTCCAGGCAGTCATTAAGGGGGGGGGGGAATCTCCCTCCATGCTTTGGGAGGCTCTCCAAGCAGTCATTAGGGGGGAGGGGGGAATTATGGGGGAATTATTTATTTTAGGGTGTATATGTTGAAAATGGCAAAGTTGGAGAGGCAGAGGCTGTTGGACTCTATCCTAGAAGTGGACCACTAATATTCGCATGATCCTACGCCGGAGCTACTGCCAAACAGGAAAAAAAAGTACACACCCAGTTCGAGTTAATGTCCATTGGCTAGGCTGTGTGTCAGTTACAACGCTCCAGGTGTATGTTTTATGTGCATGGGGAAAGGACCAGTCGCCTTCTGGCTTATCAACTCTTAACGGGAAGCAGCCTCGTGTGTATCCTCCCTGGTTTCTGCCCCTCTCCAGGTTAATGCAGCTTTTAGATCTTATTACTGCGACCTATATAAGTCAGAGCCCCCTGCAGATAAATTGATCATGGCTGACTTCTTGGGTGGTCTGCACATCCGAACAGTTGAATGGGCAAAAGCTGTGAATTGGATTCCCCATTACGCCCAGACACGATTTTGTAAAGTATTAGGCTGATGCAACTTAGCAAGGTCCCGGGCCTGATGGCTTCCCTGATAAGTTTTGTTTTTAAATTCTCAGAACACAGAACATACAGAACATAGAACATACAGTGCAGAAGGAGACCATTCGGCCCATCGAGTTTGCACCGATCCACTTAAGCCCTCACTTCCACCCTATCCCTGTAATCCAATAACCCCTCCTAACCTTTTTGGTCACTACGGGCAATTTATCATGGCCAATCCACCTAACCTGCATGTCTTTGCATGTCTCCGGAGCACCCGGAGAAAACCCACGCAGACACAGGGAGAACGTGCAGATTCTGCACAGATAGTGACCCAGCGGGGAATCGAACCTGGGACCCTGGCGCTGTGAAGCCACAGTGCTATCCACTTGTGCTACCCTGCTGCCCAACAGCTTGTACCCTTAATATTGCATATGTTTAATGACTCACTGTCTCGGGGCTCATAGCCTCTGACCCTCACTCAAGTCTATATTTCTTTGTTCCTTAAGGACCCAGCCGCGTATGGTTCATACCGACCCATCTACTTTTAACTGCTGGCTAAGATCCTGGTGCTAGAGCCTTATCTCCTGGGTTTTATTTCGGAGATCAAACAGACTTTGTGTAGGGCCGACAATTGTCAACCTAGATGCGTCGCCTTTTAAACGTTATTCTTTCCCCTCCCCAGCACCTTAGCCTTAGGTTATAGTACCTCTGGATGCTGAAAAAGGGGTTTGATGGGGTGGAATGGGAATATCTATTCAAGATTGTCAGATTTGGATTTGGTCATAAATTTGCTTCCTGGATTCTTCCTGTATAATGCCCCTATTGCCAGAGTTCACATGAATATTCTGCACTTGGATTACTCCCCCTTGGGTAGGGGCACCAGACAGGGCTATCCTCTTTCCCCCACCTTTGTTTGCCTTGGCAATAGAGCACCTCTCTACAGCATTGAGGGCATCTGATCAGTGGAGGGATATTTGTTGGAATGGGGTGGAGCCTCGGGTATCTTTTTATGCGGATGACCTACCTCTGTACATTATAGACCCGGCTCCCTCCAATAGATAGCATAATGAATCCCCTTAACACATTTGGCTCCTTTTCTGGTTATGAATTGAATTTAGGTAAGAGAGTGTTTTCCGGTGAACCTCCCCTCCCCAGTAGGAGAGCTTGGTTTAGCTCATTCCCTTTCCGCCTTTCCAATACCAGTTTCCGTTATTTGCGGGCCCAGGTGGCCCATAATTCGCCTTCTCTTCATAAATTAACCTACTCAAGCCTGATTAATAGTACCAAACCGGATCTACAGAGGTGGAGCAACCTTCCTCTGTCTATGGCGGGTAGGATCCAAACGATTAAAATGAATGTACTTCCTAGGTTTTTCTTTTTCTTTCAATATATCCCAATTGTTTTGCCCACATCCTTTTTTATTAAGGTTAACAAATTGATTTCTGCTTTCGTTTGGGTGGGGTCCACCGTGTTCTGATCCAAAGAGACAGGCAGGCAGGAGGCTTTGCTCTCCCAAATTTTTATTTTTGCTATTGGGTTGCTAACATCCAAAATAATTTGCTGTGGATTAGTGACCCCAATTCGATTTGGGGCAGAATGGAGGCTCACTCGTGAATTACCTCGACTCTTTATGCCATAATTGCTGTATCACTACCCTTCTCTCCTGCTAGAATCTCCTCAAATCCGGTGGTGGTCTCCTCCCTCAGGATTTGGAAACAGTTTCAGCAGCACTTTAAGCTATTTCCCCTGTGTGTTTAGGTTTTAGTTTGTGTTTTTTATTAGGGTTAGTTTGTGTTTTTTATTAGGATTTTTTGGTACCTTTTTGACTTTGTATCCTTACATCTTCATTGGTTGATTGTTTTATTGTATAAAACTTCAAGAAACATACTTAAAAAAGGCATTTGATCAGGTACTCCCAAAGATTCAGTTGTGAGCAGTTTAGGATTTTCCTGACCCAAATTATTAACTGTACTAGTCTATTTATGTCTAAGCCACTGAAGGAGGGAAAGTCATTTTTCCTGCAAAGAACAAGACAGCTATCACTAGGGAGATATTACTGTTGCAGGTCTTAAACAGTTTTTGTCTTGAACAAGATTTTTCGAGTAAGTTCCTCAAAACCAAACCTCCTACTTTTTCAGCATAGATCCTTGTCATCTGAGACATCCTAAATGAGCATCTAGGAGTTTAAACTTACTCAATGTAAGAATATACTGTTTATTTTTCTAGTGGAAGTTTAATATAGAATAATTCAGAATATAAAAACAAATTAGTCTTCAAGATATAAATTTGCTAACAGTCCTTTGTTATCTGCTAACAGATGATCTTTAAGAGAAGGATATATTTAAACTTGGAAATTAGAAAATATCTCTAATTATGTTTAATACATTTCTAAGAGTAATAGATACATAATTATGAAAAGTCTCGAGATTGTGTTCGATGAAACAGGCTGGGACGAGAACACCTTGACCTGACTCTGCTTGTATGAGAGAGTGAATGATAGCTCTATGAATCTGTCGTTTTTTATACATTTTCATTTCCATCTGAGAATAGTTTGATTTGTGTCTTATCTCCATAATGAGCGAATCCTTTACAATTTTGTAGTTTCACTTGATCTTATTAACAGTCTGTCAAAGCTGATGAACATCTTTTAACATCAGTTTTAGTGTCAAGCAGTTTAACATATAATTGGTCAGTAGATCGTTCTAGGAGTGATTTCATTTTGTTATCTCATGGTGTCAAGACTTTTAAAATATATAATCTTTATTGTCACAAGTAGGCTGACATTAACACTGCAGTGAAGTTACTGTGAAAAGCCCCTAGTCACCACATTCCGGCGCCTGTTCGAATACACGGAGGCAAATTCAGAATATCCAAATGACCTAACAGCACATTTTTTGGAACTTGTGGGAGGAAATCGGAGCACCCGGAAGAAACCCACACACACATGGGGAGAACGTGTAGACTCCGCACATAGTGACCTAAGCTGGTAATCAAACCTGGGACCCTGGCGCTGTGAAGCAACATCGCTAACCACTGTGCTACTGTGCCGCCTATATATAGTTGATCAGTTTCAAGACTGACTCTCTCTCATTTTGATCTCCTATGTTCTCCTATGTTTCAAGAAGTTATATGGTTGGACAGAGAGTTATTTGATTAGTTTTATTTATTATCTTGTACATAGCCTATTTTGTTACGGCTATAGCCACAGTAATTAAAAGGGATTTATGTTCTGTCAAACCAAGGTTCTTTTACTTGGGCTCGTTGTTTGAGGCAATTTAATTAGTGTAAGGGTGGAACACATGTCTTTTCCCATGTGTCCAATGGATTATTTTTAAAAAAATAATTTTTATTAAGGTTTTCATAGAATATCAATAACAAAATGAAAAATGAACCCAACAGGGTTAAATACAAAACACAGTCTAGAAAAGCCACCCTCCATACCCCCCTCCCCCCTGTACATAAATAATAAATTAACACCCCGACTTTACACAAAGCAAACATAGCAAATATATACATCCCCTCAGACCCCCTAGTGTAAGTAAACAAAAACAAAAATAAAGTTTAAAACCCCCCC
Source organism: Scyliorhinus torazame (assembly GCF_047496885.1). Lineage (NCBI taxonomy): Eukaryota > Metazoa > Chordata > Chondrichthyes > Carcharhiniformes > Scyliorhinidae > Scyliorhinus > Scyliorhinus torazame. The sequence goes on along the minus strand of NC_092707.1, from coordinate 315,737,713 downwards.
CCCCCCCCCCCCTCCCTCTCAAGGCGAATTTCACCCTCTCCAACTTAATAAACCCCGCCATATCGTTGATCCAGGATTCCACGCTTGGGGGCCTTGCATCCTTCCACTGAAGAAGAATCCTTCGCCAGGCTACCAGGGACGCAAAAACCAGAATACCGGCCTCTTTCGCCTCCTGCACTCCCGGCTCCTCTGCAACCTCAAATATTGCGAGCCCCCAGCCCGGTTTGACCCTGGATCCTACCACCCTCGACACCGTCCTTGCTGCGCCCTTCCAAAATTCCTTCAGCGCTGGGCACGCCCAGAACATATGGGTGTGATTTGCTGGGCTCCCTGAGCACCTAACACACCTGTCCTCTCCCCCAAAGAACCGGCTCATCCTTGTCCCGGTCATGTGTGCCCTGTGCAGTACCTTAAACTGTATGAGGCTGAGCCTCGCACACGAAGAGGAAGAGTTCACCCTCCCTAGGGCATCTGCCCACATCCCTTCCTCAATCTCCTCTCCCAACTCCTCCTCCCTCTTACCTTTCACCTCCACCACCGAGGCCTCCTCCTCCTCCTCCTGCATCACCTGATAAGTTTCCGAGATCTTCCCCACTCCCACCCACCCCCTCTGAGAGCACCCTGTCCTGTACTGTGTGTGGCAGCAGCCGCGGTAATTCCACCACCTGCCGCCTGGCAAACGCCCTTACCTGTAAGTACCTGAAGGTGTTCCCCGGGGGGGAGCCCGTACTTCTCCTCCAGCTCACCCAGGCTCGCGAACATTCCGTCCACAAACAGGATCCCCAACCTTCGTATCCCTGCCCTATGCCACCCCAAAAACCCTCCATCTGTTCTCCCTGGGATGAACCGGTGGTTCCCCCTTATTGGGGTCCACACCGAGGCCCCAACTTTCCCCCTGTGCCGCCTCCACTGCCCCCAGATCTTGAGGGCAGCCGCCACCAGCGGGCTTGTGGTATACCTCCTTGTAGGGAACGGCAGCGGTGCTGTTGCCAGCGTCCCCAGACTCGTACCCACACAAGACGCCATCTCCAGCCTCTTCCATGCAGCCCCCTCCTCCTCCATCACCCACTTGCGCATCATCGTCGCAAAGGTGGCCCAGTAGTACCCACAGAGGTTGGGCAGCGCCAGTCCCCCCCTATCTCTACTCCGCTCCAGGAACACCCTTCTCACCCTCTGAGTCCCTCGCGCCCACACAAACCCCATTATATTCCTGTTGACCCGCCTAAAAAAGGCCTTCGGGATAAACACGGGGAGGCACTGGAACAGGAACAAAAACCTTGGGAGCACCGTCATTTTGATTGACTGCACCCTACCCGCCAAGGACAGCGGCAATGTGTCCCACCTCGTGAACTCCTCCTCCATTTGCTCCACCAGCCTTGTGAAATTAAGCCTATGCAGGGCCCCCCAGCTCCTGGCCACCTGGACCCCCAAATACCTGAAGCTCCTCTCCGCCCTTTTTGGTGGGAGCTCGCCAATCCCCCTCTCCTGGTCCCCTGGGTGAACCACGAACAGCTCGCTCTTTCCCATGTTGAGCTTGTACCCCGAGAAATCCCCAACTTCCCTAAGGATCCTCATGACCTCCGGCATTCCCCCCACCGGGTCCGCCACATATAGCAGCAAATCGTCTGCACAGAGCGACACCCTATGCTCCTCCCCGCCCTGCACCAACCCCCTCCAGTTCCTCGACTCCCTCAGTGCCATAGCCAGGGGTTCAGTCGCCAGTGCGAAGAGCAGGGGGGACAGGGGACACCCCTGCCTCATCCCTCGGTGCAACCGAAAGTACTCGGACGACCTCCTGTTTGTGGCCATACTAGCCATCGAGACCTCATACAACAGCCTAACCCACCTGACAAACCCCTCCCCAAACCCAAACCTCTTCAGCACCTCCCACAGGTACCCCCACTCTACCCTATCGAAGGCTTTCTCAGTGTCCATCGCCACCACTATCTCCGCCTCCCCCTCCCTCACCGGCATCATGATAACGTTCAAAAGGCGCCGCACATTCGCGTTCAACTGCCTCCCCTTCACGAACCCCGTCTGGTCTTTGTGAATGATCTGTGGCACACGATCCTCAATTCTCGTGGCTAAGACCTTCGCCAGCACCTTGGCATCTACATTTAGCAAAGAAATTGATTTGTAAGACCCACACTGCAGGGGATCCTTGTCCCGCTTCAGGATCAAGGAGATCAGTGCCCGGGACATCGCCGGGGGCAAAGCCCCCCCCCACCCTTGCCTCATTGAAGGTCCTAACTAGCAACGGGCCCAACAGGTCCATATATTTTTTATAGAATTCGACCGGGAAACCGTCCGGCCCCGGTGCCTTCCCCGCCTGCATGCTCCCTATCCCTCTGATCAGCTCCTCCAGCCCATTCGGGGCCACCAGTCCCTCCTCCACCATTGGAAACCTCAATTGGTCCAGGAAGCGACCCACCCCTCCCTCCTCCCATGGGGGCTCGGATCGGTACAATTCCTCGTAAAAGTCCCTGAAGACCCCATTGATGCCAACTCCACTCCGCACCACACTCCCTCCCCTGTCCTTAACTCCCCCAATCTCCCTAGCTGCGTCCCGCTTCCGAAGTTGATGCGCCAGCATCCGGCTTGCCTTTTCCCCATACTCGTAAATCGCTCCCTGGGCCTTCCTCCACTGCATCTCTGCCTACCTGGTGGTCACCAGGTCGAATTCGGCCTGGAGGCTGCGCCTCTTCCTCAACAATCCTTCCTCTGGCACCTCCGCATACCTCCTGTCTACAATCACCATCTCCCCCACCAGCCTCACCCTCTCCCCCCCGCTCCCTCCTCTCCTTGTGGGCCCAAATGGAGATCAGCTCTCCCCTAACCACCGCCTTCAGCGCCTCCCATACCATCCCCACTCGGACCTCCCCGTTATCGTTGGCCTCCAGGTACCACTCTACTTCCTCGGACCCGCTCACTCACCTCCTCTTCCGCCAACAGCCCCACCTCCAAGCGCCACAACGGGCGCTGGTCCCTCTCCTCCCCCAGCTCTAAGTCCACCCAATGCGGGGCGTGGTCTGAAATGGCTATCGCCGAATACTCTGTATCCTCTACTCTCGCTATCAGCGCCCTGCTCAAAATAAAAAAGTCGATTCGGGAATACGCCTTATGGACATGTGAGAAGAATGAAAATTCTCTAGCCCCCGGCCTTGCAAATCTCCAAGGGTCCACCCCTCCCATCTGGTCCATAAACCCCCTCAGCACTCTAGCCGCCGCCGGCTTCCTACCCGTCCTAGACCTGGAGCGATCCAGTGCCGGATCACGCATCATGTTAAAGTCTCCCCCCATTATCAGGCCCCCCACTTCCAAGTCTGGGATCCGACCCAACATACGCCGCATAAAATCCGCATCATCCCAATTCGGGGTATACACATTGACCAGTACCACCCTCTCTCCCTGCAACTTACTACTTACCATTACGTACCTGCCGCCGTTGTCTGCCACAATGCTCGACGCCTCGAATGACACCTTCTTTCCCACCAAGATCGCCACCCCTCGATTTTTGGCATCCAGCCCCGAATGAAACACCTGACCTACCCACCCTTTCCTCAATCTTACCTGGTCTGCCACCTTCAGGTGTGTCTCCTGGAGCATAACCACATCCGCCTTCAGCCTCTTCAGGTGCGCAAACACACGGGCCCGCTTAACCGGCCCATTCAGTCCCCTTACATTCCAGGTTATCAGCCGGATCAGGGGGCTACCCGCCCCCCTCCCCCGCTGACTAGCCATGACCCCATTTCGGCCAGCCATTCGCCCGCACCCCACACCCGACCCGTTCCCCACGGCGGCAGACCCCCGTCTCGACCCCCCCCCCCCCCCACTCGCTCCAGCTCCCCCTTAACCATAGCAGCAGCAACTCGATGATCCCCCCCCCCCCGCGGCTAGGACCCCTCCTAGCTGATTTACTGTGTCTCATGGATTCTAAATGACATATCTGCTGTAATAATTTTATTCTACTTGGGTTAAACACATTACATTAGTTTTAATTTTTGATTCTTATAAGCGTCTTTATTTTGATATGATTTCTCTGTCATTGTGATATTCATCACAGTTTTCCAAAACAATGGATTAACTAGAATTTAACTAAATCAATTGATACTCTTATTGGATAAGAATAAAATGGCATGGAAACAGTCCATGGACCAAAAAAAAGGACTAAAGTATTTTAAAGATTCAGGTTATTAGTGGAATGACAAGGGGTGGGATTCTCTGGTTTCCCAGGCATGTTTCTCGGCAGGATTCCATCTTCCCGCTGCTTGTCAATGGGATTTCCCATTGTAACAACTCTGTGCCACCAAGAATTCCTTGGGAGTGGGTATGCTCCAGGTGGGAAAAATGAATCGAACGACTGGAAAATTCCAACCAAGATCTTTGGTATGAGGAGGATAACTATTTAAAGATGAGAAATATCACTGATGCCTCATATAACTGAGGACCCTGGTTCAATCCCGGCTTACTGTCTGTGTGGAGTTTGCACATTCTCCCCGTGTCTGAACATAGAACATAGAAAAATACAGTACAGAACAGGCCCTTGGCCTGGGACATGGGAGTTATGTACAGGCCTTCTAACAGTGGTCAGGACCAGGGGCACAAAATGCACCACGAAATAGAAAGTGCATGTCAGAAAGGCAAGGTCACAGTGATCATGGGGGACTTTAATATGCAGGTGGACTGGGTAAATAATACTGCCAGTGGACCTAAGGAAAGGGAATTTATTGAATGTTTACAGGAGGGCCTTTTGGAACAGCTTGTGATGGAGCCCACGAGGGAACAGGCCATTCTGGACTTAGTGTTATGTAATGAGCCAGACTTGATTAAAGATCTTAAAGTAAGGGAGCACTTAGGAGGCAGTGATCATAATATGGTCGAATTCAATCTCCAATTTGAAAGAAAGAAGGTAGAATCAGATGTAAAGGTGTTACAGTTAAATAAAGGTAACTACAGGGGCATGAGGGAGGAACTGGCACAAATCGACTGGGAGCAGAGCCTAGTGGGAAAGACAGTAGAACAGCAATGGCAGGAGTTTCTGGGAGTAATTGAGGACACAGTACAGAGGTTCATCCCAAAGAAAAGAAAGGTTATCAGAGGGGGGATCAGGCAGCCGTGGCTGACAAAGGAAGTTAGGGAATGCATCAAAGCAAAAGAGAAAGCCTATAATGTGGCAAAGAGTAGTGGGAAGTCAGAAGATTGGGAAGGCTACAAAAACAAACCGAGGATAACAAAAAGAGAGATAAGGAAAGAGAGGATCAAATTTGAAGGTAGGCTAGCCAGTAACATTATGAATGATAGTAAAAGTTTCTTTAAATACATTAAAAACAAACGGGAGGCAAAAGTTGACATTGGGCCACTCCAAAATGACGCTGGTAATTTTGTGATGGGAGACAAGGAAATAGCTGAGGAACTGAATAAGTACTTTGCGTCAGTCTTCACAGTAGAAGACATGAGTAATATCCCAACAATTCCGGAGAGTCAGGGGGCAGAGTTGAATATGGTAGCCATCACAAAGGAGAAAGTGCTAGAGAAACTAAGAAGTCTAAAAATTGATAAATCTCTGGGCCCAGATGGGCTACATCCTAGAGTTCTAAAGGAGATAGCTGAAGAAATAGTGGAGGCGTTAGTTATGATCTTTCAAAAGTCACTGGAGTCAGGGAAAGTCCCAGAGGATTGGAAAATCGCTGTTGTAACCCCCCTGTTCAAGAAGGGAACAAGGAAAAAGATGGAAAATTATAGGCCAATTAGCCTAACCTCGGTTGTTGGCAAGATTCTAGAATCCATTGTTAAGGATGCAATTTCTAAATTCTTGGAAGTGCAGGGTCGGATTAGGACAAGTCAGCATGGATTTAGTAAGGGGAGGTCGTGCCTGACAAACCTGTTTTTTGAAGAGTTCTTTGAAGAGATAACAAATAGGTTAGACTAAGGAGAGCCAATGGATGTTATCTATCTTGACTTCCAAAAGGCCTTTGATAAGGTGCCTCATGGGAGACTGCTGAGTAAAATAAGGGCCCATGGTATTCGAGGCAAGGTACTAACATGGATTGACGATTGGCTGTCAGGCAGAAGGCAGAGAGTTGGGATAAAAGGTTCTTTTTCGGAATGGCAACCGGTGACGAGTGGTGTCCCGCAGGGTTCAGTGTTGGGGCAACAGCTGTTCTCTTTATATATATTAACGATCTAGATGACGGGACTGAGGGCATTCTGGCTAAGTTTGCCGATGATACAAAGATAGGTGGAGGGGCAGGTAGTATGGAGGAGGTGGGGAGGCTGCAGAATGATTTAGACAGTTTAGGAGAGTGGTCCAAGAAATGGCTGAAGAAATTCAACGTGGGCAAGTGCGAGGTCTTGCACTTTGGAAAAAAGAATAGAGGCGTGGACTATTTTCTAAACTGTGACAAAATTCATAATACTGAAGTGCAAAGGGACTTGGGAGTCCTCGTCCAGGATTCTCTAAAGGTAAACTTGCAGGTTGAGTCCGTAATTAAGAAAGCAAATGCAATGTTGTCATTCATCTCAAGAGGCTTGGAATATAAAAGAAGGGATGTACATCTGAAGCTTTATAAAGCATTAGTTAGGCCCCATTTAGAATACTGTGAGCAATTGTGGGCCCCACACCTCAGGAAGGACATACTGGCACTGGAGCGGGTCCAGCGCACTGGAGCGGGTCCAGCGGAGATTCACACGGATGATCCCAGGAATGGTAGGCTTAATATACGATGAACGTCTGAGGATCCTGGGATTATATTCATTGGAGTTTAGGAGGTTGAGGGGAGATCTAATAGAAACTTACAAGATAATGAATGGCTTAGATAGGGTGGATGTAGGGAAGTTGTTTCCATTAGCAGGGGAGACTAGGACCCGGGGGCACAGCCTTAGAATAAAAGGGAGTCACTTTAGAACAGAGATGAGGAGAAATTTCTTCAGCCAGAGAGTGGTGGGTCTGTGGAATTCATTGCCACAGAGGGCGGTGGAGGCCGGGACGTTGAGTGTCTTTAAGACAGAAGTTGATAAATTCTTGATTTCTCGAGGAATAAAGGGCTATGGAGAGAGAGCGGGTAAATGGAGTTGAAATCAGCCATGATTGAATGGTGGAGTGGACTCGATGGGCCGAATGGCCTTCCTTCCGCTCCTATGTCTTATGGTCTTAAGGTCTTATGGTCTTCGACCCACGATGTGCCGAACCTTTGTCCTAGATTAATCATAGATTATCATTGAATTTACAGTGCAGAAGGAGGCCATTCGGCTCACTGAGTCTGCATCGGCTCTTGGAAAGAGCACCCTACCCAAGGTCAACACCTCCACCCAACACTAAGGGCAATTTGGACACTAAGGGCAATTTATCATGACCAATCCACCTAACCTGCACATCTTTGGACTGTGGGAGGAAACCGGAGCACCCGGAGGAAACCCACGCACAGACTGGGAGGATGTGCAGACTCCGCACAGACAGTGACCCAAGCCGGAATCGAACCTAGGACCCTGGAGCTGTGAAGCAATTGTGCTATCCACAATGCTACCGTGCTGCCCTTAAGAACAAATAAATCTACACTATATCATTTTACCGTAATCCATGTACCTATCCAATAGCTGCTTGAAGGTCCCTAATGTTTCCGACTCAACTACTTCCACAGGCAGTGCATTCCATGCCCCCACTACTCTCTGGGTGAAGAACCTACCTCTGACACCCCCCCATATCTTCCACCGTTCACCTTAAATTTATGTCCCCTTGTAATGGTTTGTTCCACCCGGGGAAAAAGTCTCTGACTGTCTACTCTATCTATTCCCCTGATCATCTTATAAACCTCACACCCCAAAAAGACGTGCAAGGTAGGTGGATTGGCCACGCTAAATTGCCCCTTAATTGGAAAAAAATAATTGGGAACTCTAAATTTATTTGAAAAAATGAAAAATAATACACCTAAAAATGATGAATAAAAAGTATCTGAATAGGTTAATTATGTACAGGTCGTGTGTCCTTTATCTGTAAATTTGAAAAATGAACACATCAGAAACCACACTTTTAAAAAAACACATTGAGCTTTAGCGCGGTAAGTCTAGTCGTTTGCACTATTACCGCCTGTTTTTTGTGGTATCCATGTCAAAAAGACACTTATTGCAGGTACCCTGTATTTATTATTGTGATTCGTTTTACTTTTCTAGCCATTTTACAGGGCATGTACAGGCCCCTAATTGTAACTACACGGTAGGACAGAGTATAAAAGAAGAGAAATTGGGAACTTGGCAGAAAGGGCTGGCAATAATTATAGGGGATTTTAATCTACATCTGGATTGGAAAAATCAGATGGACAAAGGTAGCATAATTGAGGAGTTCACAGAATGTTTTCATGATGGTTTCTTGGAATAGCACATTCTTAAATCACCCAGAGGACAAGCAAGACTAGACCTAGTATTGCGCAATGAGATAAGATTAATATGATTGAATTTTAATGCATCCAACATTAAAGAACAAAGCAAAGTACAGCACAGGAACAGGCCCTTCGGCCCTCCAAGCCTGTGTCGACCATGCTGCCCATTAGTATTTTAAACTTAAATAAGGCAATTATGAGGGCTTAAAAGTGGAGATAGCTAGGGTGAACTGGCATAAGTGCTTAAGGGATAGATCAATAGCGGTTCAGTGGCAGGCATTTAAAGGTATATTTCAGAATAGACACATTCCAATGCAAAAGAATTTCCATGAGGTGGGCCCTTAACCCGTGGTTAACTAAAAACATTAATGACTGTATTAAACTTAACGAAAAAGCAGGGGGCAGATTCCCCATTTCTAAGACTAAGTGTTGACACTGGGACTGCATCGATGGACTTCTACGACCTAGGAATTGGCACCGGTCCTGAGCAATTCAGGACCCATTAATGGGCTAACACCGGCGTCATGTAGGACTCGGGCGATTCCAATGAAAAACGGTGTCCAATTCACCAGGGCCGGGATTGCCACTCAGAGGCTGCCAAGCTGCAGCTGCATATAAGCACTCCACTCCCTACACACACATCCCAACCAATAGGATGGCAGCAGAAAGAGTGGCACCCCGATTCATGGATGTGGAACTGGAGATCATGTTGGACGCAGTGGAGGAGAGGGGTGTTTGCCGCGGTGAGAGGAGGTTGCCACTTGCCACCATACACGGCCTGGGCGCAAGTGGCACCATGGGCCCCACCGCCAGGACCGGCCAGTAGCTCCGGAAGAAGCTGCACTACCTCCTCAGGGCGGCCAGGGTGAGTAGGCAGCACGTGCCCCTGCCACCAACCTCTGTCCCACCCACCCGTAACCCCTCACCTGGAGGCCGACCGAAACCCACCTGCGGCCGTCTGCTCTCACCCAACCGTGCACGACATGCCAGCACCCATACCGACCCACCATGGCCGGATGCCCTGGTCATAAAGGCCACCAGCTGCCCTCCCCTGTGCCACACATGTACGATTGCCTAACACTCAGAACTTTCTGTCCGTCCCGCAGGAGAAGGTGGCACACAACCGCAGAGAGAGAAAACCGGAGGAGGGCCGCCGGACCTGGGACCTGCGGCGCCTCACCGTCGCGGAGAGGCCGGCAGTGGACCTGGCCAGTGGACCCGGAGAGAGGGCAGTCGCTAAGGCGGAGGTTGGCATCGGTCAAGCAAGTGAGCCTCTACTGAGTTGCAGTATACTTTTGGCATACGTGGACCCACTCCTCCAACCCCACTCCACACCATCCCGCCCTGCGATCCAACCGTCTTGTATTTTGCAGGATCACCTGGCAATGAGGCGGGCCCTTCTGGTGTCCCCCGGCCACAACCCCAGCAAAATACCTGCGATGAGGCGGCAACTGACAACGATGCGAGCCTCCAGACGCCAGCCCGTGACCCCCTGGAGCACCAGTCTGGGGAAGATGCATACTTTCTGTCACAGCGGTCTCTGACACCTTCCATCATCCCAGAAACACTCCCCTTGATTGGGCACTATAGTAAAGGGGTTCCTAGGGCAGTATCTGGTGCGCACCACACATGTGCAGCGCTATATCAGGTGGAGGTAGGAACCCCCGAGGGGGATGGTTGGAGGCCGGACCGACCCCAGGGACTATTTTCCGTCCAGACAGCCTCTGACTTCTGGAAACGTTATTCCATCAATGCTTGAGGTGCAGACACCGAGCCGGAGACTACATGAGGGTTTGTCAGCAACCATCCAGCGCCTGCAGGTGCAGTTGGAGGAGTCCAACTGCCTGTCTGGACAGGAGGTGGTGCTGACCATGCATGCTACCCAGGCCAATACCACAACGGTAGTGGATGCGATGGAGGCGAGCGGGGTGGGGCGGTGGTGGGTGGGGGGGGCATGGGTCAGGATGCTCAAGGGCTGGGGCATTCGCGGCAGGCAGTGGCTGAGGCACAGGACAGGGCTGCTCTGTCACAGGCAGCTATGTACATGGTGCAGGGAGGGTGGGCAAGGCAAAGGGTGGCTGGTTGGGGGTAGGGGTGGGATGGGATGTTGGTTCTGCTGGCCAGGCCCCCTAGTCGGTGAACCTGGTGGCAATTAGAGCGTTCCATTCGCACCAGCCCAGGCACACACGTTGTGCGGCCTCCTACCTATCTAGGCCCCATCAGAGCCCATCCTGGCCCCCCTTGTTGGTTGAGGCCTGCAGTTCATACTCCTCCTCCCGCATGTCGCCCCTCTGCTACACGATGTGATGCGGATGCAGCAGGACCCCACGATGTGGGAAACTCTCCTAGCGCTATACTGGAGGGGCCCTCCAGAGCAGTCCAGGCACATGAACTGCATCATCAGGACTCGATGACGCCCCTGGTCGGGCGATGGGTGTCATTGTAGTGTGTCTCCGCATCGATCTTTGTCCTCCAGATGGGCGTCATCAGCTGCGACTGCAATGGCGAACCTCTTACTCAGGAGCCAACCCCTCACTCGGTGATGTACCTTGAAGGTGTCACGAATGGTCAATTGGGCTATCCCGGTGTGCCAAACGGGCATACACGGTCTCCGTGATGGCATGGGTACACCTGTGCACCGAGGTACGAGAGATTCCGGATAGGTTCCAACTCGACGCCTGGAAGGATCCTGTGGCAAAAAGTTCAGGTCGATCGTCACCTTGACAGCCAGCGGGAGCGGGTGGCTTCTCCCATACCACTGTGGTTACAGGTGCGCCATGATCCGTCAGATATGCCGTACGGCTTCCCTGTTCAGCCAAAGTCTTTGATGGCATGCTTGGGCCTTGAAGGTCGGCCGCTGCTGGTACACATGAGGCCTTATGCAGCGCCTCCTCCTCCACAGCATTTGGGCAGCCAGCTCTCTATCCTCACCGGCTGGCTCCTGTTCTTCTAGGGCAGACTCTGCTGCTGCAGGTTCCTTCCTGAGAAGCTCCTGCTCGTACAGCCTTGGAGCATCCCCTCGGGCTGCGGCAACTAGGATGATGGCAACCATTCCTGGTTGGATTCCAAAATCCATTATCTCCAGGGGGTGGAAGGCAGACATGTTAGCATGGTGCGTACCCCATGCCTGCACTGCAGACCCCGGCCTGCACTGGAGCCCCTGCTCCTGCATGTCGCTTCCCCATACCCGCCCTCACCGTCCGTTCCCAATGGCACTCTGTATTCCGCATCGCTGGCCCTGTTGGTGCCCTGCACCACGGCGGCCTCTGGTCCCGTTACCCGTCCCTGCCAGCAGTGGTGTTGGTGGCTGATGCTACCCATGCCAGTGGTACGCTCTGCAGTTTCCATCTGGTGGCCTTCTATAGGGGCTACCGTGGGTGTTCCCTTGCGTGGGCTGCGTGATACCCCGATGGCATGTGGCTTTGCATGTGGCTTCCGGGTGCGGGAGGTGTTGATGGGGTGGAGGGAGGGGTTGGGGGTGGAGAGGTTTGGTGGGGTGAAGGGAGGGGTTGGGGCTATGGGGAGAATTTCTGAACAAACTAGCAATGGAATTTCTGAACAAACTATCAACAACAAGGCCCATTCCTGTGATTTTTTTCACTTGGCCTTTCCAGGACAAATCTTGCAGAGTCTTTAGATTGGCACAGGATGTGTCTCTTGGATCAGCAACCATTGTTCTGCCTGGCAGCTCTGAGGGCTTTTGGCCTTCTCCTGACTGCCAATCACACCAATTCAAGTCTTTTGACTCCTTAAAAAGGGCAAAAAAATCTCAACTTCTGAGACTAAATGTGGTGGCGGGTGGCTCCAGTGGCGCCTTTTCCGCTGGTCAGAATGGCGAGATCCCACACCAGATTCTGTGTTTGGAAGCTCATTCATTATGTATAGACGAGTTCCCTTTTGATGATTCACCCGTCTGCCATCAACTGGTAGGTTTTGAAGGTTTGGGCGACATATATAAATGCCAGTCCAGCACACTGATTACTCTCTCCAGCCCATCTGTCCTCAATACCATGCAGAATGCCTGGAACCCAGAGACAGAAGGCTCGCATTCTCGAGAAGTCGGTACCTTAGTTCAACCCCTCAAGCTCATCACCTGCAAGGTACCCATGTTGGATCTCTACCCACCTTATCTGGAGACTTCATACATCCCCTTCCAGTAAACAATGTGGTATCCCTTTGACCATCTTGTTTGTGAGCGTTTCATGCAGTATTGTCGGTGTCCAGCTTCCTTCCCCTCGATTTTCCCTTTGCCTTCCATTGATGGTGATACTCATCCACCTCTTTGCACCTCTGCCTGCCATTATGGCTGTCAGGCTGTCACCCCTCCACCCATTTCCCTTTCACAGCCCTCCTTCAACATTGTCCCCTTTGCTTCATCAGCCCCCCCCCCCACTTAACTCGCACCCCACCCCTGGTCGAACCTCAGACCGTTGGAGTGGACATTGCTGTCCATAAAGACCAGCTCGGCATGAAGCTGGAGGGCACAAACTGGTCTGCCCCAGCATAGAGGCATTCAGCGCAACAAGAATGGCGCAGCGCAATGGCAGGTAGGCTATGTACGTTGTACTCCCCTTAAAGTCTCGAGCGAACTGAGGTCCACCTTGTCCACGCCACTTTTTTTTTCAAATGGATTTGACATCGACCTGAATTCCCACTGATGTGATAATGTTGGAATGCCTGACAAAATTTCAGCGATTAGTTTTAATGAACAGTCATGAGATGCAAATGGCGTTCATGCCACCAGACATGAACAGGGAGAATCGATCTGTCATTAACCAGCTATTGGAAGAATTGCTTTTTCACTGGCGATTTCTGAGTTTTCGCATCCTGCTGGATTCTCTACTCCTGCTTGCCACGGGCAGAATGGGATAATTCCACCCAAAGTCTCACAGCACCAATCCACCTGCTTCTGCCTTTAGTTCTTGGTGTGAACATTTTGTAGCTTGCACTCTGCAAGTCTCAGTCTGGTCTCCATGGAACCATGGCACACAAGCTTCTTGGGCAGAACTCTCAACATATCACAAGACCTTCACTACTCTAGTTTACTTTAAATCAAAGAGGCAGCCCAAAACATAGTCATTTTATAAAACAGGGCACTCATAACAATTGAAATAATACTGTTAGAATCCCATATGGGGAGGGGGGGGGGGGGAAGAGGGGGGGGGGGGGGGGGAGAGAGCCCCTCCAATCCAGAGGGGGGGTGAGAGTTCCTCCAATCCGGCTGATAACGTGGAACGTGAGTGGCCTGAACGGACCGGTGAAGAGGGCTCGAGTGTTCGCGCACTTGAAGGGACTGAAGGTAGACGTGGCTATGCTCCAAGAGACACACCTGAAGGTGGTGGACCAGGTTAGGTTAAGAAGGGGATGGGTAGGACAGGTATTTCACTCGGGACTGGACGCGAAAAATAGAGGGGTGGCAATTCTGGTGGGAAAACATGTCATTTGAGGCCAAGACTATCGTAGCGGACAATGGAGGAAGATACGTGATGGTGAGTGGTAGGTTGCAAGGGACGTGGGTGGTGTTGGTAAATGTATACGCCCCGAACTGGGATGATGCTGGATTCATGAAGCGCATGTTGGGGCGCATCCCGGACCTGGAGGTAGGAGGACTGATAATGGGAGGGGACTTTAATACAGTGCTGGATCCAGCACTAGACCGCTCCAGATCAAGGACGGGAAAGAGGCCGGCGGCGGCCAGGGTGCTCAGGGGGTTTATGGACCATGGAGGTTTGCAAGACCGCAGGCCAGGGAATTTTCTTTCTTCTCCCACGTGCACAAGGCATACTCCCGGATAGACTTCTTTGTGCTGGGCAGGGCGCTCATCCCGAGGGTGGAGGGGACGGAGTATTCGGCCATAGCCGTTTCGGACCATGCCCCGCACTGGGTGGAAGTGGGGTTGGGAGAGGAGAGGGACCAACGCCCGCTGTGGCGGTTGGATGTGGGACTGCTGGCAGATGAGGTGGTGTGTGGGAAGGTGAGGGGGTGTATCGAAAGGTACTTGGAGGCCAACGACAACGGGGAGGTGCGAGTGGGGGTGGTATGGGAGGCGTTGAAAGCGGTGATCAGGGGAGAGCTAATCTTCATCAGGGCTCATAGGGAGAAGACAGAGGGCAGGGAAAGGGAGAGGTTAGTGGGGGAGATCTTGCGGGTGGACAGGAGATACGCAGAGGCCCCGGAGGAAAGATTACTTGGGGAAAGGCGACGGCTCCAGACGGAGTTTGACCTGTTGACCACGGGGAAGGCGGAGGCACAGTGGAGGAAGGCACAGGGGGCGACCTACGAGTACGGGGAAAAGGCCAGTCAGATGCTGGCACACCAGCTCCGTAAGAGGGCGTCAGCGAGGGAAATAGGGGGAGTCAAAGATGGTGGGGGAGCCATGGCCTAGAGTGCAACGGAAATAAACAAGGTATTCAAGGCCTTCTATGAAGAGCTGTACAGATCCCAGCCCCCAGGGGGGGGAAGAGGGGATGAGAAGATTCCTGGACCAACTGCGGTTCCCGAGGGTGGAGGAGCAAGAGGTGACTGGTTTGGGGGCACCAATCGAGTTGGAGGAGCTGAGTAAGGGTTTGGGGAGCATGCAGGCGGGGAAGGCCCTGGGGCCGGACGGGTTCCCGGTGGAGTTCGATAGAAAGTATGCAGACCTGTTGGCCCCGCTACTAGTGAGGACCTTTAACGAGGCAAGAGAGGAGGGGACCCTGCCCCCGACAATGTCGGAGGCGACAATTTCCTTGATTCTGAAGCGAGACAAGGACCCACTGCAATGTGGATCGTACAGGCCGATTTCGCTCCTTAATGTGGAAGCTAAGCTATTGGCAAAAGTGCTGGCCACGAGGATTGAGGACTGTGTCTCGGGGGTGATACATGAGGACCAGACGGGATTTGTAAAGGGCAGGCAATTAAATACGAATGTGCGGCGGCTCTTAAACGTGATAATGATGCCATCGGAGGAGGGAGAGGCGGAGATAGTGGCAGCCATGGACACGGAAAAGGCCTTTGACCGAGTAGAGTGGGAGTACCTCTGCGAGGTGTTGCGTAGGTTTGGGTTCGGGGGAGGGTTTATTAGCTGGGTTAAGCTCCTTTACAGCGCCCCAGTGGCAAGTGTGGTGACGAACCGGCGGAGGTCGGAGTACTTTCGGCTGTACCGAGGAACGAGGCAGGGGTGCCCTCTGTCCCCCCTGTTGTTTGCATTGGCGATCGAACCCTTGGCCATATCACTGAGGGAGTCTAATAAATGGAGGGTGGTGGTCCGGAGGGGGAGAAGAGCATCGGGTGTCGCTATACGCGGACGACCTGCTGCTGTACGTGGCGGACCCAATGGAGGGGATGGTGGAGGTCATGCAGACTTTGAGGGAGTTTGGGGAATTCTCGGGCTATAAGCTCAATGTAGGGAAGAGCGAGCTTTTTGTACTACAGGCAGGGGACCAAGAAAGAGGGATAGGGGACCTACCGCTGAGGAGGGCAGAGGGGAGTTTTCGATATCTAGGGATCCAGATAGCCAGGAGCTGGGGGGCCCTACACAAATTGAATCTGACGAGGTTGGTGGACCAAATGGAGGTGGACTTCAAAAGATGGGACATGTTGCCGCTCTCGTTGGCGGGTAGAATGCAGTCGGTAAAAATGGTGGTCCTTCCGAGGGTTTTGTTTGTGTTCCAGTGCCTCCCCATCGTGATCACCAAAGGCTTTGTCAAGAGAGTAGGTAGGAGTATTATGGGGTTTGTGTAGGCGAACAAAACCCCGAAGGTAAGGAGAGGATTCCTGGAACGCAGTAGGGACCGAGGAGGGCTGGCGCTGCCAAACCTAGGGAGCTACTACTGGGCAGCAAACGTGGCGATGATCCGTAAGTGGGTTATGGAGGGAGAGTGGGCGGCATGGAAGAGGATGGAGATGGCGTCCTGCAAAGGAACGAGCTTGGGGGCGCTGGTGACGGCACCGCGGCCACTCTCGCCATCAAAGTACACCACCAGCCCGGTGGTGGCAGCAACGTTAAGGATCTGGGGCCAGTGGAGATGGCATAGGGGTGCAGTGGGAGCCTCGGTGTGGTCCCCGATCAGGGGTAACCACCGGTTTGTCCCGGGGAAGATGGACGGGGGGGTTCCAGGGCTGGCACCGGGCGGGGATTAGAAGAATGGGGGACCTGTTCATCGACGGGACATTTGCGAGCCTAGGGGCACTGGAGGAGAAGTTTGAGCTACCCCCGGGAAATGCATTCAGATATATGCAGGTGAGGGCTTTTGTGAGGCGACAGGTCAGGGAATTCCCGCTGCTCCCGACACAGGAAATTCAAGACAGGGTGATCTCGGGTGTATGGGTCGGGGAGGGCAAGGTTTCGGCAATACACCAAGAGATGAAAGAAGAGGGGGAGGCGCTAGCAGAAGAGTTGAAGGGTAAATGGGAGGAGGATCTGGGGGAGGAGATCGAGGAAGGTTTGTGGGCTGACGCCCTGGGGTAGGGTTAATTCCTCCTCCTCATGTGCCAGGCTCAGCCTGATACAATTTAAGGTGGTTCACAGAGCACACCTGACGGGGGCGAGGTTGAGTAGGTTCTTTGGGGTAGAGGACAGATGCGGAAGATGTTCAGGGAGCCCGGCGAACCATGTCCACATGTTCTGGACATTTCCGACACTGGAAGGGTTCTGGAGAGGAGTGGCGGGAGCAATATCTCAGGTGGTGAAAATCCGGGTCAAGCCAAGCTGGAGGCTAGCAATATTTGGAGTAGTGGATGAGCCGGGAGTGCAGGAGGCGAAAGAGGCCGGCATTCTGGCCTTTGCGTCCCTGGTAGCCCGACGAAGGATCTTGCTAATGTGGAAGGAGGCGAAGCCCACTAGCGTGGAGGCCTGGACAAACGACATGGCTGGGTTCATAAAGTTGGAGAGGATTAAGTTTGCCTCAAGGGGGTCTGCGCAGGGGTTCTACAGGCGGTGGCAACCGTTCCTAGACTACCTCGCAGAGCGTTAGAGGAAGGTCGGTCAGCAGCAGCAGCAACCCTGGGGGGGGGAACCGACAGATTGCTTGAGGGGACGGATGAGCGGGGGATAACATGGAGGGTGGGGGAAACTGGCACGAATGGGCGAGAGCCAATGTATAAAGCTATGTAAATATATCATCTTACCATGTACATATCTTGCTCAGGGCGATTTTGTGTTATTTTGTTACGGGGGGGGGGGGGGGGGGGGGTTTATTGTTTGTAAGGGGAAAAAATTGTTTTGTTAAAAAACGTTAATAAATATATATTTTTAAAAAAGAATCCCATATCATTGTAGAAAATAGTGTTCATGAGGAAAATGCAATACAACTTGCTGTTTTAAGAAATCTAGGCTCAGTAATTATTTAGGTCTTTGCTTAAAAGAAAAACATTAACTTTCAAATATAATTAACTGATAAATGCAAACGGATTCTTTCATTCCTTTGCAGCCTTGCGTTACATCCCGAAAGAAGTCTGGTTGCAACAGGTCAAGTTGGAAAGGAACCGTACATCTGCATTTGGGATACCTATCATGTACAGATGGTTTCTATTCTGAAAGACATTCACACACATGGAGTTGCTTGCTTGACTTTTGATTCTGATGGACAGGTATGTGGATAAACATTTCAGAAATCAGCAAATGTGAGCGGTTTGTTACCTGGATTGTGTATCTAATTATTAGAATAATATTGTTCTTTACCTTTTAGATTAGTTACTGATGCATATAAATTTGAGGTAAACCAGACAAGAAGTTGCAACTGTAGATCTTGGCAAATGTCAGGTATCATTATTCAACTATTGATCTGCACAACTGTTCAATAACATCCAGATAGTTTTGACATTTTTATTTTAATCGTTCATATGGCTCATACAGTTGAATAGAAAATAACCAAATGGGAGAAATTGTGGGACATTTCTGTTGCGACTTGAAAATGAAATGAAAATGAAAAATGAAAATCGCTTATTGTCACAAGTAGGCTTCAAATGAAGTTACTGTGAAAAGCCCCTAGTCGTCACATTCCAGCGCCTGTTTGGGGAGGCTGTTACGGGAATTGAACCGTGCTGCTGGCCTGCCTTGGTCTGCTTTCAAAGCCAGCGATTTGGCCCTGTGCTAAACAGCCCCTTTACTCATAGCTTTCTTTACTCATAGCTTGCCAAGCCACATAATTTCCGCAGTTTGTTACGATTGTGTCATATGCTATTCATTTTTAAAAATAAATTTAGAGTAATTTTGGGCAGCACGGTAGCATAGTGGTTAGCACAATTGCTTCACAGCTCCAGGGTCCCAGGTTCGATTCCCGGCTGGGTCACTGTCTGTGCGGAGTCTGCACATCCTCCCCGTGTGTGCGTGGGTTTCCTCCGGGTGCTCCGGTTTCCTCCCACAGTCCAAAGATGTGCAGGTTAGGTGGATTGGCCATGATAAATTGCCCTTAGTGTCCAAAATTGCCCTTAGTGTTGGGTGGGGTTACTGGGTTATGGGGATAGGGTGGAGGTGTTGAGCTTGGGTGGGGTGCTCTTTCCAAGAGCTGGTGCAGACTCGATGGGCCGAATGGCCTCCTTCTGCACTGTAAATTCTAAAAATTCTATGAGTACCCAATTATTATTTTTTCCAATTAAGGGGCAATTTAGCCTGGCCAATCCACCTAACCTGCACATCTTTGTATTGTGGGGGTGAGACCCATGCTGACACGGGGAGAATGTACAAACTCCACATGGACAGTGACCCAGGGCTGGGATTCGAACCCGGGTCCTCAGCGCCGTAGGCAGCAATGCTAACCACTGCGCCACGTGCCACCCCTAGTCATATGCTATTCATGACCAGAATGTTGATGTGTGAATATGAAAGGCTGACACCATGGTCACATGACAGGGAGACAGTTTATGATGTAAGAGACTTTTTAACTGACACTCGGGTGGAATTTTTCCAAAATCAGGCAGAGTGTCAGGTTCAGACTGAAAACCGTGGTGTATCTCTCCAGATTCACAGCTGAGTTTTCACTCCAGATTTTCTGGTTTGCACTTCACTCTGGTGGGGTGGGGCCTGATGAGGCCGGCAAGGTTTGCTTCACAGAGATCGGAGTGTCATCTTTAAAGGTGATGGCCCGATCTGCGATTAAAAATAAACTCCCTCCCCATGGCCACAGAGGACCACCCTACGGACATTGGGATGAGCCCCCCCAACCCACTACGCTGGTATCAAGGCACTCCTTCCCCACCCACCACGCACGTATTGGGGTTACCCCCCCCCCAATCCACTCACATGTACGTACCAGGGAATTCCACCCACCATGCAAGTATTGGTGCATTCCCCTCACGGGGGGTTGGCAAGGGGGGGTGGGGCAGGAGGGCTGTGAGGGACAGTGTTGGAGTAGGAGAGGGGCCACGGATGGAGAAGGGCTGGTTCAGGGCGTAATTAATGGGGACAGAATCGGTAGGGGAGGGTGGCGGCTATAGAGGGGAGTAGAGGCGCAAATCTCTGGTAAGGTTCGTAACATGGAATGTATGGGGGCTAAATGGGCCGGTGAAGAGGTCTCGGGTCTCAAGAGCTTGACGGCGGGGGTGATCTTCCAGAGAAATCCCGAGAGTACGGACAGGGAAGGGGGAGATAGTGATGGAGCCGGGGAAGATAAATGAGGTGTTAAGGGAGTACTGTGAGAAAATGTATAGGGCCGATCGGGGGATGCGCAAGGGGATATGGGGCGGTTTTTGGACGAGCTGGAATTTCCACGGCTGGATGAGGAAAGGAAGCAGGTGCTAGAGGAGCCTTTAAGGTTAAGAGAGGTAATGGAAAGCATAAAAGGGATGAAGTCGGGAAAGGCCCTGGGGCAACTAGAGAGGCAAAGGCCACCACATCGGCCTTCCTTCCCTCTATCAGCTCCGGCATTTTCTATATCCCAAAAATTGCTACCATAGGGCCCAGCCTTTTACCCCCACAATCGTTGCTAGCAACCCGAACATTGTAGAAGCCACACACCCGCTCCCAATATCTCTCGAACTTCTCACAACCCTAGAACATATGCACGTGATTTGCTGGTCGGCCACACTTCTCACACTTGTCTGCCATGCCCTGAAAGAATCCACTCATCCTCGCCTGAGTCACGTGCACCCTGTGTGTACCAGCTTAAACTGTATCAAACTCCTCGCACACAAGATGGTTGAATCCACCCTGCACATCTCCTCACTCCACACTCCCCATCCTATCTTCCCCCCCCCCCCCCCCCCCAATCCCTTACTCCCATTTTTCCTTGATCCTCACCACTTGCACTCCCCCTGCCACCTGTGTATGTCCACGAGCCTAACCTTCCTTCCATGTCCAGGAGCAGTTTCCAGAAGTTTCCCTACCACTGAGGTCAAACTGACTGGTTGTCTTTGCTGGCTTTAATTTTGTATGCCTTTTTGAACAAGGATGCAACATTCACAATTCCCCAGTCCTCTGGCACCACCCTGAGCCTAAGCAATACTGGAAGATTATCATTAATGCCTTTGCAATTTTCACACTCACTTCCCTCCGTACCCTTGGATGAAACACATTTGGTCCTGGTACCATATCTATTTTAAGTAAAGATAAGCCTTTCCAACACCGCCACCTCCTTCATTGTAAATTCTTCTGGTGTACCAGTTACCTACTCTCCCATTTTGGCCTGGGTACCACCTTCTTCCTTTGTAAAGATGCAAAGTATTTGTTTACTACCTCTGCTATTTCTCCTGCCTCCACGTGCAAGTCTCCATCTTTATGCCTAATCGACCCGACTCTCTACCACCGTTTTATTAGTTACATGCAGATGGAAGACCTTGCAATTTCCTTTCATGTGAGCTGCTGCTCCCTTTTCGGCCTCCCTCCTTGCTTTTCTTTTTAGTTTTTCGCCTCCCTTTTGGTTCTTCGATATACAGGCTGATTCTCCATTGTATTTTCTGTCAGACACCGGTGTACTTGCACTTTTTCCTTTTCATTTTCACCTCTATCTCTCTTGACATCCAGGGTGCTATAGATGCTAATGAAGACATGAAGGAAAATGAATGAAGGATAAAAGCAATGAGAATGAAAATAGCTGAAATAATAAACAACTGCTTTAAACAATGGAGGTTAGAGTAAAAAGCTAATTTAAATGGAGGAAGAAAGTATAAATTCTTTATTTCAACTTAATTTTTCTCCTCTTTCTTTTCTGCCACTGATTCATTTGTATTATTTATTTGTTTATATAGTTTATTTCCAACTGGGACCAGCAACCTTCCGGAATTTTGCCCAAGATGCCTTTTTATGTATGAGACTCAGTGCTAAGCGTTTGCAGTCTTTTCAACTCCCCATCCCTGCTAATAGTTATCAGAAGTAAATCTGGTTCTCTGCTCAACTAATATTTTTAGATTTTCCAATTGTGGTGAAAGGATAGCGATCAGCAGCACATGCAATATGTTTTCCTTGAGTCAATTCTAGTCAGTTTCTTCACTGATGCCAGGTCCAAACCTTAGGAGCACTTGATGGGAACGCAGGACAGGCATGTGCCAGTAAAAAGGAAGGACAAGAAAGGCAAGATTCGGGAACCATGGATGACCAGGGAAATTGAGAATCTTGTCAAAAAGAAAATAGATGCATATGTGAGGTACAGGGAACTAAAAACAGTTGAAGCA
This sequence comes from Scyliorhinus torazame, assembly GCF_047496885.1. NCBI lineage: Eukaryota > Metazoa > Chordata > Chondrichthyes > Carcharhiniformes > Scyliorhinidae > Scyliorhinus > Scyliorhinus torazame. The sequence continues at coordinate 315,715,754 of NC_092707.1, read as the reverse complement.
CTTGTGGAATACAGGGAAAGTATAAAAGAGCTCAAGCAGGGTGTTAGGAGGGAAAAAAGGGATCACAAAATTACAGACAGGATTAAAGAGAATCCCAAGACATTTTATATGTATATTAGGAATAAGAGGGTAGAGAGAGAAAGAGTTGGTCCTCTCAAGGACAAAGGAGGGAAATTATGTGTAGAACCAGAGGAAGTAGGTGAGGCCCTTAATGAGTATTTTGCATCGGTATTCACAAAGGAGAGGGACACGTTGATTGGTGGTGTCTCAGAGGGATATGTAAACACTTTAGAACAGGTCGTTATTACGAGGGAGTAAGTGTTAGGTGTGTTAAAAAGCATTAAGGTAGACAAATCCCCAGGGCCAGATGGCATCTAGCCCAGATTACTGAGGGAGACAAGAGATGAAATCGCTGGGTCTCTAACAGAAATCTTTGTGTCCTCGTCGTTGGCCACAGGTGAGATCCCAGAGGATTGGAGGATAGCCAATGTTGTACCGTTATTTAAGAAGGGCTGCAAGGATAATCCGGGTAATTATAGTCAGTGATGGTGAAATTGTTGGAAAAGATTCTCAGAAATAGGACCTATGCACATTTGGAAGTAAATGGTCTTATTCATGACACACAGCATGGTGTTGTACGAGGGAGGTCATGTCTCACTAATTTAATTGAATGATTGACGGGGGAAGGGCTGTGGATGTTGTCTACATGGACGTTAGTAAAGCATTTGATAAGGTCCCTCATGGCAGGCTGGTGCAAAAGATTAAATCACATGGGGTCAGGGGTGAACTAGCTGGATAGATCCAGAACTGGCTTGGCCATGGAAGAGCAGTGGAAGGGTGTTTTTCCGAATGGAGGTCTGTAATGAGTGGTGTTCCGCAGGGATCAGTAATGGGACCTCTGCTCTTTGTAGTGTATATATATATATATATATAAATGACTTGAAGAAAATGTAGTGCGGATGATACTAAGATTGCAGGAGTTACGGATAGTGAAGATGATTGTCAGAGAATACAATAGGATGTAGATAGGCTGCAAAATTGGGCAGAGAATGGCAGATGGAATTTAACCTGGACAAATGTGAAGTGATGCATTTTGGTAGATCCAATTCAGGTGGGAGCTATAAAATAAATGGCAGAACCATCAGGAGCTTAGAGACACAAGAGTGATCTGGGCGTGCAGGTCCACAGATCCTTTAAAGTGGCAGCACAGGTGGAAATGGTAGTAAAGAAAGCATATGGCATGCTTGCCTTCATAGGACGGGGTATCAAGTATAAAAGCTCGCAAATTATGTTACAATTATATAGAATGTTGGTTCGGCCACATTTGGAATGCTGTGTCCAATTCTGGTCACCGCACTACCAGAAGGACGTGGAGGATTTAGAGAGAGTACAGAAAACGTTGACCAGGATGTTGCCTGGTATGGAGGGCATTAGCTATGAGGAGAGATTGAATAATCTGGGATTGTTCTCCCTAGAGAGATGGAGGCTGAGGGGTGTCCTAATAGACGTTTATAAAATTATTAGGGGTGTAGATAGGGTGAACAGTTGGAGACTTTTTCCCAGGGCGGAAATGACAATTACAAGGGGGCACAAGTTCAAGGTGAGGGAGATTAGGTTCAATGGAGATGTGCGGGGCATGTTTTTTACACAAGAGGGTGGTAGTGGCCTGGAATGTACTGACAAGTGAGGTGGTTGAAGCAGATACGTTAGCAACCGTTAAGACTTATCTGGATAGGCACATGAACAGACTGGGTATAGAAGGATACAGGTGGTTGGTCTAGATAGGCCACGTGATTGGCACAGGCTTGGAGGGCTGAAGGGCCTGTTCTTGTGCTGTATTCTTTTTTCTTAGAATATACTTATATGCAAATAAACAAATGAGGAGCTTGTCTCACCCACACAACCGCTCAATCCTTCTCCATTCAGTAAGAGCATTTCTGCTCTATTTGCAACCTCAACTCCACATTCCTCTCTCACCAATGCCCTGCACAACTGAAACATAAGTTCCCTATTTTTCTAATAAATTCCCTTCACAATAAATTTATTAAATTTCCTAATTACTTGCTGTACCTGTATACCAGCCTTTTATTATCCATGCACAAGGACAGCCAGAGCTCCCTTGCAGCTCAGAGCCCTGTAATCGCTCATAATTTAGATAATACGTTTTTGTTATTCTACCCTCCAAAATGGACAATTTCACATTTGCCCACATTATACTCTATTTACCAGATTTCTGCCCAGTCACTTTGTCCTTTTGTAGCCTGCTTACTTCCTCTTGACAGTTCACTTTCCTACCAATCTTGGTCATCAGCAAATGTAGCAACCATACCTTCAGTCCCTTCATCCAAGTAAATTGTAAATTTATGTAAGGGCCCAGCCCAGCACTGATCCCTGTGGCATTTGTCCCAACCTGCCAACCAGAAAAAGACCCATTTATGCCACTTTCTGCACTGAGCTTTTATTTTCTGTAGTAACCTTTGATGTGCTACCTTATTAAATGCCTTCTGGAAATCAAGTACAGTACATCCACCAGTTCCCCATTATCCATGGCTCATGTGACTCCTTAAAAGTACTCCAATAAATTGGTTAAACATGATTACTCTTTCACAAAACCACATTGACTCTGCCTCATAGCCTTGAATGTTTCCAAATGCCCTTCTGTAACACATTTAATAGTGGCTTCTAACATTTTCTTTATGATAGAAGTTAGGTTAACTGGCCTGTAGTTTCCTGCTTTCGGTCTCTTTCCCCCCCCCCTTTAGAACATAGAACAATACAGCGCAGAACAGGCCCTTCAGCCCACAATGTTGCACCGAAACAAAAGCCATCTAACCTACACTATACCATTATCATCCATATGTTTATCCAATAAACCTTTAAATGCCCTCAATGTTGGAGAGTTCACTACTGTAGCAGGTAGGGCATTCCACGGCCTCACTACTCTTTGCATAAAAAACCTACCTCTGACCTCTGTCCTATATCTATTACCCCTCAGTTTAAAGCTATGTCCCCTCGTGCCAGCCATTTCCATGGAGCGGGAGAAGGCTCTCACTGTCCACCCTATCCAACCCCCTGATCATTTTGTATGCCTCTATTAAGTCTCCTCTTAACCTTCTTCTCTCCAACGAAAACAACCTCAAGTCCATCAGCCTTTCCTCATAAGATTTTCCCTCCATACCAGGCAACATCCTGGTAAATCTCCTCTGCACCCGCTCCAAAGCCTCCACGTCCTTCCTATAATGCGGTGACCAGAACTGTACGCAATACTCCAAATGCGACCGTACCAGAGTTCTGTACAGCTGCAACATGACCTCCCGACTCCGGAACTCAATCCCTCTACCAATAAAGGCCAACACTCCATAGGCCTTCTTCACAACCCTATCAACCTGGGTGGCAACTTTCAGGGATCTATGTACATGGACACCTAGATCCCTCTGCTCATCCACACTTTCAAGAACTTTTCCATTAGCCAAATATTCCGCATTCCTGTTATTCCTTCCAAAGTGAATCACCTCACACTTCTCAACATTAAACTCCATTTGCCACCTCTCAGCCCAGCTCTGCAGCTTATCTATATCCCTCTGTAACCGGCTACATCCTTCCACACTATCGACAACACCACCGACTTTAGTATCGTCTGCAAATTTACTCACCCACCCTTCTGCGCCTTCCTCTAGGTCATTGATAAAAATGACAAACAGCAACGGCCCCAGAACAGATCCTTGTGGTACTCCACTTGTGACTGTACTCCGTTCTGAACATTTCCCATCAACCACCACCCTCTGTCTTCTTTCAGCTAACCAATTTCTGATCCACATCTCTAAATCACCCTCAATCCCCAGCCTCCGTATTTTCTGCAATAGCCTACCGTGGGGAACCTTATCAAACGCTTTGCTGAAATCCATATACACCACATCAACTGCTCTACCCTCATCTACCTGTTCAGTCACCTTCTCAAAGAACTCAATAAGGTTTGTGAGGCATGACCTACCCTTCACAAAGCCATGCTGACTATCCCTGATCATATTATTCCTATCTAGATGATTATAAATCTTGTCTCTTATAATCCCCTCCAAGACTTTACCTACTACAGACGTGAGGCTCACCGGTCTATAGTTGCCGGGGTTGTCTCTGCTCCCCTTTTTGAACAAAGGGACCACATTTGCTGTCCTCCAGTCCTCTGGCACTATTCCTGTAGCCAATGATGACATAAAAATCAAAGCCAAAGGTCCAGCAATCTCTTCCCTGGCCTCCCAGAGAATCCTAGGATAAATCCCATCAGGTCCCAGGGACTTATCTATTTTCAGCCTGTCCAGAATTGCCAACACCTCTTCCCTACGTACCTCAATGCCATCTATTCTATTAGCCTGGGGCTCAGCATTCTCCTCCACAACATTATCTTTTTCCTTTATTTTTGAATAGTTACGTTTGCTATCTTCCAATCTAATGAAACCTTTCCTGAATATAAGGAATATTTGAAACTTGAAACAAATGCAGCAACTATCTCATTAGCCACCTTATTCAAGACTTTAGGTGAAGTCCATTTGGACCTGGGATTTGTCAACCTGTCAAACCAACAAGTTGCTCAATGCCACTTACCTGTTGACTTTGATTTTCCTGAGTTCCTCCCTGCCTTTCGTTTCCTGATTTACATTCTGGGATGTTACTTGTGCCTTCTATTATAAACAATTATGCAAAATACCTGTTTAATTCATTCGCCATAGCCCTTCTTTCCATTATCAATTTTCCAGACGCACTTTCTATCAGACCAGTACTAACTTTTTAAACTATATTCATATTTAATTACCTATAGAAACTCATAATATTCGTCTTTATATTACTAGCTAGATTTCCCTTGTACTCTAGTTTTTCGCTCCTTATCGATCCTTTTGTCATTCTTTGATCTTTTTATTCTTTCCAATCTTCTGACCTATCACTCATCTTTGCGCAATTACATGCCTTTTCTTTTAGCTGAGAACCCACTCCCTAGCAACACTACGTGGAAGAAGATGGCTCACTGGCACCTTCTCAAGGGCAGTTAGGGATGGACAAAGAAAGTCGACTGTGCCAGTAATAACCACATCCGATGAATGAATAAAAAAAGTCACTCTGTAAATGCATTTGAAATCCAAAGTAAACTATTGAATATGGTTCACTCGTGGTTAATGGCTTTTGTAATTAGAAAAACAAATCTCCCATATACCTCTCGGGGCTGCAACAACTAACAATTCTGGAAGTGTAGAATATTTGAAGTATAAGATCACTTATCTGTTGTGAAATTGAAAAATAACTTTGGAGAGGGCTTATGGGAAATGCAAATATTTTGTTTATTTAAATAATGAAATAATTGATCAAATTTTCTCTCAGCGCTTGGCCTCCATAGGACTGGATGCTAAAAATACAGTCTGCATCTGGGATTGGAAAAAAGGGAAAGTGCTAGCAACGGCAACTGGTCACTCAGACAGGGTAAGTATGCATCCAGAGTCATGCGAAATGCTGAAGGTCAATGAAAGTGCATGGTGTGTTCAGCTATAATATACACTCTTATGTATGTCATTTCTTTTCATGTATTAATATCGGATAATACTGTGAAATTTGAAATGATTTGAAATGACATTGAGGCCTGAAAACCGATGCGCAAAATATTGCTGATTACCCTGTTAATAAAGAAGGTGAATGCCTGCATTTAATGACTAGAATTTGCACAAGATGCTATCTAGGACAGCTGTTTTCTCAGGACGACAACTTATCTGAATCTTTTATTTAAAGTAATATGTAACAAAATGAAATAATTTGTCAGAATTGAAGTTGCATACTCCAGTTCATGGAGCAAATGGGGGCAGTGGACCCATGGAGAGCCAGACAGCCGACGGGAAGGGGCTACTCGTTCTACTCGCATGTTCATAAAGTATACTCCAGGATTGATTTCTTTATCTTGAGCAGGGACTGTGTAGAGGAGGTAAAGAATATGGAACACCCTGCAGTCACTATTTTGGACCATGCCCCACACTGGGTGGACCTGCAGGTCGGTGGGGCGAATTACCAACGCCCGCAATGGAGGTTAGACGTAGGATTGTTGTCTGAGGAGGGGATATGTGAGAGACTGCGGAAGTGTATGCAAAATTACTTGCAGGTGAACAATACGGGGGAGGTTTCAGCAGCGACCCTATGGGAGGCGCTGAAGGCAGTAGTGAGGGGGAAGCTGATTTCAATTCGGGCTCTCAGGCATAGGGCGGACATAGCAGAAATGGGTAGATTGGTTAAGGAGATTCACCGGATAGACGAGGAGCATGCGGGGTCCCCGGGAGGACCTACCCGGGGAAAGACGGAGACTGCAGGCGGAACTGGGGGTGCTATCCACGAGTAGGGCCGTGGAACAACTTAGGAAGGCAAGGGGAGTGGTGTATGAGCATGGGGAGAAGGCCAGCAGATTGCTAGCACAGCAACTCAGGAAGAGGGAGGCGGCCAGGGAAATACGTAGAGTGGTGGACGGGAAGGGGAGCAGAGTGGAGGACCCGTCAGGATTGAATAAGGTATTTCGGGACTTTTATAGTAAGCTTCACACTTCAGAACCCCCGAAGGAGCCGGAGGAGATGAAACGGTTCCTGGATGGACTAACCTTCCCAAAAGTAGGCGGGGGACTAGTGGACGGGCTGGGGACCCCGATTAGAGCGGAGGAGGTACTGGGGGGCCTAAAGGCCATGCAGTCGGGGAAAGCCCCAGGACCGGGTGGATACCCAGTAGAGTTTTACAAAACGTTCTCAGAGATAGTGGGACCGGTCCTGACTAGAGATTTTAAGGAGGCGGGGGACAGAGGGACTCTGCTGCCGCCGATGTCGTAAGCCACCATCTCGCTGATATTAAAGCGGGACAAGGACCCAGGATCCTGCGGGTCATACAGGCCAATCTCCCTGATAAATGTGGACGCCAAGCTCCTGGCCAAGGTCCTGGCGATTAGAATTGAGGACTATGTACCGGAGATGATTGGGGACGACCAAACAGGGTTTGTGAAAGGCAGGCAGCTGACAGCCAACTTGAGAAGATTGCTTAATGTGATTATGATGCTCCTGACGGGCAAGGAGGTGGAGGTAGTGGTGGAAATGGACGCTGAGAAGGCCTTCGACCGGGTGGAGTGGGACTACTTGTGGGAGGTACTCGGACGGTTTGGGTTCGGGGAGGGACTGGTTAATTGGGTCAGACTATTGTACCAGGCCCCAAAAGCTAGCGTAAGGACGAACAGGATAATGTCAGATTACTTCAGACTATATCGCAGGACCAGATAGGGATGCCCACTCTCCCCGTTGCTGTTCGCGCTGGCCATAGAACCGTTGGCGATTGCACTGAGAGCTGCAAAGGGGTGGAAGGGAATGACCCGGGGTGGTGGAGCACAGGGTCTCTCTCTGTGTGGATGATCTGCTCCTGTACATGTCGGACCCACTGACCGGGATGGAAAATATACTGGAAACATTGAAGAAGTTTGGCCGGTTCTCAGGGTACCAATTAAATATGGCCAAGAAAGAGATGTTTGTAGTGCAGGCAAGCGGCCAGGAGAATAGGCTGAAGGAGCTGCCATTTAAGCTGGTGGAGGAAAGTTTCCTGTACTTGGGGATACAGGTGGCACGAGACTGGGGCAGGTTACATAAGTTAAATTTGACTAGAGTGGTGGAACAAATGAAGAGGGAGTGTCGGAGATGGGACGCACTCCTGCTGTCACTTGCGGGGAGGGTGCAGACAGGAAAGATGACAATCCTCCCTAGATTCCTGTTCATCTTCCAGTGCCTCCCGATCTTCATCCCACGGTCCTTCTTCAAAAGGACCGGCAAAATCATCATGAGCTTTGTCTGGGCGGGAAAATCCCCGCGGGTGAGGAAGGCGATGCTTGAAAGGAGCCGCAGCGAGGGGGGATTGGCATTGCCGAATCTGATCAACTACTACTGGGCGGCTAACATAGCCATGATAAGGAAGTGGATGGTGGGTACTGGGTCTATCTGGGAGCAGGTGGAGGTGGCTTTGTGCAGGGGCACCAGTTTGGCAGCCCTGGTCAGGCTCCCCTACCGCTTGCGCCGGCCAGGTACTCCACCAGCCCGGTAGTGGGGCCAGCCCTGCGGATTTGGGGCCAGTGGAGAAAGCATGCAGGGGAGGTTGGTGCGTCGGTCTGGGCTGGGCTCCAATTTGTGATAACCATCGATTCGCCCCTGGGAATATGGATGGAGGGTTTCGAACATGGCGGCGGGTGGGGGTGAGGAGGGTAGGCGATATGTTCCTGGAGGGGAACTTTGCGAGTTTGAGGGAGTTGGCAGAGAATGCTGGGCTGGAAAGGGGAATTGACTAGGTACTTACAGGTGCGGGACTTTGTATGCAGACAGGTCCCAATCCTTCCCACGCCTCCCGCCAATAGGGATCCAGGACAGAATAGTCTCTAGAGGAGAAGGAGGAGAGGGTAGAGTCTTGGATATTTACAAGGTGCTCATGAAGGGAGAAGAGTCCCAGACGGAGGAACTGAAACTCAAAAGGGAGGAGGAGCTCGGCGGGGAGATGGAGGATGGGGTATGGGCGGAAGCCCTGAGTAGGGTAAACTCAACCGCAACATGTGCCAGGCTCCGCCTGATTCAGTTTAAGGTCGTTCATCGGGCCCACATGACGGTGGCTCGGATGAGCAAATTCTTTGGGGTAGAGGACAAGTGCGCGAGGACCAGCGAACCACGTTCACACGTTTTGGGCATGCCCTAAGCTTAGGGGGTACTGGGAGGAATTTGTGGGGGTCATGTCCCGGGTGCTGAAAACAAGGGTGGTGATGAGTCCAGAGGTGGCAATTTTCAGTGTTTCGGAAGACCCGGGAGTCCAGGGGGAGAAAGAGGCTGATGTTCTGGCCTTCGCTTCCCTGATAGCCCGGTGGCGAATACTGCTGGCATGGAGGGACTCAAAACCCCTGAAGACCGAACTATGGCTTTCGGACATGTCAGGTTTTCTGGGTATGGAAAAAATCAAGTTCGCCTTGAGGGGATCTGTATTGGGATTCGCCCGAAGGTGGCAACCATTCATCGACTTCTTCGCGGGGCGGGGCGGAGATTAGAGTAGAGTAGGAGGGATAAATAGGCGGGTAGTGTTTATGGGAGAGGAGCGGGTATGTGCATTATGGTTTGGTTGAAGTGTTGGTTTTTCGTTGATGTTTGCATATTTCTGTAATCTGTAACTGTTTACAATGCCAAAAAATACCTCTATAAAATTGTTTGTTACAAAAAAAGTTAAACATACTCCAAATAAACTGGGATGCAGTAAATCCAGTGTATTAGTTAAAACCGATGGGAACAAACTATCTGAAATGTTTTTTTGGGCTGGACTGAAGGAATTGTGATATTGAATCCCTATTTCATAACATTATTAATGGAATAATACAAATTTGACTGCTGTTTTCTGATCGATCATCTCATCAAGTCCTGTCATATACAAAGACAATTTTAAATATTTGCAGAATGAAAATTGCAGTAGGTGGTGTCCTCCTATTAGTCAGTTGTTTATTTCCTAAATATAATCCATAACTCTGCATCTTTCTTGGTTCTTAATATTTGATATATAAGCAGTATTAGGAATTTTTACCCTCCCATAAATATTCTTTGTTTGATGTTTTCCTCTTCCTCCCCAGAGATTTTCTGCTCCTCTATCAAAGGTGCTAAGTCATGTTGGTATCAAAGGTGCTAAGTCATGTTAGTGTGCAGTTCGCAGGTACCAGAAAACCTTGTATGAATGAGTGAGTCAAGCAGCAGTTCGAAGACTGCTTGATCTTGAGAGGGCATTACAGCCAAGATTATTCCTATCCTTGTAGCTACACCTATCCGTGTAGCTATAAGGAGAGGCCAGTGATTATAATTTGTCTTTTTAAGCCCACTCGTTGCACAAAACAACCTATGCAATAATGGACTGCACTTAATGAATCTCGTTTAAAAATGTTTGGTAAAAAAATAGTTCCTGAAGCCCAAACAATACCAGGAAAAACTGCAGAATATTTATCTATCCCACATCTTTATAATTCAGCTCAAGCATTCTGCCCTTCATCTCCAATAGCCTCAATAGCATTGGAATTATTTTGTGGAATACATCATAAAGTCTGCGCATATATACCTGTAATTACATTCTCAATCAAGTGTAATCCACTTCTGCATTCTTCGAGACCGAGACACTGAAGTTTCTGCATAATTATAGCCTTTACAGGAACCACTCCAAAGTAATTCCCAGCTTCTAATGGACTTTCCCCATTTCACTGAGGCGTAACATCCAGTGTTCGGCGAAAGTTGTTTTCCTCAACCTTCAGAGAATTGACTTTTAGCAGAAAGCCCCACTCCGATGATTCCTTCATGGGTCTAGTCAGGGTGAATCTTGCAGTGTCCTTAAATCTGTATGTTCCATCTTTCGACTGGAGGACGAGCTCCCACAAACATTCTGCCTGGTCGCAAACTGAGAACAGTCTTTTCCTCTGCTGTCCACAACAGCTGCTGTTTCCCTGTCTGTCTGTCTCTCACTGTTTCTCTCACTGTGTCCAGTGTTTCTCAATCAATCTAATTGAGAATCTGAGAGTTTAACTGTGGCAGAGTCAACTGCTCTGTCCTTTGTTTTCATGTGTTAAAATTGCCATGTGTATTTCAGTAGCACTTGACTTGGGGCCCCCTGGCTCCATGGTAACCAGGCTACACAGGCTTATCATCAAAACAAAATTACAGCAGGTCATATGTCCCTCTTCAGTACTTCATTTTATCTTGAATCAAAGAGACAATTTAAAACATAATCATCTTGGACTTGTGGTGGCAGCATGAGAGGAGAGGTTGCTCCATGAGAGGAGAGGTCGCTCACTTGGCAGCTCCTCATTTTAAAGTCCTTTTTGCCTGAGTTTTCTTGGAAATGAACATTTTTCATGCAGCGTACAGGATTCCTGAGCCATTCAAATGCCAAAATAAGGGAATAAACAACCCACAGAAGGAAATCCATTGACTGATTCAGAGGCATCACGCTGCTCCTCCGTGGAAATAATGGTGGTGGCTGCATCAGTGGAGGTGGCCTCCCTGATAACAGCAGAGATGCTCGCCAGTGTGCTGGCAAAGGAATTCAACACCCACTTTGACAAACAATGGAAGTTGATGGCAGAGCATTTGAGAAAGTCGTTTGAGGAAGCCTCCTGGGCCTTGTCCGGATGAAACTGGAAAAGGCGGCTGAGATGGTGAAAAAGCATGGCAAGAGGGTGTGGAGAAGGCACTGACGAGGCATGCTTCATTAAGAGCCGAGATGGTGGGGGTGGCGGCAGACGAAAATAAGAGATTGAAAGTCCAAGTTCTCGAGAATCGTTCGAAGAGGCAGAACCTCAGTCGTGGGGTTGCCAAAGGGGATGGAGGGCCCGTATCACACTGCGTATCCTTCACAGATGTTTGAGAAAACGATGGGGGGTTGGGGTTGGGTGGGGTGCGGTGTGATTTTGTGTACCCTCCACAGTTAGACATGGCCCATCGGACACTTTGTCAGAAACCTTGGCTGAACGACCCGCCACATGCAGTCATCGTTTGCTTCATAGTTTCCAAGAAAAGGAGCAGGTCCTGTAATAGGCCAAGAAACATTGAGAGTAGAAGTGGGAGGGCAATCTCGTGTGGGTCAATCAAGACTTGGGAGCTGAGTTGGCGAGGAAGTGGGCAGCCTTTTACAGGCTAAGGCTGTCTTTTACAAGAAAGGAATTTGGTTCGGGGTGGTGTATGTGGCGAAGTTGTGTGTTACCTAGGAATCAAAATACTTTTCTTTGATGCACTGGAGGAGGCAGGAAACTTTGTTAAAAAGCATGGACACTGCTTTCACTAACTTTGCTGTATGTGGTCTTTGTTGTGGGTTGGGAAAAGTGTTAAGTTTTGGGGAGTTCTGTATATTGTTGTCAATACTCAATTGGAAAAACTTTTTTTCTACTTTTTTGGGAGAATGGAGGATTTTTCCTTCCTATGTTTATTGGTGGGGGCTAGCTACTATAAGAAGTGTTTTTCATGTATTATATTTGGAATTATATTGCCCCTGTTGGCAATTCAGTTTTGTAGGGTTGTTGTTTCGTGAGGCATGTTTTATCCTCGGAGCGGGAGATAAAGCTGTTTTTTTCCCTCTGTCCTCTGGGGACTATCCTGCTACCATTAAACTTAGCTAGTTAATGGGGGTGAGGTAGGGGGAGGAGCTGCTGCTGTTGAACCAGTTTTGCTTGGTTCGATGAGCTCAGCATCTGGGTGTGGTTGCTGTCGGGGTTTTGGTCATTTATTGGATTTCAGTATGTATATTTGGGTAGGGTGTTAGATGGGGAGGGGGATGCGGAGAGAGAGGTTAGTTTGCTGAAGGAGACAAGTTGATTTTCTTTGTTTCACTCTGTGGGTGGTTTGGTGGCCATCTTGGGTGGACCTTGAGCCTGTACTTTTTGAGTAGTTGCTTGACAATACCTTGTGGTGGAAATGACTGACTCAGGGATGGGGGGTTGATGGGAGGCCCCCAATTTGTTTGATCATCTGGAATGTAAGGGGGTTTAAAAAGGTTGAGATTTTTTGCTCGCCAAAAGCATCTTAAGTGCTGAGGTGGTGTTTTTGCAGGAGACTCATTTGTGGGTAATGATAGACCAGACTGTGGAACGGGTGGTGAGTCAACGGGCGTTGATGGAAGGGTCCAAGGTGCGGCAATTTTAGTGAACAAAAGGGTTCTTTGTTTCAGCCACTAAGACTGTGGCGATCCCAATGGCAATTCCTGATAATCAGTGGTCTTTGGTGTGACTAGTAAATGTCTATGTGCCAAACTGGGACAATATGGTATTTGTTAGGAGACTGTTGCTGTCCATTCCTGATCTGGATACGCACCAACAGCAACAGGTTTTTGGAGGGGAGATCAACTGTGCACTGGAGCCTAAACTCAATCGATCCAGGCCTAAGTTGTTTGTTCTCTCTGGGGTGGCAAAGACACTTCTAGTCTCTGTGTAGCAGGTGTGGGCAGGCCTCTGGGTGCGAAGAGCAGATACTTGGCAATTATGATCTCGGACCATGCTCCACATTTTGTGGACTTGCTCTTGGAGACAGATCCTAGTCAGCGTCCACCGTGGAGATTAGATGTCGCGTTGTTAGTGGACAAAGGGTTTTGTGAGCGCATGTCCTCAACCAATGAGGAGTATATTAGATTAATTAGGAATGGCTCTGTCTCTCCCTCCAAGCTGTGGGGGAACCCTTTAGCTTGTTGTTAGAGGGAAGGTAACCTCCTATAAAGTGCACTTGGATAAGATAGTGAGGGTAGAAAGGCAGAGACTGATGGGGCGACTCTTGATCACCGATATTCATGTGATCCGACCCCGGAGTTGCTGGCGAACAGGAAGCACCAGCAAACACAGTTTGATCTGTTGACCACAGGTTAGGATGTGAGATAGCTCTGGCGGGCGAGTGAGGTTTTCTACGAGTATGGGGAGAAGGCCAGACGTCAATTAACCCACCAGCGGAGGCGGCACATAGCTTCCAGAGAGATTATTCAGATCAAAAACCCGAGTGACAGCTTGGTTTCCGTCCTGAGTGAAGTCAATGCGGCTTTTGAGGCATTTTACAGAAGCCTCTACAATTGGAGCTCCTCTAGAATAATTCCACCATGTTGGCGTTCTTAGATGAGTTGCCCTTTCCGACGGTGGAGAGAGAGAGAGAGACGGGAGGAGTAGAGGGCCTGTTGAGTCCCGAGGAAGTGCAAACGGGGAAGGCCCCCGGTCCTGATGGGTCCCCCATCGAATTTTATAAGACATTTGAGAGTCAGTTAATGCCATTGATTGTGGATATTGTTAATAATTCCTTGTCATGGGGTTTCTTGCCCCCCACACTCTCTCAGGCCTCTTTATCGCTCATTTTGGAAAAGGACAAAGACCCCACGAAATGTGGTTCAAAATATATCTCAAGAACAATAGAACATCAAGGAGAAAAGGGAGGGAGGAACTTCAAACTATCACGAGAGGAAAAGTATAGAATCATAGAATTTGCAGTGCAGAAGGAAGTCATTTGGCCCACCGAGTCTGCACCGGCCCTTGGAAATAGCATCCTACATAAGCCGACGCCTCCGCCCTATCCCAGTAACCCCACCTAACCTTCTGGACACTAAGGGGCAATTTAGCATGGCCAATCCACCTAACCTGCACATCTTTGGACTGTGGAAGGAAACCGGAGTACCCAGAGGAACCCACGCAGACATGGGAAGAAAGGGCAAACTCCATACACATAGTCACCTGAAGTCAGAATTGGGCCCTGTACCTGTGAGGCAGCAGTGCTAGCCACTGTGCCACTAGGTAAACTAATGGAACTTGGGTCCCCTCTGTTAAAAGAAAAAGTGGCTGCCGAGATGGTGGATGCATTGGTGGTTATGTTCCAACATTTTCTCGATTCTGAAAAAGTCACAGCAAATTGTAAATGCAACAAACAGCACAGTTGAAGAAAGGAGGGAGACAAAGCAGGCCAGGTGACCTAAAATCTGTCACTGGGAAAATGTTGGAATCCACTATTAAGGGAGGAATAGCAGGTCATTTCGAACATGATATATGGAAGAGTCAACATGGTTTTATGAAAGCAAAATTATGTTTGACAAGTTTATTAGAGTTCGTTAAAGATATAACAAGCAGGGGGTATAAAGGAAAACCTGTAAATGAAGTGTTAATGGATTTCAAAAGGCATTCAGCTAAGTGCCACATAACCGATTGCAGCACAAGATAAGATCTCATGGTGTTAGGGTAATATATTAGCAGGAAAGTGGATTAGCTAACATGAAAATGAGTGTCTGGATAAATGGGTCAGTTTCAGGTTTGCAAACTATAAATAGTGCAGGAAAGAGTGCTGGGGCATTATATTGTAAATAGATATGTTAATGACTTGGATAAAGGGACTGAGTGTATATTGTAGCCAAATATATTGATGATACAAAGATAGATAGGAAACAAATTGTTAGACAAAGTTTGCAATAGGCACAGATAGGTTAAGTGAGTGGGCAAAAAACTGGCAGGTGTAGTATGTGAGAAAATGTGAGGCTGCCAATTTTCGCAGGACGCGCATTGGAAGCAGTTGAGAGAATGGGAATTGCGGGGATGGTCTTGATGGGTGGTTCCCTCGTGTTTTCCTGTTAACAACTAATTTTACTACATAAAGGTGGCAGGGATGATACAGATCAACTGTGGTCATATAATTAAGATTGTTTAATAATCAATGTCAGTCGTTTTCTTGCACTTTTTCTGTTTTTACCAATGGTACATAGGGAGCATAAAAACGTTCAAAGTATCGTCTCCACAAGTGCGGCAGGATCTGAGCAATAGCTAAGTTGTGGAGGGAATGGCAGTTATACTGTGATGACATCTACAGGCTGCAAAGTCTAGAAGCGATGCTGTTGCAAGCAGACGTTGGAATCACTGCAAAGGGTAGGACCAAAGTGAAGTACTGCTTGTGGAAAGGTATCTCCTGGGTCCACAGCAGGCACTGGAAACAGGAAAGGATTCTTCAGAGATTCATCACAGTGGAGATATTATATTGCTATGGGGTCAGAGATGGGATGAAACCCGAAGGAGCACCTGTGCAAAGGTCAGGGGAGCTCTGGCATCTTGAGAGCCATTGGATGTGATTGAGGCAGGTAGACAGGCAAGAGGGGCTGCCTTATGGTCATAGAAAGTGTCTCCCAGCTCAAGAGTTTGGCCTGAGGCGCAGCTTTGTGGAAGTATTTGATTACTAATGTCGACAAAGATTGCGTCTCTCCTGAGAGATGGTGGTGGGGCTGTGGTATGCTGGAGCAGGAGATGATACTAGTGGGAAGTGGTGGACAATCGGTGCCTCTAGCCTTAATAATAATAATCTTTATTGTCACAATTAACAATTAAGTTACTGTGATGTAGGCATTCATAGTTTTTAACTGTAATCTGTTCATTAGATTTATTTGGCATCTTTCAGTCATCGGTCATGGATGCCATGTACCAACTGGGCTGATCCATCTTTCAAGTTCCAACTGATCAGGCCAGTCAGGCTACGAGGACAGTTTGCTTTGGGGCCTTGGCTGGATTTCTCCAGGTGCCAGGGGGTCATTTCCTGTACTTGTATGTCCATCAAGGCTCCCTCAGAGCAGACAAGTGCCTTTGAAGGAGTAGAATTCCTTCCTGTTCACAATATTCATATCATCTGTGACCATCATAAGTAGGGCCCAACTGTGACCGTGATATGCAAGTTTCCCTTCTTAACACACCGCATGGACTGCAGCAGTTCAAGAAGGTGGTAGTGACTCCCACAGTCCATGCAAGAATAAAAAAGAGAAAGGATGTCAGAGTGTGTGTGTGTGTGTGTGTGTGTGTGTGTGTGTGTGTGTGTGTGTGTGTGTGTGTGTGTGTGTGTGTGTGTGTGTGTGTGTGTGTGTGTGTGTGTGTGTGTGTGTGTGTGTGTGTGTGTGTGTGTGTGTGTGTGTGTGTGTGTGTGTGTATAGTTGGGCCTCACATGGGATTGTAGCAGGTTCTTACTCAAGCAGGTGCTGATTGAAGGAGTCATCAACGGTGCTATCAAGCAACATGTACTGAGCAATAACCTGCTGATGGACGTTCAGTTTGGATTCCGCCAGGGTCACTCAGCTCCTGACCTCATTACAGCCTTGGTTCAAACATGGACAAAAGAGCTGAACGCCCTAGGTGAAGTGAGAGTGACTGCCATTGACATCAAGGCAGTATTTCAGCATGTATGGCATTAAGGAGCCCTAGCTAAATTGGAGTCAATGGGAATGGGGGATGAGGGGGAGAAACTCTCTGCTGGTTGGAGTCATACCTGGCATAAAGGAAGACGGTTGTGGTGGTTGGAGGTCAATCATCTCAGCTCCAGGACATCACTACAGGAGTTCCTCAGGGTAGTGTCCTAGGCCCAACCATCTTCAGCTGCTTCATCGATGACTGTAGGACCTCTTATTTTCTAATAAGAGACGGGGTGAGATGGTGGTTTGAGATTGAGTTTATTGCAAAAACTTGGTTCGTATACTTTCAAATACAAAAAAAAAGGAACAACCGCTCAGTCGGGGATAAGGAAGAGAACAACGGAAAGAGAACTAAGAAGAGAGAGAGAGAGCAATGTGCACCAAGAGCTTTTTACCTGCTCTTTCTGGTACACCCCTGCCCCTAATTGGCTTACAAGTTTTGAATTGTAACTTCTGAATGGTGCTCCATACCATCACTCACTAACTTACTGGCTCTACACATTTGCAGTGTGGATTCTGAAAGGCTGGTGTAACACGGGCTGGTTTAGCACAGGGCTAAATCGCTGGCTTTGAAAGCAGACCAAGGCAGGCCAGCAGCACGGTTCAATTCCCGTACCAGCCTCCCCGAACAGGCGCCGGAATGTGGCGACTAGGGGCTTTTCACAGCAACTTCATTTGAAGCCTACTTGTGACGATAAGCGATTTTAATTTTCATTTCATTTCACTTTTATCACTGCCAAACTGCAAATACCTTGAATTCAGAACAATACAACGAGTTCTTTATTTGACTTTCCCACAGTTACAATATTTTCAAAACTTGGTTTCAATATTTCCCCACGATGACCTCCTTCCATCTTAAGGTCAGAAGTGGGGATGTTTGTGGATGACTGCACAATGTTCAGCACCATTCGCGACTCCTCTGATAATGAAATGTCCATATCCAAATGCAGCAAGACCTGGACAATATCCAGGCTTGGGCTGGCAAGTTACATTTGCGTCACATAAGTGCCAGTCAATGGTCAAGAGAGGATCTGACAGGGCAGCACGGTGGCGCAGTGGTAGCACTGCAGTCTCACGGCGCCGAGGTCCCAGGTCCGATCCTGACTCTGGGTCACTGTCCGTGTGGAGTTTGCACATTCTCCCCATGTTTGCGTGGGTTTCGCCCCCACAACCCAAAGATGTGCATGGTAGGTGGATTAATTGGAAAAAATTAATTGGGGTCTCTAAACCAAAGTCAGGAGTGTAATGGAATACTCTCCACTTGCCTGGATGAATGCAGCTCCAATAACACAAAAGGCTTGACACCATCCAGGACAAAGTAGCCTGCTTGATTGCTGCTCCTTCCACAAACAGTCAAACACTCCACCACCGACGAAGAGTGGCAGCCATGTGTCCCATCTACAAGATGCACTGCAGTAACTCACCAAGGTTCCTTAGACAGCACCTTCCATATCCATGACCACTACCACCTAGAAGGACAAGAGCAGCAGATACCTGGGAACTCCACCACTTGGACGTTCCCCTCAAAGTCGCTTACCACCCTGACTTGGAAATATTTCGCTGTTTCTTCACTGTCACTGGGGCAAAATCCTGGAACTCCCTCCCTAACAACACAGTGGGTGTACTTACAACTTAAGGACTGCAGTGGTTCAAGAAGGCAACTCACCACCCCCTTCTGAAGGGCAACTAGGGATGGTTAATAAATGCTGGCCTAACCAGCGACGGCCAGATTCTGTAAATGAATCAAAATCTTGCACTAACACTTCTGTTCGTGATGGAAGGCAACTAAAATTATTTTTCTTAATTTTTAATAAGCCAATTAATTGTTACAATGCTGCCTCTTTTAAATAATTATTTTACTCTCTAGACATTTGCAGTTGTATGGAAATCGTGAACATAGTGCTGGATTTTTCAGATTTGGCCAATTTATATACAAATCTTTGCATGATATTTCTCAAAATTAGGCTGAGTATGAAGTATTCCATCTGTTCACAGATCTTTGATGTTGCTTGGGATCCACATCAGCCAAACAGACTTGTTAGCTGTGGAGTGAAACATATTAAGGTAAATAATTTATGTTCATTTTGTACTTTCTGTTATTTAAAAATGCTTGTAACAAATAGTAACTTTAATTGAACTAGAATCTTGCCTGTTTACCTCTTCCACTAACTTATCATAGAATCGTTTGTGTAGAAGGAGGCCATTCAGCCCATTGAGTCTGCACCAACCCTCCGAAAGGGCACCCTACCTAGGCCAAATACTCCGCCCTATTGCCATAACCCAGTAACCCCAACTAACCGTTGGACACTAAGGAGCAATTTAGCATGGCTAATTCACCTAACTTTCATATCTTTGGACTATGGGGGGGAAACCGGAGCACCCGCAGACACGGGGAGAAGGTGCAAACTCCGCACAGTTACCCAAGGCCAGAATCGAACTTGGGTTCCTGGCACTGTGTGGCAACAGTGCTAACCACTGTGCCACCGTGCCACTTTGTTCTTTTAAAAATGCAAAGCCAATACTGTGCCCTTAATGAAAGTTGATATTTTAATTTACGTACACAAGTGAAATGTTTCTGTTTTAACTGATGACCTCGCTATAAATTAAAAGGGAAAAGATACTTTGTGGGCAGGTTACTAGTTACCTAATGAGACTTAGGTATTAGGACTAGAATCAGTGGCAATATTTAGTGTATTTCAGTGGATTATTCGATCATCAGTGCTTTACACAACATTTTAAAACAATTAGACTAGCTAGAGGACAGTTTCACTACATCTCTAATATTTGACACTCAAGCAAGATTTTTCTCCACACACAGTGCATCTTGTAACTGCACTCATTATGGATCATTTTTAAGTGACTGTTGCAGAAAATTGCCTTTACAAAAGAATATTGAAATTCGACCCAGGTATGGATACCTTGGTGGTGCAGGAAAATTAAAAAAAAACAAAAACATTTTATTAAGGCATTTATGGTTTTATAACAATAAAAGATACAAATACAAATGTAAACATAGTTCAGTGCATAACACATCCCTCCACCTCCCACTGTTCCTGCCTAATCTAGACACAAAATAGCCGTACAGGAAAGATATTGGGTGCTATTCTTCCCCCCCCACGCCGGGTGGGAGAATCGCCGGAGTGGCGCGCGAATCGCGCCACGCCGCCCCGACCCCCGCACGCGATTCTCCCACCCCCGGAACCAGCGGCGCGCGATTCGCACCAGGCTGCTTGGAGAACCGGCGAGCGGCGATTCTCCGTCCGGATGGGCTGAGCGTCCGCTACGACGCGTCCACCCCTGGTCGCTGCCGTCGGGAACTCTGCGGGAACGCCGGGGGGGGGGGGCCTCCTTCACCCGGGTGGCCTCCAATGGGGTCTGGCCCGCGATCGGGGCCCACCGATCGGCGGGCTGGCCCCCCCCCCCCCCCCCCCCCCCAAGCCTACCTCTTTCCGCTCGCGGCCCCAGAACACCGGCTCCATGTTGGTGAGGGGCCAGCGTGCGTAAGACGTTCCCCACGCATGCGCCTGATGGCGTGGCCCAACTGCGCTTGCGCAGGATTGGGCTGCCCCAACTGCGCATGCGTGGGTTGGCGCTGCGCCCATTTGGCGTCGCGCAAGGATGCTGGAGCGGCGTGAACTGCTCCAGCGCCGTGCTGGCCCCCTGTTGAGGCCAGAATAGGTCATGTCCGTGCCCTGTTTGCGCCGTCGTGAAACGCGACGGCGTTCACGACGGCGAGAACACTTGGCCTCAATATCGGAGAATCGCCCCCATTGTGTGGGAGACTTAAACTTTGGTCAGCTGATTGGTAGAATGTGCCACCTGTGTTAGGAGCCTTTCAAGGCCCGGCCATAAATTCAAGACCCAGGGGACACAGTAGCTCGCCTTTTATGGGAAAAGCTATGAGGTCCTTCACTGAGGTGAAGTGGTTAGGGGGCTGAAGATTGGATTAGGCCCATTAGCAAATCTGGAATGTATGATGTACGATTACCCTGTACTTAATTCTGCCTGCTCATCTCCATTAATGTTGTGGGCAGCCCAATGCTAAACAGTTGGTGAAGGGCTGAAGACTCATCAGAGAGGCCAGGTTTGCATGAAGCTAACACCAAGAAAGGCTAAGCTGCACTTTGTGAAGCCAACCTGAACCTCTTAATGAAAACGTGCATTCCGGTTGTAGCAGGGGCTGGAAGTGGCTGGGAGAGACTTTGAACAGGACAAAATATGAGAAATGGGACATCAGCCCAGAAAGAGCATTCCTAGGCTCACCCTTCTGGAGGCTTGAATGCAAACAGTGTAAAGGAGGACAGAGCTCATTTTTGCAGAGAGACCCAGGAGACCCTCCAAAAACACCTAGGAATGAATGGGAACAGATAACCACAGAGCTCAATGCTGAGGTTTGGCCCCAAGGGTTTGGATACAGTGCTGGAAAACATTCAGTGACCTTACTTGAGTGTGAAGGTCATTGACTGCATCTTCAAATGCCAAATCACAAAAAACGCACCACCTAACACACATGTTGCTCAATGTGCCACACTCTCATCACTTACCCACCAAGCATCTCTAGCAATCAGGACTCATGCCCAATGTTCTTAAGCTCCACCTCATCCTTACACTCTTATCACTTTGCAAACCTCAGTCACATTACACAACTTCTGCATGCTATCAGCTATTGAGCTATTATGGACAGGTGACTCAAACACTTTGCAACATATTCACTAACACTATTTCCTTTAGCTTGCAAGACAAGGTGGCAAGTAACAGGAATAAGCAGCAAAGAATGAGCTGGGGAGGTGGGGGGAGTGTGGAGGTATATCTGCATCCCTTCACCCTGTTGGATGAGACGGAGCTCCACATTATTACCACAGCCATTCCTGAGGTTGTTATACCTGACATTGCTGAAGTCATCCAGGATGATAGTATGTTCCGAGCTTACGTGTTTTCTCAAATTCAAATTCACTCTCGTACTGCAATCTAGTATGACATACAAACTGTAGCTGATGCAATCACACCAACTCTTGCTTTCTACTCGCTCCACCACTCCCCTCATCCTAATCATAGATCATAGAATTTACAGTGCAGAAGGAGGACATTCAGCCCATCGAGTCTGCACCGGCCCTTGGAAAGAGCACCGTACTTAAGCCCCACACCTCCACCCTCTCCCCTTTATCCCCGTAACCCAACCTAACCTTTTTGAACACTAAGGGTAATTTAGCATGGCCAATTCACCTAACCTGCACATCTTTGGACTGAGAGGGGACACCGGAGCACCCGGAGGAAACCCATGCACACACAGGGAAAACGTGAAGGCTCCACACAGACAGTGACCCAAGCAGGAAATCGAACCTGGGACCCTGGAGCTGTGAAGCAACTGTGCTGACCACTATGCTACCGTGCTGCCCTATCTTTCCAAATAAAGCAAACAAACAGCTTGGTTTTCTCCAAAAGTTAAACCTAGAGTGCGATTCTCCCAAAAGGGAAGAAAGTCCATCGTGAGCGCATTTAGCCGCGTGTTTCCCGGCGCTCGCAGTGCCGAACAATGCATGACTATTAAACGCGACTCTCATTGAATAAGGGGCCTGAACGGGGAACACACGGCTGAAGCCTCACAGTCCCGTTTTGTACAGTGTTGCTCACAGAAACTCCCCAAAATGGCATCCAGATCTCCGAGGCTCCAGAATCAATTCCAGAATGAATCCAACTGGCATCCTGGCAGTGCCACCTGGGTACCTTGACAGGGCCAGGGTGGCACCCAGGTGGCACTGCAAGGGTGCCATGCTGGCACTGCCAGGGTACCCAGGTGGCACCAGCAGTGCCAGGGCACCACTCTGCCAAAGGGCATGCAGCTAGGGGCCTCTTGATTACCTGAGAGACCCCCACAAGTGCTGTTCTGTCTGGTCCCCGTTTGAGGGTCCATTGCTGAATGGCGCTCACCCGAGGTCTCTGAGCCGAAGGGGCTGAATCCCAAAGCCATAGATACTTCGGGAATCTGCACATTAGAATGAGGCTTGTTGCCTCACTCTAATATGCAGATTTGCCAAAATCTGCTCCTGTCCATTGTGGGCGGGATTGACATCGCAACATCTCGCGAGATCACGTTGGATCTCGCGAGGCATGGCGAACTGGGTAGATCCGGGGAGCGGCATCTCCCATCTTTCAACAGCCACACTGTGCCGCGGCGAGCTGCTTTACAGACGCAGCGTGGCCTTTTGATTACGCCCCTAATCTTGGTCATAGAGCAGAACAAATAGAACATTCTCAGTATGTATGCCATACAGTGTAGTTGTATTTCCAAAATACCTTAATAGATACATTTTAAAATAAAACCTCAATACGTGCATTTAAAAGGCAGATCACAATCAAGACTTGAGAACAACAACAAGCCTCCTATATAGGAACATGGTACATAAGTAAACTATTTAGTTTCTCGAGCCTGTTCCATCATTCACTGAGATCATGGCTGATCTGCAACCTAACTTCATGCCCTTGCCCCACATCCTGTAAAACTTATGTTCATAAAATGTATCCATCTCAGTTTTCAATGAACAATTGATCTAGCATTAATTGCTGTTTGCAGAAGAGAGTTCCAAACTTTTACATTTATCTGACAAAGTGGAAAATTGTCCTGGAATGTCCTGTCCACAAAAAGTAAGACAATTCCACTCTGGCCAATTACCGCCCCACCAGTCTACTTTTAATCATCAGCAAAATGATGGAAGCGGCCATCGCCAGTGCTATCAAGCGGCACTCGCTCAGCAATACCTGCTCATTGATATCAGTTTGAGTTCTGTCAGGGCAGCTCAGCTCCTGACCTCAATACAGCCATGGTCCAAACATGGGCAAAAGAGCTGAACTCAAGAAATGAGGTGAGAGTGACTGCCATTAACATCAAGGTAGCATCTGAGTGTGATACCAAAGAGCAAAAGAATCGATGGGAATTTGGGGACAAACTGGTTGGAGTCATATCTTGTACAAAGGAAGATGGTTGTGGTTGTTGGTGGTCAATCATCTTGGCCCCAGGACATCGCTGCAGGAGTTCCTCAGGGTAGTGTCCTCAGCCGAATCATCCTCAACTACTTCATCAATGAACTTCCCTCCATTGTAAACTCAGAATTGGAGATGTTTATTGTTTAACACCTTTCATGACTCCTCGTGGTACTGAAGCAATTCGTGTCCATATGAAGCAAGACCTAGACAACATCCAGGCTTGGATTGATAAATGGCAAGTTACATTCGTGAGGGGCCTGAATGGCCGGTAAAGACGGCTCGAGTGTTCGCGCACTTGAAGGGACTGAAGGCAGACGTGGCTATGCTCCAAGAGACACACCTGAAGGTGGCGGACCAGGTCAGGTTAAGAAGGGGATGGGTAGGACAGGTATTTCACTCTGGACTGGACGCGAAGAATAGAGGGGTGGCAATTTTGGTGGGAAAGCATGTGTCATTTGAGGCCAAGACTATCGTAGTGGATAATGGTGGGAGATATGTGATGGTGAGCGGTAGGTTGCAAGGGACGTGGGTGGTGTTGGTAAATGTATACGCCCTGAACTGGGATGATGCTGGATTTCATGAAGCGCATGTTGGGGCGCATTCCGGACCTGGAGGTAGGAGCCTGATAATGGGAGGGGACTTCATACAGTGCTGGGGAGTGCCGGGAGGGGGTCCGTGCCGGGGTGGAGGTTGGGGGGTGTGGGTCCGTGCCGGGGTGGGGTTGGGGGGGGGGGTCCGTGCTGGGGTGGAGGTTGGGGGGGGGGGGTCAGTGCTGGGGGTGGAGGTTGGGGGGTGGTCCGTGCCGTGCCGGGGTGGAGGTTGGTGGGGGGGTCCGTGCCGGGGTGGAGGTTGGGGGTTGGGGGGGGGGGGGGGGTCCGTGCTGGGGTGGAGGTTGGGGGGGGTCCGTGCTGGGGTGGAGGTTGGGGGTTGGGGGGGGGGGGGGTCCGTGCTGGGGTGAAGGTTGGGGGGGGGGGTCCGTGCCAGGGTGGAGGTTGGGGGGGGGTCCGTGCTGGGGTGGAGGTTGGTTGGAGGGGGGTCCATGCTGGGGTGGAGGTTGGGGGGGGGGGGGGTCCGTGCTGGGGTGGAGGTTGGGGGGGGGGGGGGGTCCGTGCTGGGGTGGAGGTTGCGGGGGGGTCCGTGTTGGGGGGGGGTCCGTGCTGGGGTGGAGGTTGGGGGGGGGGGGTCCGTGCTGGGGTGGAGGTTGGGGGGGGGTCCGTGCTGGGGTGGAGGTTGGGGGGGGGGTCTGTGCTGGGGTGGAGGTTGGGGGGGGGGTCTGTGCTGGGGTGGAGGTTGGGGGGGGGGTCTGTGCTGGGGTGGAGGTTGGGGGGGGGGTCCGTGCTGGGGTGGAGGTTGGGGGGGGTCCGTGCTGGGGTGGAGGTTGGGGGGGGTCCGTGCTGAGGTGGAGGTTGGGGGGGGTCCGTGCTGGGTGGAGGTTGGGGGGGGTCTGTGCTGGGGTGGAGGTTGGGGGGGGGTCAGTGCTGGGGTGGAGGTTGGGTGTTGGGGGGGGGGGGGGGGTCCGTGCTGGGGTGGAGGTTGGGGGGGGTGTCTGTGCTGGGGTGGAGGTTGGGGGGGGTCCGTGCTGGGGTGGAGGTTGGGGGTTGGGGGGGGGTCCGTGCTGGGGTGGAGGTTGGGGGGGGGGGTCCGTGCTGGGGTGGAGGTTGGGGGGGTCCGTGCTGGGGTGGAGGTTGGGGGGTGGTCCGTGCTGGGGTGGAGGTTGGGGGTTGGGGGGGGTCCGTGCTGGGCTGGAGTTTGGGGGGGGGTCCGTGCTGGGGTGGAGGTTGGGTGGGGGGGGGGGGGTCCGTGCTGGGGTGGAGGTTGGGGGTTGGGGGGGGGTCCGTGCTGGGGTGGAGGTTGGGGGGGTCCGTGCTGGGGTGGAGGTTGGGGGGGGGGGGTCCGTGTTGGGGTGGAGGTTGGGGGGGGTCAGTGCTGGGGCGGAGGTTGGGTGTTGGGGGGGGTCTGTGCAGGGGTGGAGGTTGGGGGGGTGTCCGTGCTGGGGTGGAGGTTGGGGGGGGGGTCCGTGCTGGGGTGGAGGTTGGGGGTTGGGGGGGGGGGTCCGTGCTGGGGTGGAGGTTGGGGGGGGGGTCCGTGCTGGGGTGGAGGTTGGGGGGGGGGGTCCGTGCTGGGGTGGAGGTTGGGGGGTGGTCCGTGCTGGGGTGAGGTTGGGGGTTGGGGGGGGTCCGTGCTGGGGTGGAGTTTGGGGGGGGGGTCCGTGCTGGGGTGGAGGTTGGGGGGGGGGGTCTGTGCTGGGGTGGAGGTTGGGGGGTGGTCTGTGCTGGGGTGGAGGTTGGGGGTTGGGGGGGGTCCATGCTGGGGTGGAGTTTGGGGGGGGGTCCGTGCTGGGGTGGAGGTTGGGTGGGGGTTGGGGGGGGGTCCATGCTGGGGTGGAGTTTGGGGGGGGGTCCGTGCTGGGGTGGAGGTTGGGTGGGGGGGGGGGTCCGTGCTGGGGTGGAGGTTGGGGGTTTGGGTGGGGGGTCCGTGCTGGGGTGGAGGTTGGGGGGGGTCCGTGCTGGGGTGGAGGTGGGGGCGGGGTCCGTGCTGGGGTGGAGGTTGGGGGGGGGTCCGTGCTGAGGTGGAGGTTGGGGGGGGGTCCGTGCTGGGGTGGAGGTTGGGGGGGGGTCCGTGCTGGGGTGGAGGTTGGGGGGGGTCAGTGCTGGGGTGGAGGTTGGGTGTTGGGGGGGGGGTCCGTGCTGGGGTGGAGGTTGGGGGGGTGTCCGTGCTGGGGTGGAGTTTGGGGGGGGGTCCGTGCTGGGGTGGAGGTTGGGGGGGGGGGGTCCGTGCTGGGTGGAGGTTGGGGGGTGGTCCGTGCTGGGGTGGAGGTTGGGGGTTGGGGGGGGTCCATGCTGGGGTGGAGTTTGGGGGGGGGTCCGTGCTGGGGTGGAGGTTGGGGGTTTGGGTGGGGGTCCGTGCTGGGGTGGAGGTTGGGGGGGTCCGTGCTGGGGTGGAGGTTGGGGGCGGGGTCCGTGCTGGGGTGGAGGTTGGGGGGGGGGTCCGTGCTGAGGTGGAGGTTGGGGGGGGGTCCGTGCTGGGGTGGAGGTTGGGGGGGGGGGGTCCGTGCTGGGGTGGAGGTTGGGGGGGGTCAGTGCTGGGGTGGAGGTTGGGTGTTGGGGGGGGGGGGGTCCGTGCTGGGGTGGAGGTTGGGGGGGTGTCCGTGCTGGGGTGGAGGTTGGGGGGGGGGGGGTCCGTGGTGAGGTGGAGGTTGGGGGTTGGGGGGGGGTCCGTGCTGGGGTGGAGGTTGGGGGGGGGGGTCCGTGCTGGGGTGGAGGTTGGGGGGGGGGGGGGTGTCAGTGCTGGGGTGGAGGTTGGGGGGGGTCCGTGCTGGGGTGGAGGCTGGGGGGTGGGTCCGTGCTGGGGTGGAGGTTGGGGGGGGTCAGTGCTGGGGCGGAGGTTGGGTGTTGGGGGGGGTCTGTGCTGGGGTGGAGGTTGGGGGGGGTGTCCGTGCTGGGGTGGAGGTTGGGGGGGGGTCCGTGCTGGGGTGGAGGTTGGGGGTTGGGGGGGGGGGTCCGTGCTGGGGTGGAGGTTGGGGGGGTGTCCGTGCTGGGGTGGAGGTTGGGGGGGGGGGGTCCGTGCTGAGTGGAGGTTGGGGGTTGGGGGGGGTCCGTGCTGGGGGTGGAGGTTGGGGGGGGGGTCCGTGCTGGGGTGGAGGTTGGGGGGGGGGTCCGTGCTGAGGTGGAGGTTGGGGGGGGGTCCGTGCTGGGGTGGAGGTTGGGGGGGGGTCCGTGCTGGGGTGGAGGTTGGGGGGGGTCAGTGCTGGGGTGGAGGTTGGGTGTTGGGCGGGGGGGTCCGTGCTGGGGTGGAGGTTGGGGGGGTGTCCGTGCTGGGGTAGAGGTTGGGGGGGGGTCCGTGCTGGGGTGGAGGTTGGGGGTTGGGGGGGGTCCGTGCTGGGTGGAGGTTGGGGGGGGGGTCCGTGCTGGGGTGGAGGTTGGGGGGTGGTCCGTGCTGGGGTGGAGGTTGGGGGTTGGGGGGGGGGTCCGTGCTGGGGTGGAGTTTGGGGGGGGGGGTCCGTGCTGGGGTAGAGGTTGGGGGGGGGGTCCGTGCTGGGGTGGAGGTTGGGGGGGAGGGGGGGTCCGTGCTGGGGTAGAGGTTGGGGGGGGGGGTCCGTGCTGGGGTGGAGGTTGGGGGGGAGGGGGGGTCCGTGCTGGGGTGGAGGTTGGGGGGGGGGTCCGTGCTGGGGTGGAGGCTGGGGGGTGGGTCCGTGCTGGGGTGGAGGTTGGGGGGGGTCAGTGCTGGGGCGGAGGTTGGGTGTTGGGGGGGGGTCTGTGCTGGGGTGGAGGTTGGGGGGGTGTCCGTGCTGGGGTGGAGGTTGGGGGGGGGGTCCGTGCTGGGGTGGAGGTTGGGGGTTGGGGGGGGGGGTCCGTGCTGGGGTGGAGGTTGGGGGTGGGGGTCCGTGCTGGGGTGGAGGTTGGGGGGGGGGTCCGTGCTGGGGTGGAGGTTGGGGGGTGGTCCGTGCTGGGGTGGAGGTTGGGGGTTGGGGGGGGGGTCCGTGCTGGGGTGGAGTTTGGGGGGGGGGGGTCCGTGCTGGGGTGGAGGTTGGGGGGGGGGTCCGTGCTGGGGTGGAGGTTGGGGGGTGGTCCGTGCTGGGGTGGAGGTTGGGGGTTGGGGGGGGGTCCGTGCTGGGGTGGAGTTTGGGGGGGGGGGTCCGTGCTGGGGTGGAGGTTGGGTGGGGGGGGGTCCGTGCTGGGGTGGAGGTTGGGGGTTTGGGGGGGGGTCCGTGCTGGGGTGGAGGTTGGGGGGGGTCCGTGCTGGGGTGGAGTTTGGGTGGGGGTCCGTGCTGGGGTGGAGGTTGGGGGGGGGTCCGTGCTGAGGTGGAGGTTGGGGTGGGTCCGTGCTGGGGTGGAGGTTGGGGGGGGGGTCCATGCTGGGGTGGAGGTTGGGGGGGGTCAGTGCTGGGGTGGAGGTTGGGTGTTGGGGGGGGGGGGTCCGTGCTGGGGTGGAGGTTGGGGGGGTGTCCGTGCTGGGGTGGAGGTTGGGGGGGGGGGGTCCGTGCTGGGGTGGAGGTTGGGGGTTGGGGGTGGGTCCGTGCTGGGGTGGAGGTTGGGGGGGGTCCGTGCTGGGGTGGAGGTTGGGGGGCGTCCGTGCTGGGGTGGAGGTTGGGGGGGGGTCCGTGCTGGGGTGGAGGTTAGGGGGTGGTCCGTGCTGGGGTGGAGGTTGGGGGGTTGGGGGGGGGGTCCGTGCTGGGGTGGAGGTTGGGGGGGGGGTCCGTGCTGGGGTGGAGGTTGGGGGGGGGGGTCCGTGCTGGGGTGGAGGTTGGGGGGGTCCGTGCTGGGGTGGAGGTTGGGGGGGGGGGGTCAGTGCTGGGGTGGAGGTTGGGGGGGGGTCCGTGCTGGGGTGGAGGTTGGGGGGGGGTCCGTGCTGAGGTGGAGGTTGGGGGGGGTCCGTGCTGGGGTGGAGGTTGGGGGGGGGGGTCCGTGCTGGGGTGGAGGTTGGGGGGGGGTCAGTGCTGGGGGTGGAGGTTGGGGGGGGGGTCAGTGCTGGGGCGGAGGTTGGGTGTTGGGGGGGGGGTCTGTGCTGGGGTGGAGGTTGGGGGGTGTCCGTGCTGGGGTGGAGGTTGGGGGGGGGTCCGTGCTGGGGTGGAGGTTGGGAGTTGGGGGGGTCCGTGCTGGGGTGGAGGTTGGGGGGGGGTCTGTGCTGGGGTGGAGGTTGGGGGGTGGTCCGTGCTGGGGTGGAGGTTGGGGGTTGGGGGGGGGTCCGTGCTGGGGTGGAGTTTGGGGGGGGGTCCGTGCTGGGGTGGAGGTTGGGGGGGGGTGTCCGTGCTGGGATGGAGGTTGGGGGGTGGTCCGTGCTGGGGTGGAGGTTGGGGGTTGGGGGGGGTCCGTGCTGGGTGGAGTTTGGGGGGGGTCCGTGCTGGGGTGGAGTTTGGGTGGGGGGGGGGTCCGTGCTGGGGTGGAGGTTGGGGGTTTGGGGGGGGGGTCCGTGCTGGGGTGGAGGTTGGGGGGGGTCCGTGCTGGGGTGGAGGTTGGGGGGGGGGTGTCCGTGCTGGGATGGAGGTTGGGGGGTGGTCCGTGCTGGGGTGGAGGTTGGGGGTTGGGGGGGGTCCGTGCTGGGGTGGAGTTTGGGGGGGGTCCGTGCTGGGGTGGAGTTTGGGTGGGGGGGGGTCCGTGCTGGGGTGGAGGTTGGGGGTTTGGGGGGGGGTCCGTGCTGGGGTGGAGGTTGGGGGGGGTCCGTGCTGGGGGTGGAGGTTGGGGGGGGGGGGTCCGTGCTGGGGTGGAGGTTGGGGGGGGGTCCGTGCTGGGGTGGAGGTTGGGGGGGGTCCGTGCTGGGGTGGAGGTTGGGGGGGGGTCCGTGCTGGGGTGGAGGTTGGGGGGGGGCCGTGCTGAGGTGGAGGTTGGGGGGGGTCCGTGCTGGGGTAGGAGGTTGGTGGGGGGGGTCCGTGCTGGGGTGGAGGTTGGGGGGGGGTCAGTGCTGGGGCGGAGGTTGGGTGTTGGGGGGGGGGTCTGTGCAGGGGTGGAGGTTGGGGGGGTGTCCGTGCTGGGGTGGAGGTTGGGGGGGGGGGGGGTCCGTGCTGGGGTGGAGGTTGGGGGGTTGGGGGGGGGGTCCGTGCTGGGGTGGAGGTTGGGGGTGGGGGTCCGTGCTGGGGTGGAGGTTGGGTGGGGGGGTCCGTGCTGGGGTGGAGGTTGGGGGGTGGTCCGTGCTGGGGTAGAGGTTGGGGGTTGGGGGGGGTCCGTGCTGGGGTGTAGTTTGGGGGGGGGGTCCGTGCTGGGGTGGAGGTTGGGGGGGGGGTCCGTGCTGGGGTGGAGGGTTGGGGGGTGGTCTGTGCTGGGTGGAGGTTGGGGGTTGGGGAGGGTCCATGCTGGGCTGGAGTTTGGGGGGGGGTCCGTGCTGGGGTGGAGGTTGGGTGGGGGTTGGGGGGGTCCATGCTGGGGTGGAGTTTGGGGGGGGGGTCCGTGCTGGGGTGGAGGTTGGGTGGGGGGGGGGGTCCGTGCTGGGGTGGAGGTTGGGGGTTTGGGTGGGGGTCCGTGCTGGGGTGGAGGTTGGGGGGGTCCGTGCTGGGGTGGAGGTTGGGGGGGGGTCCGTGCTGGGGTGGAGGTGGGGGCGGGGTCCGTGCTGGGGTGGAGGTTGGGGGGGGGTCCGTGCTGAGGTGGAGGTTGGGGGGGGTCCGTGCTGGGGTGGAGGTTGGGGGAGGGGTCCGTGCTGGGGTGGAGGTTGGGGGGGGGGGTCCGTGCTGGGGTGGAGGTTGGGGGGGGTCAGTGCTGGGGTGGAGGTTGGTGTTGGGGGGGGGGGGGGGTCCGTGCTGGGTGGAGGTTGGGGGGGTGTCCGTGCTGGGGTGGAGTTTGGGGGGGGGGTCCGTGCTGGGGTGGAGGTTGGGGGGGTGGGTCCGTGCTGGGTGGAGGTTGGGGGGTGGTCCGTGCTGGGGTGGAGGTTGGGTTTGGGGGGGGTCCATGCTGGGGTGGAGTTTGGGGGGGGGTCCGTGCTGGGGTGGAGGTTGGGTGGGGGGGGGTCCGTGCTGGGTGGAGGTTGGGGGTTTGGGTGGGGGTCCGTGCTGGGGTGGAGTTTGGGGGGGGGTCCGTGCTGGGGTGGAGGTTGGGGGCGGGGTCCGTGCTGGGGTGGAGGTTGGGGGGGGGGTCCGTGCTGAGGTGGAGGTTGGGGGGGGTCCGTGCTGGGGTGGAGGTTGGGGGGGGGGGTCCGTGCTGGGGTGGAGGTTGGGGGGGGTCAGTGCTGGGGTGGAGGTTGGGTGTTGGGGGGGGGGGTCCGTGCTGGGGTGGAGGTTGGGGGGGGTGTCCGTGCTGGGGTGGAGGTTGGGGGGGGGGGTCCGTGCTGAGGTGGAGGTTGGGGGTTGGGGGGGGTCCGTGCTGGGGTGGAGGTTGGGGGGGGGGTCCGTGCTGGGGTGGAGGTTGGGGGGGGGGGTCCGTGCTTGGTGTGGAGGTTGGGGGGGGGGTCCGTGCTGAGGTGGAGGTTGGGGGGGGTCCGTGCTGGGGTGGAGGTTGGGGGGGGGGGTCCGTGCTGGGGTGGAGGTTGGGGGGGTCAGTGCTGGGGTGGAGGTTGGGTGTTGGGGGGGGGGTCCGTGCTGGGGTGGAGGGTTGGGGGGTGTACGTGCTGGGGTAGAGGTTGGGGGGGGGGGTTCGTGCTGGGGTGGAGGTTGGGGGTTGGGGGGGGTCCGTGCTGGGGTGGAGGTTGGGGGTTGGGGGGGGTCCGTGCTGGGGTGGAGGTTGGGGGGGGGTCCGTGCTGGGGTGGAGGTTGGGGGGGGGGTCCGTGCTGGGGTGGTGGTTGGGGGGTGGTCCGTGCTGGGGTGGAGGTTGGGGGTTGGGGGGGGTCCGTGCTGGGGTGGAGTTTGGGGGGGGGGGTCCGTGCTGGGGTGGAGGTTGGGGGGGGGGGTCCGTGCTGGGGTGGAGGTTGGGGGGGGGGGGTCCGTGCTGGGGTGGAGGTTGGGGGGGGGTCCGTGCTGGGGTGGAGGTTGGGGGGTGGGTCCGTGCTGGGGTGGAGGTTGGGGGGGGTCAGTGCTGGGGCGGAGGTTGGGTGTTGGGGGGGGGTCTGTGCTGGGGTGGAGGTTGGGGGGGTGTCCGTGCTGGGGTGGAGGTTGGGGGGGGGGTCCGTGCTGGGGTGGAGGTTGGGGGTTGGGGGGGGGGTCCGTGCTGGGGTGGAGGTTGGGGGTGGGGTCCGTGCTGGGGTGGAGGTTGGGGGGGGGTCCGTGCTGGGGTGGAGGTTGGGGGGTGGTCCGTGCTGGGGTGGAGGTTGGGGTTGGGGGGGGTCCGTGCTGGGGTGGAGTTTGGCGGGGGGGGGGGGGTCCGTTGCTGGGGTGGAGGTTGGGGGGGGGTCCGTGCTGGGGTGGAGGTTGGGGGGTGGTCCGTGCTGGGGTGGAGGTTGGGGGTTGTGGGGGGGGGTCCGTGCTGGGGTGGAGTTTGGGGGGGGGTCCGTTGCTGGGGTGGAGGTTGGGTGGGGTGGGGGGGGGGTCCGTGCTGGGGTGGAGGTTGGGGGTTTGGGGGGGGGTCCGTGCTGGGGTGGAGGTTGGGGGGGGTCCGTGCTGGGGTGGAGTTTGGGGGGGGGGGTCCGTGCTGGGGTGGAGGTTGGGGGGGGGTCCGTGCTGAGGTGGAGGTTGGGGTGGGTCCGTGCTGAGGTGGAGGTTGGGGGGGGTCCGTGCTGGGGTGGAGGTTGGGGGGGGTCAGTGCTGGGGTGGAGGTTGGGTGTTGGGGGGGGGGGGGTCCGTGCTGGGGTGGAGGTTGGGGGGGTGTCCGTGCTGGGGTGGAGGTTGGGGGGGGGGTCCGTGCTGGGGTGGAGGTTGGGGGTTGGGGTGGGTCCGTGCTGGGGTGGAGGTTGGGGGGGGTCCGTGCTGGGGTGGAGGTTGGGGGGGGGTCCGTGCTGGGGTGGAGGTTGGGGGGGGGTCCGTGCTGGGGTGGAGGTTAGGGGGTGGTCCGTGCTGGGGTGGAGGTTGGGGGTTGGGGGGGGGGTCCGTGCTGGGGTGGAGTTTGGGGGGGGGGTCCGTGCTGGGGGTGGAGGTTGGGGGGGGGGGTCCGTGCTGGGGTGGAGGTTGGGGGGGGGTTCCGTGCTGGGGTGGAGGTTGGGGGGGTCCGTGCTGGGGTGGAGGTTGGGGGGGGGGGGGGTCAGTGCTGGGTGGAGGTTGGGGGGGGGGTCCGTGCTGAGGTGGAGGTTGGGGGGGGTCCGTGCTGGGGTGGAGGTTGGGGGGGGGGTCCGTGCTGGGTGGAGGGTTGGGGGGGGTCAGTGCTGGGGTGGAGGTTGGGGGGGGGTCAGTGCTGGGGCGGAGGTTGGGGGGGGGGGTCCGTGCTGGGGTGGAGGTTGGGGGTTGGGGGGGGGTCCGTGCTGGGGTGGAGGTTGGGGGGTGGGGGTCCGTGCTGGGGTGGAGGTTGGGGGGGGGTCTGTGCTGGGTTGGGGGGTAGTCCGTGCTGGGGTGGAGGTTGGGGTTGGGGGGGGGTCCGTGCTGGGGTGGAGTTTGGGGGGGGGTCCGTGCTGGGGTGGAGGTTGGGGGGGGGGGTCCGTTGCTGGGATGGAGGTTGGGGGGGTGGTCCGTGCTGGGGTGGAGGTTGGGGGTTGGGGGGGTCCGTGCTGGGGTGGAGTTTGGGGGGGGTCCGTGCTGGGGTGGAGGTTGGGTGGGGGGGGGTCCGTGCTGGGTGGAGGTTGGGGGTTTGGGGGGGGGTCTGTGCTGGGGTGGAGGTTGGGGGGGGTCCGTGCTGGGGTGGAGGTTGGGGGGGGGGGGGGGGTCCGTGCTGGGGTGGAGGTTGGGGGGGGGGTCCGTGCTGGGGTGCAGGTTGGGGGGGGGGGGTCCGTGCTGGGGTGGAGGTTGGGGAGGGGGTCCGTGCTGGGGTGGAGGTTGGGGGGGTCCGTGCTGGGGTGGAGGTTGGGGGGGGGTCCGTGCTGGGGTGGAGGTTGGGGGGGGTCAGTGCTGGGGCGGAGGTTGGGTGTTGGGGGGGTGTCTGTGCTGGGGTGGAGGTTGGGGGGGTGTCCGTGCTGGGGTGGAGGTTGGGGGGGGGTCCGTGCTGGGGTGGAGGTTGGGGGTTGGGGGGGGGTCCGTGCTGGGGTGGAGGTTGGGGGTGGGGGTCCGTGCTGGGGTGGAGGTTGGGGGGGGGTCTGTGCTGGGGTGGAGGTTGGGAGGTGGTCCGTGCTGGGGTGGAGGTTGGGGGGGGTCCGTGCTGGGGTGGAGTTTGGGGGGGGTCCGTGCTGGGGTGGAGGTTGGGGGGGGGGGGTCCGTGCTGGGGTGGAGGTTGGGGGGTGGTCCGTGCTGGGGTGGAGGTTGGGGGGTGGTCCGTGCTGGGGTGGAGGTTGGGGGTTGGGGGGGGTCCGTGCTGGGGTGGAGTTTGGGGGGGGTCCGTGCTGGGTGGGGGGGGGTGTCCGTGCTGGGTGGAGGTTGGGTGGGGGGGGGGGTCCGTGCTGGGGTGGAGGTGGGGGGTTGGGGGGGGTCCGTGCTGGGGTGGAGGTTGGGGGGGGGTCCGTGCTGGGGTGGAGGTTGGGGGTGGGTCCGTGCTGGGTGGAGGTTGGGGGGGGTCAGTGCTGGGGCGGAGGTTGGGTGTTGGGGGGGGTCTGTGCTGGGGTGGAGGTTGGGGGGGTGTCCGTGCTGGGGTGGAGGTTGGGGGGGGGGGGGTCCATGCTGGGGTGGAGGTTGGGGGTTGGGGGGGGGTCCGTGCTGGGGTGGAGGTTGGGGTGGGGGTCCGTGCTGGGGTGGAGGTTGAGGGGGGGTCCGGTGCTGGGGTGGAGGTTGGGGGGTGGTCCGTGCTGGGGTGGAGGTTGGGGGTTGGGGGGGGGTCCGTGCTGGGGTGGAGTTTGGGGGGGGGGGTCCGTTCTGGGGTGGAGGTTGGGGGGGGTCCGTGCTGGGGTGGAGGTTGGGGGGTGGTCCGTGCTGGGGTGGAGGTTGGGGGTTGGGGGGGGTCCGTGCTGGGGTGGAGTTTGGGGGGGGGGTCCGTGCTGGGGTGGAGGTTGGGTGGGGGTGGGGGGGGGGGTCCGTGCTGGGGGTGGAGGTTGGGGGTTTGGGGGGGGTCCGTGCTGGGGTGGAGGTTGGGGGGGGTCCGTGCTGGGGTGGAGTTTGGGGGGGGGGTCCGTGCTGGGGTGGAGGTTGGGGGGGGTGCGTGCTGAGGTGGAGGTTGGGGTGGGTCCGTGCTGGGGTGGAGGTTGGGGGGGGGGTCCGTGCTGGGGTGGAGGTTGGGGGGGGTCAGTGCTGGGGTGGAGGTTGGGTGTTGGGGGGGGGGGGTCCGTGCTGGGGTGGAGGTTGGGGGGGGGTGGGGGGTGGGGGGGGGGGTCCGTGCTGGGGTGGAGGTTGGGGGTTTGGGGGGGGGGTCCGTGCTGGGGTGGAGGTTGGGGGGGGGTCCGTGCTGGGGTGGAGTTTGGGGGGGGGGTCCGTGCTGGGGTGGAGGTTGGGGGGGGTGCGTGCTGAGGTGGAGGTTGGGGTGGGTCCGTGCTGGGGTGGAGGTTGGGGGGGGGTCCGTGCTGGGGTGGAGGTTGGGGGGGGTCAGTGCTGGGGTGGAGGTTGGGTGTTGGGGGGGGGGGGTCCGTGCTGGGGTGGAGGTTGGGGGGGTGTCCGTGCTGGGGTGGAGGTTGGGGGGGGGTCCGTGCTGGGGTGGAGGTTGGGGGGTTGGGGGTGGGTCCGTGCTGGGGTGGAGGTTGGGGGGGGGTCCGTGCTGGGGTGGAGGTTGGGGGGGGGTCCGTGCTGGGGTGGAGGTTGGGGGGGGGTCCGTGCTGGGGTGGAGGTTAGGGGGTGGTCCGTGCTGGGGTGGAGGTTGGGGGTTGGGGGGGGGGTCCGTGCTGGGGTGGAGTTTGGGGGGGGGGTCCGTGCTGGGGTGGAGGTTGGGGGGGGGGTCCGTGCTGGGGTGGAGGTTGGGGGGGTTCCGTGCTGGGGTGGAGGTTGGGGGGGGTCCGTGCTGGGGTGGAGGTTGGGGGGGGGGGTCAGTGCTGGGGTGGAGGTTGGGGGGCAGTCCGTGCTGAGGTGGAGGTTGGGGGGTGGTCCGTGCTGGGGTGGAGGTTGGGGTTGGGGGGGGGTCCGTGCTGGGGTGGAGTTTGGGGGGGGGGGGTCCGTTCTGGGGTGGAGGTTGGGGGGGGGTCCGTGCTGGGGTGGAGGTTGGGGGGTGGTCCGTGCTGGGGTGGAGGTTGGGGGTTGGGGGGGGTCCGTGCTGGGGTGGAGTTTGGGGGGGGGGTCCGTGCTGGGGTGGAGGTTGGGGTGGGGGTGGGGGGGGGGGTCCGTGCTGGGGTGGAGGTTGGGGGTTTGGGGGGGGTCCGTGCTGGGGTGGAGGTTGGGGGGGGTCCGTGCTGGGGTGGAGTTTGGGGGGGGGGGTCCGTGCTGGGGTGGAGGTTGGGGGGGGTGCGTGCTGAGGTGGAGGTTGGGGTGGGTCCGTGCTGGGGTGGAGGTTGGGGGGGGGGTCCGTGCTGGGGTGGAGGTTGGGGG
This sequence comes from Scyliorhinus torazame, assembly GCF_047496885.1. Lineage (NCBI taxonomy): Eukaryota > Metazoa > Chordata > Chondrichthyes > Carcharhiniformes > Scyliorhinidae > Scyliorhinus > Scyliorhinus torazame. The sequence goes on along the minus strand of NC_092707.1, from coordinate 315,679,230 downwards.
GGGTCAGTGCTGGGGTGGAGGTTGGGTGTTGGGGGGGGGGGTCCGTGCTGGGGTGGAGGTTGGGGGGTGTCCGTGCTGGGGTGGAGGTTGGGGGGGGTCCTGTGCTGGGGTGGAGGTTGGGGGTTGGGGGTGGGTCCGTGCTGGGGTGGAGGTTGGGGGGGGGTCCGTGCTGGGGTGGTGGTTGGGGGGGAGTCCGTGCTGGGGTGGAGGTTGGGGGGGGGGTCCGTGCTGGGGTGGAGGTTAGGGGGTGGTCCGTGCTGGGGTGGAGGTTGGGGGGTTGGGGTGGGGGGTCCGTTGCT